>NC_053025.1:322893127-323213297 GCF_003073215.2 Triticum urartu
ATCGGGATTTGTCGGCACATTCGGGTGGTCTTGCTGGTCTTGTTTTACCACTGTCGAAATGTCTTGTAACCGGGATTCCGAGTCTGATCGGGTCTTCCTGGGAGAAGGAATATCCTTCGTTGACCGTGAGAGCTTGTGATGGGCTAAGTTGGGACACCCCTGCAGGGTTTTGAACTTTTGAAAGCCGTGCCCACGGTTATGGGCAGGTGGGAATTTGTTAATGTCCGGTTGTAGAGAACTTGACACTTAACTTAATTAAAATGCATCAACCGCGTGTGTAGTCGTGATGGTCTCTTATCGGCGGGGTCCGGGAAGTGAACACGGTGTTGGAGTTATGCTTGACATAAGTTGTTCTAAGATCACTTCTTGATCAAAGATTCTCGACCGTGCCTTGCCTTCTCTTCTCGCTCTCATTTGCGTAAGTTAGCCACCATATATGCTAGTGCTTGCTGCAGCTCCACCTCATACCTTTTGCCCTTCCTTTAAGCTTAAATAGTCTTGATCGCGAGGGTATGAGATTGCTGAGTCCCCGTGACTCACAGATTACTTCCAAAACCAGCTTGCAGGTGCCGATGATATCGTGCAAGTGACGCAACCGAGCTCAGGAGGAGTTCGATGAAGATCGTGTTCTTTTTGTTGTTCCGTTTCCAGTTGATCAGTGGTGGAGCCCAGTTGGGACGATCGGGGATCTGTAGCATCAGGGGTAGTCTTCTTTTATTTTGGTTCCGCAGTCGGACCTTGCTTGTATCTGGGTGATGTAATGTTATATTGATGTATTGTGTGAAGTGGCGATTGGAAGCCAACCCTGTATCTCTTTCTTATTCAGTACATGGGATGTGTAAAGATTACCCCTCTTGCGACATTGCCTTCAATGCGGTTATGCCTCTAAGTCGTGCTCCGACACATGGGAGATATAGCCGCATCATGGGTGTTACAGCTTATTAGTCATTATTATTGCCTATACTCTTTGCCCACATATAATAACCACGTGGTACAGTAGTGGGCTATACTTTTAACAACCATGCTCGAAGAGAAGAGGTGGATGCACCAACACACATAGTACTCATAGAACTCTTTGTGTCTTTTGCGTCTTCCCCAACCACAGATGTGACACGGTGGAGCTCATTTCTGTAAGATGATGCAGCCCACGTGATAATTTGACGCGTCTAGTAGTAGTTACTCGCTTATAAATAATGGAGGGTCGGGAACCACGCATGAATGGTGCCTTGTAATTTATAAATAAAGCATTTTAATTTAGCGGCACGTACACAATATAAATAGGTTCATATAGAGAGAAAAGGAAATCGCTACAGTATATACATAGACAGGACGAGCTTACATAGTTGCTTGTTGGGGTTGCTCTCTTCACACTATCTCGCACAAAACGACTGTGGCCACATCTCTAACATCCGAGCAGATCATGTCCGCCTGGGGAAGGGGTGGATGCTTTGTGTGGATGCGGTCGCCGTCGCCGATGGCGAAAGCCCACTATCGTCACGTCCCGATCAGGGGTCCCCGTCGTTCTCTCACAAAGCCGGTGAGGTTGCCTTCGTCCCTTGCTCACTACCGCGATGTGGGCAGTTGTCGCCTCCCACCACCCTTCTCTAGGTTGAGCTACGTCCCGACATCCCTCAGGTACAACATCCTTACAACCGGCTTGCACCACTGCCCCAGCTGCCCACATCGCTCTATGTGGATATTTCTCCACATCTTGCCCCACACATACCTCTACTGGCTTCTACTGTATTGGTGATGAGTTTATATCTCATCAACTAGTCCTAGTAATCTTATTCTAATCACGCTTCTTCAATTTCTTTGCCACAAGGATGCTCAACTCGATTTTGGTGAAACTACACAAAATGATCCGATGGTCAAAGGGTTGCAAACTTCATTTCATTGGAAGCTTCAATGTTGCCAGCAAATTAAAGCCTGGTTAGGGTTTACGGTTCAAGGGCTAGGGACTGCATGGATCATTTTTTTCTTAAGCTGTGTTCCAAAATAAGTGTCAGCTTTAGTAGTAGTATAACTTTGTACTAAAGTTTGCATAAAGTTGAGACATTTAATTTGGAATGGAGGGAGTAAATATTGGCTATGATATGTCAATCATTGAGATGCAATAGCATTCATGTTAGTCTCCTTTGTATTTGATGAAATGTTGCAACAGGGCAAGCTTGGATGCAAGATACATGAAACATAAGCTGGAAGCTTCATAGCATTGTACAAATTTATCTCGCTGAGAAATTACAGTACATACTATACTACTATGTAAAGAATTAGGTGTTGCACGGTGTCCAGAAAATATGGTGACAGTCTGAGGTGGGCCACGTAATCACTGAGCCTGCGTGTATTCACTACTTTCGCACTCCTCCACTATAAGAATGGAGAAAATTGTAATCTAGTACCTCCTTTCACCGAAGCGTGGGACATCCAATAGTCGTACCACCTCAGTAATAATGACCAATGAGCTGTCAAATCACATAGACCCAGCATTAAGTTGGACGGACGAAGCAACCATCACTCTTGAATCCGCTTCTCCCTTCAATGCAGGTGCCAGTGAGAGGTCGCGTCCTCTCTGCCCGGTCATGAATGCGGCACTGATTCTTTGGAGCGGCCCTGATCGTTTCGGGCGAGAAGCATGTGTAAGTGATGGAGGGGATTTGGGTGGGCCAGGCTGGTCAGGAGCGGGTGTGGCAGCTGTCCCGACTGGACTCTCGGAAATGAGAGGATGCACCGACTCTCGCGGCTAAATCATACACTACACACCATCTCTCTGTAGGAGTAGGTCGATGTGTCGCTCTCTCTAACACACACACGTTGTTAAACACACACACGCACACACAGATTCATAGAATAGGAATATCGTGTGAGTGCGAAGCCACAGGAAGTGAGATACAAATGGAGTACGTACAAGAAGAGAAGAGGTGGCAAATATTCCATCAAACCTGGACTGAGGAGTAGTACTCCCTCCATTTAGGTGTTAAGTCATCTTACGGAAACCAGATATTCCCAAAATGTTTAGGCATCGTTGTCGGTGTCAAAACCAGCGGATCTCGGGTAGGGGGTCCCGAACTATGCGTCTAGGATCGATGGTAACAGGAGACGGGGGACACGATTTTTACCCAGGTTCGGGCCCTCTCTATGGAGGTAATACCCTACGTCCTGCTTGATTGATATTGATGAATATAAGTGTTACATGGGTTGATCTACCACGAGATCGTAATGGCTAAACCCTAGAAGTCTAGCCTGTATGACTGTGGTAATGAATATATCCTTTCGGGACTAACCCCTCCGGTTTATATAGACATTGAGGGGATCTAGGGTTTACATAGAGTTGGTTACATAAGAAGGAATCTTCATAGTCGGTCGCCAAGCTTGCCTTCCATGCCAAGGAGAGTCCAATATGGGCACGGGTACAGTCTTCGGCCTTCATGTCTTCATAGCCCATCAGTCCGGCCCATGGATAATAGTCCGGACGCCCAAGGACCCCTTAGTCCAGGACTCCCTTAGTAGCCCCTGAACCTGGCTTCAATGACGAGGAGTCCGGCACGCAGATTGTTTTCGGCATTGCAAGGTGGGTTCCCTTCTATCCAAACTTCATGATAGTCTTCGGATGCGATGATAGTATCCGGACCTGTCACACACACACCACACACTACCGCAGAGATAATATATATTTTTTATACGAGTCTAATCTACTGATGACGTCATGTCTGTTCGGTCATAATTTCGAACCATTTTTCGTCTGCCGCTCCATGTTTCGAGACGTGGTTGCTATTGGCACGTCTTGTCGAAGCACAGATCGTGTCCCCTTATTATAGGATTCTCATCGATACGGGCATGGGTGACCCAACCGTGCAGTTTGTGCGGCCCTTGGGAATAGGCGAGTTTAAGGTGAATGGGGAGACGCTTGATATTCGTGGCCTTTATAAGGGGATAAGGATTCCCTTCCTTCACCCACACCTCAGCTCCTCCTCAGTCCTTCCGTCCCTGAGCTCCAGCACCCAAGCTTTTATCTATTCCCTCAACCGAGAAAGCACTCCAAAAATGTCCGGATCCGGAGCTGGGGGTAAGTGGATGGCCTCCTCCGCCAAGAAGAAGGATATCAAGGCGCTCCGGGAGGCCGGATATCTGGCCAAGGAGATCGCTCACCGACTCCCGGATAGGGACAGATCGTCCCTACTCCAGAGCCCCACGAGAGGGTTGTGTTTCTCACACATTTCATCCGCGGGCTGGGCTTCCCTCTTCACCCCTTCGTCCGTGGAGTGATGTTTTACTACGGGCTAGACTTCCATGACCTAGCCCCCAACTTCATCCTCAACATCACGGCATTCATTGTCATGTGTGAGGCCTTCCTCCATATCCTGCCTCATTTTGGCCTATGGTTGAAGACCTTCAACATGAAGCCGAAGGTGGTGAGCGGCCAACAAGCAGAGTGCGGAGGCGCCATGGTGGGCAAGATGCCCAACGTTACCTCGCCCGAAGGCTCGTTCCCGGAGAGGGTGAAAGGGTGGCAATCAGGGTGGTTCTATATCACCGAGCCGCGCGACGCCAACTAGGTGGCGGCCCTCGAATTCATATCTGGATTCCCGATGCGGCTCACCTCCTGGCAAGAGAGGGGCCTAACACGGGGTCCCTCGGACGAGCTGACTGGGCTCCAGACGTGTGTCCAGAACATGAGAGATAGGACGATCAAACTGGTCAACGTGGTCCATGTCATGCTCATTCGTCGGGTCTTTCCGTGCCAACGCCGGACTAGCTATCTATGGGAGTACGATCCGGCCAAGCACCGGACGCTACTAGAGCTCTTCGGCACGACGAACGAAGAAATCTGGAAAGTGCTCTTCAAGGACGAGGAGACGCCACGGCCCACGATCGAAGATCGCGGGCTTAGCTTAAAACGTCAGGCTAACCCGTTAAGTTCTTTTAATGTTTTCATGGAGTACCCTTTACTAGCATATTTTGAGAAAAAGCCTAGGCTTTCTTACCCGTGTTTTCAAGCCTGGATCAAGATAGCTGAGGGAATTAACTGTCCGGCTCCGCTGCCCGAAGACCAAGAATCCTCATTAATGATGAAAATGCTTTTTCCAGCACCTTATGAGGTGCCAGAGAAGACGGCCAAGAAAGCGGACAAAGGGGCCAAGAAGGGTCCTCACCAAAAGGGTGTTCCGGACGTGATGTCCGAAGATGAGACTTCCCCTTCGTCCGCTGATGATGACGACGAAGAGGAAGAAGACAGCGACTCCCCACCTCACGTGGAGAGGAAGAAGAGAGCGGCCCCACAAATCTGGAGGCGAAAGCACCTAAGAGGGTTAGAGGCTCCCACACGGATAACTCTGTGTGGGATGTTGACAGCAGTCCGGAGCGACCTCGCCGGACCAAGCCTCGGGCCGCCTCGTAAGTACCAGGATCTCAAAACGTCTGGCCTTCCCGGTTTGTAATATTGATATACCTTAAACCTTGTTATTGCAGTCCAGCACGCGATGGCTCCCCGCGATCCTTGTCAGAGGGATCACTAGAATCAAAGGATATGGCTAGCATGTCTCCGCCACCTGCTCATTCCATCTCTCCCAAGGGTGACGACGAGGTGGTGTCGCAAAAGATCGTCAGGGTGGCGCCCCAGGACGATTCCTCAATTGCTGGACGCATGGGGGAAAAGCCCCTATTGGGACTGGTGACGGGGGCCGGGTTCCCTTCGGACCTGAGCCGATACCATTCCGGAGATCTATGCGGCTCCGGAGTCCAGCGAACGGCATGCCCCGAAAGGAGGGAATGTGCCTATTCTGCCGGTGACCTCTATCCAACTGGAGGAACCGGATAACCTGCTGGAGGCGCTACGAGGCGCCCCTATTGTGGATGCACACCGCGCCCTTATGGGCATGGTAATAGAGAAGGTCTAGTTCGTGAAAAGCGGACTGACCGAAGCCTGCACTAGCCTTCTATCAGGCTTTGAGGAAAGTACTGCGTTTGTAGGAAGAATATCACTGTATAGATAGTAGCCCCTGATGCTCTATTTGGTGTTCGGAAGGAAAAAGGCGAACAGAGGATCGAGAAGAAATATCGCAGGAGTCTAACATAAGTTGTCTTTGTGAATAAGCAGGTGTCGCTGCAGGCTGCCACCGCTCATGCTGCAGGGGTCTCCGGACTGAAGCGGAAACTGGAGTGGGCCGAGGAAGAGCTCGACCTCGTAAAGAAGCAGCTAGAGGATAGCCAAGGTATGTACTAACCTGCTGGTACCTTTTAAGAAAAAATGAATAGTTCGTCCAGACTGAGTTGTCATGAACTTAATTAGGGGCCACGACCGAGGTGGCAGCCCTCAAGAAGGCATTGGCCAAGGCCGAGGACAAAGCGGCCAAGGAACGTGCCGTGCGCGAGAAGCACGAGGCCCAGGTCGGCGAGGCACAACAACAGCTCCAGGGTGCGGTCGAGAGATTTGAGTCCTTGGAGTGCGATTGTAAGGCACAAGAGTCTGAACAGGCGAAGGCTCGCCGAAGCGCACAGGATGCACGAGCTGAACCCCAAAATGTCCTCCAGGAAATTCAGGCGGCCAAGGAGATTGCGGCGGGTAATTCTTTCACCATGCGAAGCAAGTATGTAGAAGAAACATTCCTTGTACTTATCCGAATTTGGGTTTTCCAGGGGCGTTTACTGATCTGCCGCGCAGTATATCTGATGCTGCCGAGCATTATAGATCTGAAGAAGGGATGTCTACGGAGAAGCTATTCTGGTCCCAATATCTTGGACACGAATATCCGTTGTCCTTCAGCGACTAGCTAAAGCAGTTGGTCGAACTACATAGGTCGGCAGAGCTAGCTAGCCATGAAGGACCTCATAGTCCGGCTATGGCCTGCCGAGCCTATACCTAGCAGCTATTTCGGACTTGTTAAGAGGCTTGTAAATGCCTGTTCGCGGCCCGAAATCGTGAAGCGGTCGGTCTGCATTGAAGGTGCATGTATGGCCTTTGCCCGCGTCAAGACGCATTGGGCAAAGCTAGATTCCAAGGAGCATCATCGACCCGAGCTCTATTTTGATGGTGGCCTGGAGGGGTCCCACGTTGTGGCGGAGCAATGATGTTATCTTGTCCTATTTTGATAGCCCCTGGATATCATATTCCCATGAGAACATTTGTATTATCCTGTCCTGTAATATGGAACAATGATGTTATGTATTATAATGCTTGTGATTTACATTTTACCTCCTGTGCGGCCGTTTATGAAATCTAAGGGTTCACCAGTCGTCGGCTTCTACCCCCATGTAGATAGTATGGGGGTGTTCGGGATAAATCTAAACACTCTTTACTCCACATTCTGATCCTTAAAGGAGGTGTTTAGCGCAACGAACAAGGCAATCATACTATGCGGCCTTTACCGCCCTCACTTAGCCATAGGAGTTTGACAATTAAAGATGTTGGCGAAGCCCCTGGTGTTCGGAAGGCCAAACTAGGGGTGTTATACACGCCTAATCGGAGGGTCCGATTCTTCCCAAGAAGCGGAAAAAATCTCTATCGATTTGGAACCTCTCGAACAGCTGACAAGCTCTCGCCACATCATGACAGTCAGTTTTCGGCTTTCTCTATTGAGGTGCTCGTCCGGAAGAACCGGGACAAAATTGCAGTAGTTCTCCCTTTACTACCCTAGCCGATATAGCAGAACGCAAGGTAGTAAGCACATGAGCCGGGCAACCCAACTATTGACCAAAGATATGATTCGGAGCCGATGCATATAATGTTATAAGTTCGGGGTGCCGAACTATACTGGAAAAGTGTTCGGACTTTTATTGCCGTAATACGGGGTGTAATGAAGCCCCTGGCTATACCATAGTGTATGCGTGCAATAAGTAATATACACAAAGGTGAGGAAACAAGAAAAATTATGTAATAAGATAAGGCCACCATTTATTCACCATTGTGATGTAATTAGTACGTCGAGGCGTACTTTGTGCGAGTAATGTGATAGGAAAGTAAAGCTATTTAACATGTCACAACTAAGGGAGAGCTACGTGCGGGTATGTAAAACAAGTATGGCAATCATTTAATAGAGACCAGTTGGGGATTCCCTTGTATGCCAGAGCTTCTTGCCTCCTTGGCATGTTTTGCAAGCGGGTCGTCCGCATAGACCACGAAAAGAAAAAAGACCCATGATAATAAAAAGAAAAAAATAAAGGCATGCGAATCCCAGGGTCGGTCAAGCCGCACTTTGGATCGTGAGCGAGTTATGCCTCCATCAGTACCCATGGGGTTTTTTAGTGCGTAATTATGTACGCGCGGTACGGATGCCCTTTCCTCATCGGGGCTGGGACGGAGGCCGAATTTACTAATTCAGCTCTTGACGAACCGAGCTGCCCTGTTGCAGTGTAGTCCGGACCTTCTTAATGATGTCCAGGGGCTCGGCGGCCGTATTATGGTGCCGCTTGAGAAGGCCGCTCTGTACTTCTGCTGCTAGGGCTGTGGTATGCTCCTCTGTGCGGAGGGAACGCTCCGTGTTTCCATTTACTGTAATGACGCCGTGTGGACCGGGCATCTAGAGCTTGAGATAAGCATAATGCGGCACCGTGTTGAATTTAGCGAGCGCGGTTCGTCTGAGTAGTGCGTGGAAGCCGCTGCGGAAGGGGATGATATCGAACATTAGCTCTTCGCTTCGGAATTTTTTCGGTGAACCGAAGACCACCTCCAGCGTGATCGATCCCGTACAACGGGATTCTACGGCTGGTATAACTCCTTTAAAGGTAGTTATTGTGGGCTTGATTCATGAGGGATTAATGCCCATTTTGCGTATTGTATCCTGATAGAGCAGGTTGAGGCTGCTACCACAGTCCATTAGGACTCGTGTCATGTGAAATCCGTCGATGATTGGGTCCAGTACCAATGCGGCTGAACCGCCATGACAGATGCTAGTTGGATGATCACAACAATCAAAGGTGATCGGGAATGATGACCATGGGTTGAACTTTGGGCCGACTGGCTCTACCGCATAAACGTCCCTAAGTTCGCGCTTGCGCTCCCTTTTGGGGATGTGTGTAGCATATATCATGTTCATCGTTTTGAATTGAGGCGAGAATTTCTTCTGCCCCCCAGTGTTCGGTTGCCGGGGCTCCTCGTCTTTGTCCTCGCTCTGTGATTCCCCGTCCTTGTTTCCGCTATTTACCTTGCTGGCTTGCTTAAAGACCCGGCAATCTCTGTTAGTATGGTTGGCCGGTTTGCCTGGGGTGCCATGTATCTGGCACAGACGATCGAGCATGCGGTCCAAGCTGGATGATCCTCCGCAGTTCCTTATATAGGGCTTCTTTCGCTGGCCGTACTTGGAGCCACTAAATCCGGCATGAACGATAGTGTCATCGGTGTTATCGCCATTGCTTCGGCGTTTGTGTCTATTGCGTTGGAGCTTGCTGGTGCTGTTTTTGGCCTCGAAGGGGCCTACTTCGTTGGTTGTGTTTGTACTGCGAGCCAGCCAACTATCCTCTCCCATGCAATAGTGGGTCATAAGTGCCGTGAGGGCTGCCATAGACCTCGGCTTTTCTTGGCCGAGGTGGCGGGTGAGCCATTCGTCACGGATGCTATGCTTAAAGGGAGCTAGGGCTTCGGCATCCAGACAGTCAACGATCTGGTTCTTTTTGGTTAGGAACCTAGTCCAGAATTTTCTGGCTGATTCTCCATGTTGTTGAACTATGTGGTGTAATTCATCGGCATCGGGTGGCCAGACATATGTACCTTGGAGGTTGTCAAGGAAGGCTTCTTCCAAGTCCTCCCAGCTGCCGATGGAATTCTCGAGTAGGCTATTTAGCCAGTGTCGAGCTGGCCCTTTGAGTTTTAGTGGGAGGTATTTGATGGCGTGGAGGTTGTCTCCACGGGCCATGTGGATGTGGAGAATAAGGTCCTTAATCCATACTGCGGGATCGGTTGTTCCGTTGTATGATTCAATGTTGACGAGCTTGAACCCCTCGGGTAATTCATGTTCCAGCACCTCATCTGTGAAGAAGAGAGGGTGTGTGGCGCCTCTATATCGGGCCGCGTCACGGCACACCTCCGATAAAGTTCGTCTGCGGTTATCGGCCCGAGTGTGACTAGGTTTGTCACGTCCGAATAGGTAACTGTCATCCCGAGTCGGGAAGCGTCCTCGCGATCCGTAGATTAATCTGGTGTGTCCTGCTCAACTGTCTAGATCCCGCCGAAGGTCGTGTGTATGGTCCCAAGCTGTTTTATCCCTGTCTTCGCGAAGCAGTGGGGTGGGCTATTGTTAGGCCTGGGTTGCCGTTTTATCCCGACCGTGGGGTGGTCGGTCCACCGTACTATCCTGACCACGTGGTGGTCGGTCCGCATTGCATGAGGGAGGTATGGGATCCGGTGCTTCCTCATCGAACTGAGGTAGCAGTCTGCATTTTTTGGTAACTCTTGACTGGGCACTCGAGGCCGTATTCTTCGGCTGCCAGGACATCAGTCCACCTGTCGATGAGCAGGTCTTGATCAGCCTGGAGCTGCAGCTGCTTCTTTTTTAGGCTTCTAGCAGTAGCTATTAGCTGGCGCTTGAAGTGTTCCTGCTCTAGGGGTGCCTCAGGCACGATGAAATCCTCGCTACCGACGCTCTCCTCATCTTCGAAGACTGGACGATAACTATGAGCATCCGAGTCATTGGGGGTGGCTTGTTTATCAGGGTCATCTTGGCCGTTGTCTTGTTCCTCCTGTTCGGACACAGCTCCAACAGGGTCTTCATTGTTTTCGGCGTCGCCCGGAGTACCATTTTCACTGGTGCCTGTGTTGTCATCTTTTGAGCAACGAGGCTTAGAACGACGTTTAGGGCACCGGTGCTTGGACTATGCCTCAGAAGGTTTATCCGTGACCGGATCCCCTTTGTCATCGTCGCTAGCTTCTTTAGGTGTGTCGACCATGTACACATCGTATGAAGAGGTGGCTGTCCGACGTCTAGTAAATGGCTGGTCTTGGTCTTGCCCCATGTCGGCATCGTCTTCCATACCGTCGATGTCTTTGGAGCCGTAATCAAGCACGTCGGTTAAGTCATCGACAGTGGCTATGAAGTGGGTGGCGGGTGGGAAGCAAAATTCCCCGTTATCAACCTCTAGCTAGAACCGAACATAGTTCGGCTGTGAGTCCTTCTCCAAGGACAAATGCTTTAAAGAGTTTAGCACATCGTCCAAAGGTGAGTACTAAAAAACATCTGCGGCGCTGAATTCGAAGATCGATAACCGATCTAGCTCGGTGTCCGCAAGCGTACGTGATTCGGAACTTATAGCCGGAGACGAGTCCGGAGTTCCGTTGGCGCAAATATTGGAGGGTGTCGAGTCTGCGTGCGGCTCTAGCTCCGCGGACTCTGTGGCCTCGAATGGCACGATCTGCTCTAGTTCTAAGGCCATTGTAGCAATAGGATCCATCTCCTGAATCTGGTCCGATGACAGATTTAAATCACGTTCATCGGGCGAGGGGGAGCAATCACTGCGGTCTCAAATCCATTGAAGATCAAGTCTCCGCGGATATCTGTGACGTAGTTCAAGCTTCCAAATCTGACCTGGTGGCCAGGGGCATAGCTATCGATCTGCTCCGGATGGCCAAGTGAGTTGGCCCGCAGTACGAAGCCGCTGAACACGAAAATCTGTTCGGGGAGGAAGGTTTCTCCTTGGACAGCGTCACTATAGACGATTAAAGGGGCCATTGAACCTTTCGTTGACGGCACAGTGGAACTTTCAATGAAGGCACCAATGTCGATGTCAAAACCGGCGGATCTTGGGTAGGTGGTCCCGAACTGTGCATCTAGGATCGATGGTAACAGGAGACGGAGGACACGATGTTTACCCAGGTTCAGGTCCTCTCTATGGAGGTAATACCCTACGTCCTGCTTGATTGATATTGATGAATATAAGTGTTACAAGGGTTGATCTACCACGAGATCGTAATGTCTAAACCCTAGAAGTCTAGCATGTATGACTATGGTAATGAATATATCCTTTCCAGACTAATCCCTCCGGTTTATATAGACACCGAGGGGATCTAGGGTTTACATAGAGTCGGTTACATAAGAAGGAATCTTCATAGTCGGTCGCCAAGCTTGCCTTCCACACCAAGGAGAGTCCAATCCGGACATGGGTACAGTCTTCGGCCTTCATGTCTTCACAGCCCATCAGTTCGGCCATGGATAACAGGCCGGACACCCAAGGACCCCTTAGTCCAGGACTCCCTCAGTCATCCATTAACTTCACATCTCAATCCCCTCCTGGCCTTGTTGCTAGCAAGCGTTGTTACTTAGTCTGCCTTGTTATCTCCCCCGGAAACCCAATGCATGGAGCGCAACTACTCGTTGATCATTCAAGAAATCAAAGTCGGCTTGCATGCGAGTTAATACGTGGCCCTGCATGGTAGCTAAAACAACATCTCTTAGTTATTGTGATTAATTGTTGCGTTTAGAGACAGAACTCAGAGCTTTAATTGGAGGAAGGACCGGTCAAGTTTCTCCTTCTCCTCCAATCTGCTTGCACCTTGGTCCCGCTGCACCTTCTAACGTGACTTACACCTAGACGGAGGGAGTAGTACGAGATACGGTGGCACACTGACTTATGTCGAATACAAGTGCCCAAAATTATTGGAAGAGAGCCAAGTGTACAAACTAAATTATTAAAAGAGTAAAATGCACTGTTGGTCATTGAACTTATCCTATAAGTTCACTTTGGTCACTGTACTTAAGAATACGGTCGATACGGTCACTATATACGTGATGAGGTGATTATACGATCACTGCGAGATCGTATAGCTCTGTATTCATCCATTTTGACCAGTCAAAGACTCCTCCTGACGCCTTGTTAGATCATTTCTCTCACTCTGTCATGCAGGTCCTACCTGTCATTGGGTGGAAGAAAGAAGTTGATCGAAAATAAAAATATGCACGGGGGCATGGTTCGAACCCTAGACCTCACGCTTTATACGGGCAAACAGGCTAACTAGCTACACAAACCTCCAATTGTGATTAACTAGTGGAAAATATAGTTTTCTACCTTTAGTAGCGGCACACGCATGCAGCATGCATCTTGCAGTGCATGAACACGCACTAGCACAGACTCATGTCGCACGCTGGCCTCTATTGCCGCAAGCTCATGCAGTACCTCGCCTGTTGGCCGCCGTTCCAATTGTTGACCCTGCCACCTGAGGTCGTCAACCCGTTGCTCTACCACTATGCCAAGTCTGAGTTCTCGCTGCTTGTGGTGCAATGCATACGATCTCCATATGTGTGAGATGACATGGCCATCAATGATGATTATGATGACACCCACACTAGGTCGCTCTACTCACTTTGTGCATAGGTTTGCCATGCGGCTGCCAAATACGACCCTGCGGCCTCAACTTCGTCGCCAGTCGCCGGTGTGTGTGTGTTGTGTGCTAACTATTGTGTGTCTGCCTGCTGCATGCTAGTGTGCGAGTGCATGCATGCATTTTGTGTGCATGTTATAATAAGGATTCACTTAAAATAGTACGTGAGTGAACAGACGGATCAATTGGACAGTGTTCACGAGCAGTATCGAGATGTGTGTGGTAAGATACACCGCTGGCGCTTTTAATTTTTCTTATTAATTTGTTTGTTTCACCCTCTAACTGGTGGGACCGAACATACTACATGGAGAGAGGTAAGGTGATTGAGGCTGTATTATTCTTGTACTACCAACACTGCTTTAATTCCCATACGACCTTACCACCAAAGCCACATGACACGACTATGATTTAAATCCCAATGACCCCCACGCAAAAAAACACAGCATGCTTGTCACACGAATGCAGGAATGTATAAAAGGTTATTTTCCTCTCGTTAATCATAACATGAGGGTGGTGTAGCTGGTGTAACATCACAAATTTTCAATTTGGAATGTTATACATAGGTCATCCATGCATATCATATTTTATTGCATTTTCATTTCGCAATCCTCAAAATCCTAAGCAACTCAAGGACCCCCGGAGAGAGTTGGGGATTTCCCCGGTTTTCATATTTGATTTTTATAAAATAATGAATCGAGGATTTGGATTTTAATTATTTTTCCTTCCTAAAAATATTTCATATTAAAATATATGAGAGGAGATAATATGACTTCTCCAAAATAATTGAAATATTGGAGGAAAAATATTAAAATCATTTATTTCATTTTATTTGATTTTATTTGGATTTTATTTGCATTAGAAAAATTGCACGTTTTCCAAATTGCATTTTAGGGCCAAGAAAATGTTCATCTCGTTCTGAATATTTTATTTAGAGGGTGAAATTTTGTTTTGGCATTTTTAGGTTTTTATTTTATTTTCTAGGGTTTTATTTCTGTCGGCATAATTATTTAAAAAAAAACTTTCCCGCGCCCGACTGGGCCGAAGGCCCAGCGGAGCCAGGCCGCCCCGAGCCGCCACCGCCCCCGCGGGCGTGCGCCGCCCCGCTGCCGCTCTGACCGGAGTCCGAGCCGGACTCCGCGTCCGCCGCGTCTTGCCCCCTCCTCCAAGTCGCCGCCCCGCCCCCTTAATAAGCCGCCACCCCGCCGCCCCAAATCACCACCGCAGCCACCGCCGCCCCAAGCCACAGCCGCCGCCGCTTGCCGCCGCCGCCTGCCTCGCCGCCGCCGCCGCCGATCCCCGCCGCCCGCAAGTCGCCGCTGCCGCCCAAGCCCACCCCGCCGGAGCCCTCGCCGGAGGTGCGGTGCCGGTTCCGAGCCGCCGGTTTTTTTTAAAAACCGTTTGGTTTTTTTAGAAACCCTAGATCCGTTTTTTTCGGTTCACCGGTTTTTCTCGGTTCTTCTAGTTAGCGGACGTTCGTCCGTACGTTTGTTTTAACGAACGGTTTTCGCCCGTTAGTTACAGCTAGGAATGCTCGTTCGTTAGTCTGTTCGTCAGTTTCCTTTTTGTCGGATTTATCCGCGATTTTCTTGATCACGATTTCTGATGCGATCTTAGTTTTTGTTTATCTTTTCGCTCGTTAGTCGGAATCAGGCGATTCAAGCGCCTAGATCTTCGTCTCGAAACCCTCTTTCTGTTTAATCAACTTGAACAAGTTTTTGCTACTGTAAAATTTGACCTAGGTCCAGATTAGTAAACGGATCTTGTTTCTTTCGCCGTTTGAGTTTCGTTGCTCCGTTTGTTTGATTCTTTTTGCTAACCGGAGTTCTTAAGTTGAACTTTCTGGTCAACCTCTTTTATTTGAGTTTTGCTTGCGCATCTTTGCTTGTTTATCATGTTTGTTTGTCATAGAACACCCGGAGTGCGAAGCGTGCTACTACGAGTCCCTAGGTTTTGCGGATCGTCGGCAAGGCAAGTAACACATTGATCATACTCTTTTCATACCCAGTTTTTATGCATTAGTTCCAATCCTCAAACATTGCATGATTAGGATATCATTAACTTGTGGGTTGGTAGGTAGTTATTGAGGTAGAACCTATTACCCTGTTACTATCAAACCCTTGGGAGTTACTTCTACGCGTTGCTTATATTGCTATGCTATGCTCGTAGACGTGGTTCAGGTTTGAGTGAAATCCATGACAGATGTGAGATTGTTAATTAATGGTTCAACTTAAGGTGGCAACTTAAATAAACATCTGGGTGGATTGAGGCACCTGGGGAACCCGGTGTTTTCTGTTTTTTTGGAAATCCCGGGGAACCCCTGTGATCTTTCTATGGACTGCCACCCAGGCTCAAAGGGAACTGAGATGATTCATGCTAGAAACTTCCGTATGCAGCCACAAGCTATTATGGGCTCTAGCATAGTTAAGTAAGTTACGTGAAGCTCTTGAAGAGGTAGATCAGCAGGTAGTGGGTTTTGTAGGTTTGGCATGGTCTACCCGGAGTATAGAGTTAATGTTTCTAAAAGACTGTGTCTCGGTCATCCGTTTCTCAAACACCTTGTAGTGCGAGAAATCCAATGGAGGTGATCGAGTCTTGTGGGAAAAAGTGCACAAACCTCTGCAGAGTGTACAATCTAATCATGGTTAGCCGTGTCCCCGGTTATGGACAATCTTGAGTATCTAGTACTTGGGTTATCACATGTATCTCATCACTTTTAATTAAATTTGTTGGGTTGTTAATCACTTTAATTGGGATTGAGTTGGGGTTACCTTCTCAATGTTTCAACCACCATGATAGTTATATTAAAATCTATTCCTTTGTTGTAGGGAAAATTGGCTTTTCGCAAAAACTATAACCCTAGAGCTTTCCACCAGCTAAATATGCATGTAGTATTAGCATTATTCTGTTCATGCTCTACTGTGTTATATTGCCAGCATATTCCATGTGCTGACCCGTTTTCGGGCTGCAACGTATTATGTTGTAGACTTTTTAGACAAGGAGTAAGGTTCATTAGGTCGTTGCCGTGCAGCTTAGTTATGCCGTTGGAGTTGATGGACTCACTTTATCTTCCAAGCTTTCCGCTATTCTCGCATTAGATGGCCTTAAGCCATATTATTGTAATAAGTTCTCTCTTGAGACATTCGATGTAATAAGTGTGTGATTGCTACTCTGTTATAAATCCTTCGAGTACTGTGTGTGTCAGCATTACCGATCTAGGGATGACACTGAAGCACAGAGACTTGACCGTTTGAGGTCGGGTCGCTACAAGATGGTATCAGAGCACACGCTGAGTGTAGGACACGACCACTAAGCTAAACCATAGGTCACACTTCTCTTCTCATTTCTGACTCCTCTTCAATTTCTAATCTTTAGGATGACGGAGATGAAGAACAAGTTTGCCCAACTGGATGAAGACACACCTTTTGGACGCCACTTGAAGGAAGTCACTAGGTACTTGAACATTGGAATACCAAGCTTCACCGGGACATACAACGCTACCTTGCCAGAAGAGGAGCGCTGGATGATTCAAGTACAAGTTCCAGGAAGGACGTTCTCGCCAACTTCTAAACCCATAGAATTTTATTTCGAAGCACCCACCTGGAGTCTAGGCAAGAGCATGGCAGCCCACATTACCATGGGACGCATTGGAGAAGTCTACAACAGGGAACTTAAGGACAATATCTACCAAATATGTGGGCGCTGAGACGAGCAATGGGAAGTAATCAACACCAAGAAGGATAGATCCATTGCAGCTTTCATCCAGGTGTTAAACGAGCACATTCAACGCCAGGAGAACCAGATGTGCGCGGACATGATGGACTTCAAGAAGGCGAAGACTAGGATCATCGAGCTGGCGCAAGAACTCAAGTTTACACGCGATGGATATGAGGAAGAAATCAAGACACTACTGGAGAAAAATGACGACCTGGTTAAGAAGATCAGAGTATTCATGGGAGGTCCAGCACCGGGAGTAGAAGATGGTGATTCCACTTGCCCGGACAACTACATCATCATTGACGACACCGATTCCGATCCAAGTGATGATGACTTCGAAGACGAAGCTGGAGTAGATATCATGGAGTCTTCCACCGATCAAAATTTCTAGAGGACCACCATATATTAGTAGTATTTCCCCCATGTATTTAGTAGTAGTTGAGGACTTTTGTGATAGTTCCAGACCGCTTGTATGCCCTTGCTTGATTGATTGGGTGAAATGATTGTGTTTGTCTCATGTGCATATGGTAGTGCTTTCTCATTAGACCCCTTTTCTATTCTGATCTCTTCCATCTAAACCCATCAGATGCCTCCGAGACGTGACCCCGGTTTTGTTTTCCCACCGGAGCTCACCCAGTTCATCCAGTAGCAGAATACTTTGATGCAATTGCTAATTCAGAACTAGGGCAACAACAACAACAACCCGCCACCAGTGGACAACCTAGCCCGCATTCTAAGGTTACAACCGCCGGTGTTTTCCAGTAGCACCGAGCCTATAGTTGCACATGATTGGCTCCGCAGGATTGGAAGGGAGTTAACCACTGCGGGATGCACTAATGCTGAGAAGGTGCGTTTTGCCGCACATCAGTTGGATGGACCAGCAGTATCATGGTGGGAGAATTACACTGTCACCTACCCCATAGCCACGGTGACATGGGACCAGTTTGAGCAAGCTTTCCGCATAGCCCATGTCTCAATCGGAGCTATGCAGATGAAGAAGCGGGAGTTCCGCAACTTACGCCAGGGGAACCGTACTGTGGCTCAGTACGCGGATGAGTTTAGCAAGTTATCATGCTATGCCCCTGATGATGTGGCCACAAATGCCGTGAAGCAGGAGAAGTTTATGGAAGGGCTGAATGACGAGATGAGCATGCAGTTGATGGTAGCAACCTTCAACAACTACCAGGAGTTGGTAGACAAGGCTCTTATGATTGAAGGGAAGCAGCAGCAGATTGAGAGCCGTAAGAGGAAGTACGGACAAGGGAAGTATAACTCAGGAGCTCAGCAGAAGCCTCGCCTAACCCCGAACTCGGGAGGACTAGTTCATAACCATGGAGGTCACAACCACGCTGGAGGGGGATCGCATAACCACAAGGGTGCTAAGAATGGGAATGGGAACGGAGCTAACAACAATCAGAACCGCTCCAACCCAGCCACACCCTCCAAAAGAGATCTATGTCAAGTTACTTGCTTTAAGTGCGGGAAGACAGGGCACTATGCCAATGATTTCCCTGAAGGAAGGAATGGAAACGTAAATGGGAGCTCGGGGAAGAAGCCTAATCCATTCAACAAAGGACAAGTGAACCACATTAACGTGGAGGAGGTTGAAGAGCAGTCGGACACGGTAATAGGTATGTTTTTGGTTAAGTCATTTACCGCTCTTGTTCTTTTTGATACTGCTGCATCACATTCATACATATCAAGGGGATTCGTGGATAAGTTTAAACTACCAACCCAAACCCTTAGGACCCCTCTCCTAGTGAGTTCACCCGGAGCAGAGTACATGGCTAGCCGATGGTGTGACCAGATATCCTTAACCATTGGTACACATGTTTTTCCATCCGACCTAATTATCTTGGAGTCACAAGGATTGGATGTGATATTAGGTATGGACTGGATGTCATAGTATGGAGGAAGCATTGACTGTGCTAGTAAGTTGATTTATCTCACCACCCCGGAGGGAAAAAGGATTAAGTATGTATCTAGGCATGTGCCTAGGAGGAGCCAAGTGAATGCCCTCACGAGAGTTGTTCAGGAGGAAGTGCCTGTAGTGAAGGACTACCCGGATGTTTTCCCAGAGGAGTTACCAGGCATGCCACCGGACAGAGACATTGAGTTTTTGATAGAGCTATTGCCAGATACAGGGCCAATATCCAAGAGACCCTATCGGATGCCCGCAAATGATCTGGAGGAAATTAAGAAACAGATCAAGGAGTTATTGGAGAAAGGTTACATTCGAAGAAGTTCGTCACCTTGGGGAGCCCCAGTACTTTTGGTTGAGAAGAAGGATAAATCCCAAAGGATGGTTGTTGATTATCGAGCCTTGAATGAAGTGACGATTTAGAACAAGTATCCACTACCGATGATCAATGACCTGTTTGATCAGCTGCAAGGAGCTAAAGTGTTCTCGAAGATCGATCTGCGATCAGGATACCATCAGTTGAAGATTCGAGAGAAGGATATACCAAAGACAGCGTTCACCACGCGGTATGGATTATATGAGTATACGGTCATGTCATTTGGACTGACTAACACCCCTGCCTATTTCATGAGCATGATGAACAAGGTGTTCATGGAATATTTGGACAAGTTTGTTGAGGTGTTTATAGATGATATTATGGTATACTCGAAGAATGAAGAGGAGCACAAGGAGCATTTGCGGTTAGTTCTCGAGAAACTCAGGGAACACCAGTTGTATGCTAAGTTTAGCAAATGCGAATTTTGGTTGAAGGAAGTCGGATTCCTTGGACATGTTATATCAGGGGAAGGAATAGCAGTGGACCCCAACAAGGTTCAGTCAGTCACTGAATGGTTGGCACCCACTTTAGTTAGCGAGATCCGCAGTTTCCTTGGACTTGCAGGATACTACCGGAGATTCATTGAGAATTTTTCCAAGATTGCGAAGCCAATGACTGAACTATTGAAGAAGGATACTAAGTTTAAATGGACAGAAGATTGTGAGGCAAGTTTCTAGGAGTTGAAGAAACATTTGACTACAGCCCCAGTGCTGACACTGCCAGATATACATAAGGATTTCCAAGTGTATTGCAATGCCTCTTGTTTAGGACTTGGATGCGTACTTATGCAGGACAGAAGAGTTGTTTCATATGCCTCACGGCAACTAAAACCTCATGAGTTGAACTATGCCACGCATGAATTGGAGCTAGCAGCCGTAGTGCATGCATTGAAGACTTGGAGACATTACCTTATTGGAAGCCGTTGTGATGTGTACACGGATCATAAGAGTTTGAAGTACATTTTCGCATAGAAGGAGCTGAACCTTAGACAGAGGAGATGGTTGGAGCTTATGAAGGATTATGATATGAAGCTACACTATCATCCCGGAAAGGCCAATGTCGTAGCAGACGCTTTGAGCCAAAAGAGTTATGCTAATACCCTTGAAAGTAAGGGATTGCTGAAGGAGTTAGCAGAGGATATCATGGAACTTCGGTTGGAGATTGTTCCAAGAGGTTTCGTTGCAACAATGGAGGGTCAGTTTACATTGTTCGGCAAGATTCGAGAAGCTCAGAAGGATGAAAAAGAGATTGCCGAGATAAAGGAAAAGATGGGCAAAGGAAAGTCTAAAGGTTTTCATGAGGATGAGCACGATACCTTATGGTTTGATGATCGAGTTTATGTGCCCAATAACCCAGAGATCAGGAAGTTAATACTTCAGGAGGCTCACGACTCACCATGCTCGATACAACCTGGAAACACCAAGATGTATTTGGATTTGAAGGAACGTTTCTGCTGGACTGGTATGAAGAAGGATATTGCCGAGTACGTAGCCGTATGTGATGTATGTCAGAGAGTGAAGGCAGAGCATCAGAAGCCAGCAGGACTGTTACAGCCTATGCCGATACTCGAATGGAAGT
Organism: Triticum urartu; assembly: GCF_003073215.2. Taxonomy (NCBI): domain Eukaryota; kingdom Viridiplantae; phylum Streptophyta; class Magnoliopsida; order Poales; family Poaceae; genus Triticum; species Triticum urartu. Next base: position 322,914,020 of record NC_053025.1, read on the forward strand.
GGGATAAACTTGGCATGGACTTTATGACCGGATTGCCCAAGACCAAAGCAAGATATGATTCAATATGGGTAGTAGTTGATCGCTTGACCAAAGTGGCTCACTTCATCCCAGTGAAAACCACTTATACGAGTGCGAAGTTGGCCAAGATATATATGTCCATGATCGCATGACTGCATGGAGTTCCGAGGACCATCGTATCAGATCAAGGAACATAGTTTACTTCAAAGTTTTGGCATCAGTTACACCAGACCTTGGGTACAACATTGGAGTTCAGTACAGCATTTCACCCGCAGACGGACGGACAGACCGAGAGAGTCAACCAGATATTGGAGGACATGTTGAGAGCCTGTGCGCTAGATTATGGATCTAGTTGGGACGACAATTTGCCTTACGCATAGTTCTCATACAACAATAGCTATCAAGCCAGTTTGAAGATGGCACCGTTTGAAGCTCTGTATGTACGCATATGCAGAACGCCGTTGATGTGGGACGAGGTGGGAGATCGACAGTTGTTTGGACCAGACTTAATCAAGGAGTCTGAGGAAAAGGTTAAACTGATTCGTGATAAACTGAAGATTGCTCAGTCCAGGCATAAGATTTACGCAGACTCGAAATGCAAGGAGGTAACATATGAAATTGGAGACATAGCATATTTGCGAGTATCACCCTTGCGAGGAGTGAAATGTTTTGGAGTTAAGGGAAAGTTAGCCCCAAGATTTGTAGGACCGTATCGTGTTTTTGAATGGATGGGAGAAGTTGCCTACAAGTTGGAATTACCTGAGGGATTGTCAGGAGTTCACGATGTGTTTCACATTTCACAACTGAAGAAGTGTCATGCTGAGATGGCCGATATACCGTTAAGAGATACAGTACCCTTGGAGGCGATTCAGTTGGACAGTGATTTGACTTATGAGGAGAAGCCAGTTAAGATTCTTGAGTTTGCCAGCCGAGTCACCCGCATCAAGGTTATCAACTTTTGCAAAGTTTATTGGAGCCACCATACCGAGGATGAAGCCACATGGGAACGAGAGGATGATCTACACAAAGACCACCTGCACCTATTTTCTAGCCAACCCGAATCTCGAGGGTGAGATTCATCTTAAGGGGGTAGGTTTGTAACATCCGAAATTTTCAATTTGGAATATTATACATAGGTCATCCATGCATATCATATTTTATTTCATTTTCATTTTGCAATCCTCAAAATCCTAAGCAACCCAAGGACCATCGGAGAGATTTGGGGATTTCCCCGGTTTTCATATTTGATTTTTATCAAATAATGAATCGAGGATTTGGATTTTAATTATTTTTCCTTCCTAAAAATATTTCATATTAAAATATATGAAAGGAGATAATATGAATTCTCCAAAATAATTGAAATATTGGAGGAAAAATATTAAAATCATTTATTTGATTTTATTTGCATTAGAAAAATTGCACGTTTTCAAAATTGTATTTTAGGGCCAAGAAAATGTTCATCTCATTCTAAATATTTTATTTAAATGGTTAAAATTTGTTTTGGCATTTTTAGGTTTTTATTTTATTTTCTAGGGTTTTATTTCTGTCGGCATAATTATTTTAAAAAAAATCCCGTGCCCGACTGGGCCTAAGGCCAAGGCCCAGCCGAGCGAGGCCGGCCTGAGCCGCCACCGCCCCCGCGCGCGTGCGCCGCCCCACCGCCGCTCGGACCGGAGTCCGAGCCGGACTCCGCTTTCGCCGCGTCTTGCCCCCTCCCCCAAGTCGTCGCCCCGCCCCCTTTATAAGCCGCCACCCAGCCGCCCCAAACCACCACCACCACCGCAGCCACCGCCGCCCCAAGCCGCAGCCGCCGCCGCTGCTTGCCGCCGCCGCCACAGCCGAGCGGCGCCGCCACAGCCGAGCGCAGCCGCCGCCGCCGCCGCTTGCCACCGCAGCTGAGCCCCGCCGCCCGCGAGTCGCCGCCGCCGCCCAAGCCCGCCCCGCCGGAGCCCTCCCGGAGGTACCGTGCCGGTTCCGAGCCGCCGGTTTTTTTAAAAAACCGTTCGGTTTTTTTAGAAACCCTAGATCCGTTCTTTTTCGGTTCGCCGGTTTTTGTCGGTTCTTCTAGTTAGCGGACGTTCGTCCGTACGTTCGTTTTAAAGAACGGTTTTTGCCCGTTAGTTACAGCTAATGAACGCTCGTTGTTAGTCTGTTCATCAGTTTTCTTTTTGTCGGATTTATCCGCGATTTTCTCCATCGCGATTCCTGATCCGATTTTAGTTTCTTTTTATCTTTTCGCTCGTTAGTCGGAATCAGGCGATTCAAGCACCTAGATCTTCGGCTCGAAACCCTCTTTCTGTTTAATCAACTTGAACAAGTTTTTGCTACTGTAAAATTTGACCTAGGTCCAGATTAGTAAACCGATCTTGTTTCTTTCGCCGTTTGAGTTTCCTTGTTCCGTTTGATTTGATTCTTTTTGCTAACCGGAGTTCTTAAGTTGAACTTTCCGGTCAACCTCTTTTATTTGAGTTTTGCTTGCGCATCTTTGCTTGTTGCTTATGTATGTTATTGTTTGTTTGTGATAGAACACATGGAGTGCAAAGCATGCTACTACGAGTCCCTAGGTTTTGCGGATCGTCAGCAAGGCAAGTAACACATTGATCATACTCTTTTCATACCAAGTTTTTATGCATTAGTTCCAATCCTCAAACTTTGCATGATTAGGATATCATTAAGTTGTGGGTTGGGAAGTAGTTATTGAGGTAGAACCTATTACCCTGTTACTATCAAACCCTTGGGAGTTATTTCTACGCGTTGCTTATATTGCTATGCTATGCTCGTACACGTGGTTCGGGTTTGAGTGAAATCCATGACAGATGTGAGATTGTTAATTAATGGTTCAACTTAAGGTCGCAACTTAAATAATCATCAGGATGGATTGAGGCACCTGGGGAACCCAATGCTGTCTGTTTTTTTGGAAATCCCGGGGAACCCGTGTGATCTTCCTATGGACCGCCACCCAGGCTCAAAGGGAACTGAGATGATTCATGCTAGAAACTTCCGTGTGCAGCCACAAGCTATTATGGGCTCTAGCATAGTTAAGTAAGTTACGTCAAGATCTTGAAGAGGTAGATCAGCAGGTAGTGGGTTTTGTATGTTTGGTATGGTCTACCCGGAGTAGAGAGTTAATGTTTCTGAAAGATTGTGTCTCGGTCATCCGTTTCTCAAACACCTTGTAGTGCGAGAAATCCAATGGAGGCGATCGAGCCTTGTGGGGAAAAGTGCGCAAACCTCTGCAGAGTGTACAATCTAATCATGGTTAGCCGTGTCCTCGGCTATGGACAATCTTGAGTATCCAGTACTTGGGTTATCGCACGTATCTCATCACTTTTCATTAAATTTGTTGGGTTGTTAATCACTTTAATTGGGATTGGGTTGGGGTTACCTTCTCAATGTTTCAACCACCATGATAGCTAAATTAAAATATATTCCTTTGTTGTAGGGAAAAATTGGCTTTTCGCAAAAACTATAACCCTAGAGCTTTCCACCAGCCAAATATGCATGTAGTATTAGCATTATTATGTTCATGCTCTGCTGTGTTATATTGCCAGTATATTCCATGCGCTGACCTGTTTTCGGGCTGCAACGTATTATGTTGCAGACTTTTCAGACGAGGAGTAAGGTTCGTTAGGTCATTGTCGTGCAGCTCAGTTATGCCATTGGAGTTGATGGACTTACTTTATCTTCCAAGCCTTCCGCTGTTATCGAATTAGATGGCCTTAAGCCATATTATTGTAATAAGTTCTCTCTTGAGACATTTGATGTAATAAGTGTGTGATTGCTACTCTGTTATAAATCCTTCGAGTATTGTATGTGTCAGCATTACCGATCCAGGGATGATACTGAAGCACAGAGACTTGACCGTTTGAGCCTCAGTGCTTGTAGTTGCTCTCTTCATGCTCTCTCACCCTCTGCTGATCAAAACAAGACTTTGTTGGCCTCTCTCTCTCTTTCTCTCTCTCCCCTCACTGCTGGTCAAAGGGCCAGCAGGATCTGTCCGCCGGGTAGGGAAGGAGGCTTAACGCTGTCGCCGTCCGCGAGGGAGGGAATCCACTATCGGCGCAACTATTCTCTTTTACCCAATGGTGGTGCGGGAGAGCCTCTGACCCCTTCTTCCTTGCTGCCATACATTGTGTGGGCAGATTGGCCTCTGGCCGCTCACTGAGCCACACCCCAAGAACCTTAAGGTATAATTTACTTATTCCACATGCATTGCTCTAGCTGCATGTGGGCTTTTTCCACTTCTGCACTCGAATCTAGGTGTTGGATCAAATAGGAAAGTAGTGGGAAAAGTTGTATAGCATGAATCTAGGACGTGGTTCAAAAAGGAAAAAAGGGGGAAAGTAGTGGGGAAAGTTGTATATCATGAATCTAGGACGTGGTTCAAAGAGGAAAGGAAGGGGGAAAGTAGTATAGACTGGCTATCCAGCACCTACGTTGGTCGAAAAGGGAAAACAAGGACAAATACAGTACGCACATCTATAACAATCTGATCATTTTGTTTTGGGGGACAAGGATGCAGAGTTTCAGTAGGACTAGATTTGCTGCCCCCACATAGGGAAAGGTGTCTAAAGATAACAAAACTGGGACCAACACAAATATGCTCCTTGGTTGTTTGTTCTTTGTTGCAACAGACTGTGCATCACCCCTTTATACATCAGTAGATGCACATGGTGCTGGTGCGTCCACTGTCCCGTGCAACTCTTTAGCTGTTATTAATCTAAGGCCCTGTTTGGTTAAAAAGTCCTAGGATTTTCTAGTACCAATTAAAAAGTCCCTAGGCCCTACCTGCTTGGTCACACATCTATAACAATCTGATCATTTTGTTTTGGGGGACAAGGATGCAGAGTTTCTGTAGGACTAGATTTGCTGCCCCCACATAGGGAAAGGTGCCTAAAGATAACAAAACTGGGACCAACACAAATATGCTCCTTGGTTGTTTGTTCTTTGTTGCAACAGACTGTGCATCACCCCTTTATACATCAGTAGATGCACATGGTGCTGGTGCGTCCACTGTCCCGTGCAACTCTTTAGCTGTTATTAATCTAAGGCCCTGTTTGGTTAAAAAGTCCTAGGATTTTCTAGTACCAATTAAAAAGTCCCTAGGCCCTACCTGCTTGGTCACACATCTATAACAATCTGATCATTTTGTTTTGGGGGACAAGGATGCAGAGTTTCTGTAGGACTAGATTTGCTGCCCCCACATAGGGAAAGGTGCCTAAAGATAACAAAACTGGGACCAACACAAATATGCTCCTTGGTTGTTTGTTCTTTGTTGCAACAGACTGTGCATCACCCCTTTATACATCAGTAGATGCACATGGTGCTGGTGCGTCCACTGTCCCGTGCAACTCTTTAGCTGTTATTAATCTAAGGCCCTGTTTGGTTAAAAAGTCCTAGGATTTTCTAGTACCAATTAAAAAGTCCCTAGGCCCTACCTGCTTGGTCACACATCTATAACAATCTGATCATTTTGTTTTGGGGGACAAGGATGCAGAGTTTCTGTAGGACTAGATTTGCTGCCCCCACATAGGGAAAGGTGCCTAAAGATAACAAAACTGGGACCAACACAAATATGCTCCTTGGTTGTTTGTTCTTTGTTGCAACAGACTGTGCATCACCCCTTTATACATCAGTAGATGCACATGGTGCTGGTGCGTCCACTGTCCCGTGCAACTCTTTAGCTGTTATTAATCTAAGGCCCTGTTTGGTTAAAAAGTCCTAGGATTTTTTAGTACCAATTAAAAAGTCCCTAGGCCCTACCTGCTTGGTTCCAGGTACTAAACATAGACTAGAGGTTATTAAATGACATGCTAAAACACCATGTTACCCATAGTAATGAACTAATAGAGATAATGTGTGATGTGGGGCAGGGGCAACTATTGGAAAAAGTCCCAAAAAGACTCTCCCTCACGGTCTTCTTTCTTTAGTCCCAAATGCCCACTTTTAGTCCCTAAAAGTCCCTCCTGTTTGGTTTAGATGGGAATGAAAGGAACTTTTTTTAGTTCCTACTCCAAAAAGTCCCTGTAAACAAACACCCTCTAATAATGCCGCTGGAAAATTGAAGCAATGCCACAGTTAAAAGCAAATTACATGTTGGCTTCTGTCTTGCTTTCTTTCCCATTTAGAGAACTTGTTAATATAATCTCTGTGTTAATATTAATCAATGCCACCTTTTGAGAAAAGCTATTGTCCTGCTTTCTTTCCCATTTAGATAAGTTAGATGCTTCTTTTTGTTGGCTTCTGTGTCATCCATCGTTATTGACCACTAGTTGTTTCCTTTCTACCTTTGTGTAAATAGGGTTATCTTCTTCACCTTGTTGCTATTGTGATATTTTGTTCCACTTCCCAAAACACTTTTGTTTTAAGAGTGTTTTGTGCAGTTCAACCAAAATGTCACACCGACAATGATTCTTGATTGCTTGATCTTAGTGGAATCGCACAAGAGGAGATCTTACTTCCTATCTGTGTTGGCAAATTTGGTTCAGATTTTCTTCTTGTGAGTTGTTTCAATTCCACATCATGAGAGGTCAGTACTAGCCTTCTTTCACATGATTGTGCAGTGTGATTTCATATGTTGTGCTACTTATATGGTATTGTGCTTGATTTTAGTGAACTGCACAAATGGAGACAAGACTTCCAATCTGTATGTGCACCATAATATCCCATTGAGGTAAGATAAGGATATTTCACCACTGTTGGCCTGTATTTTGCCACTTTCATCAGAAAATTAATGTCGTTGTTTAGTGCTATACTTGTGCTCCCTAATTGACATGCCAAATCTTACGTTGAAGGAGAAGCTTGTCTGTTATTGAACCAAGTGATGAAGGGGAAGAACAAGCGGAAGAAAAACAAAAATCAACTCGTGGTACTATAATGAAGCACTGGAACTGTGATGACACAAGTAATGATATAGTTTTGCATCTTAATTTATTGCTATGGATGGAATGAGCAATTGTTTTTCCACTGATTTGATGCCACTCTTAATGTAATATGTAATTATTTCTACTTGTGCAAACAGGGATCTTCTTTTAAGATAACATATATTTTAGTGGAACTGCACAAGAAAATGTTGGAAACATTAAATTAATTGAGGAGTATATTGTAAGCAAGGCAACCATAGTAGATAACAACAGATGGTTCCAAAGAAGTGCTTGATATGTATGCTCTACACAATAAGCCTCCTGACAAAGGTTGGTATTCGCCCATAGATTTCATCCATATCATTGAGCTTTGTCATCTCTATTGGTGTTGTGCTACTGTTTAGACACTGCCATGAGAAAGTGGTATTGTCTTTGAGAAGTGCTTCATCTGTGGTGTACTAAATATTTCATTTCCTTTTTTGAGCAAACAACGATGCTAGCATTTAGTTGTCCTCTTGTCTTTGCACAACAGGATCATCCTCCTCTAAAGAAGAATATGGAGTACGTGAAGTGCCTAGTTCCGATTATGCCAGGATAAAGAAGCCAAGCCTCTCTTCTTAAGAATGGAGCAGCTGAAGCATGGTTAGATTATTGCCCACAAGAACAAACTAACTTCAACTCAGAAGGACTCACAGATCTCCATCTTTATTGCTATGATGGACAATACAATGTTGTGTTAGGATTCCTTCCGGTGAGTTCCATTTTTTTAAATGTGTGCTCTGCATGGATCATGTAGGTTGCATGTTTAAACTATCAATTCATAGTATAGTTTGCTTTATACTAATCACTTTTTTGTATTTGTGCAAACAATGGTGCTCAGCATGATTTCAATGGGAAGTACACAAAATGTTCACGAATACATCGAATTATTCATTTCCACCACAAGAAAGGAGGTGCCGATATGTTGAAGGTGTTGCAACATATAAAGGCGAAATCATAGAAGCTACGCGTGTATTTGCTAGATTTTGGTGGAATTGCACAAAAAGAACAGCTGGTTTATTTAGCACGAGGTGCCATGTCAATGCCCAGACTAATGACAACCCCTTCCCATTCCACAATCATAGGCATTTGATATTTTGGAATGGGAAAACCATGTCAAAGTTTGCTCATTGATGTACGGAAAACAACACACATTTGATATTTTTGAATGGGACAACCTTTTCAAAGTTTGCTCATTGATGTTAGCAAGAATACATGCATTTGATATATTCAAATGGGACGCCCTTTGCTATCAGCAGCATCGAACGATTTTTCTTTATTATTTAATTGTGAGGTAAATATTGGCTCTGACATGTGAATCGCTGAGATGCATAATCGTCGATTGTTTTGAATGTTCCCTATGAATTGCCAGGCCTGTGTGTTTGATTGCAATGTACAGGAATGCTAAAAAGCTGCTCAAACTCTGTGTGCTCCCTCTGTTCCTTTTTACTTTGCATATTGGATTTCTTTCAAGTCAGTTAACTTTACATTGAGAATGTTCATACTTTTTTCTATAAGATTGGTCAAAGTAAAGAAGCTTTCACTTCAGACAAAACTTATATGCAGTCTAAAAAGGACCAGAGGGAGTACATGTGAAACTGCTGCAAACAAGGTGATCACCCTGCGAATAATACTAGTACGTATTGTTTTCCATGTTCATCCAATGCCAGTGATACAAGAATTCAAACTAATCGAACTAAATTCATTCATACACTGTCGGATTTCATATAAACATGCCGGATTTCATTACATTTCATATATTCTTCAACTAAAAAGGGGTGCGCTAGAGGTATAATTAATTAACCAAAGCTACCCACCCCTGTCCGACTGAGCCGAACAGAAGCTTCTTCTTCAGCGCAACTCTCCGACTGCACGTCACCGCCGAGAAGCTAATCATCCATCAATGGTCAACCCGCCTACCTTGGCTTCAACCAGAGCTTAGCAGCAGTGGCCTTACTTGGACCCGAGCGGCGGCGACCTACAGTGTTCTACTCTTCCTTGTTTTCTGTGTGGTGCCGTCTCGTTGGTAGCAGGGCGGGGCCTCGACGAAGCCGGCGATGTCCTTTGCCGCGTTGCCGATGGGGCGACGCCTTAGTGGAGCGGGGCAAATCCTCCCCCTCGTTGCCGGCAGGGTTGGGCCTCGGCTGAGCCGACGATGTACTCTGCCTCGTTGTTGGCGGGGAGGGGCCTCGGCGGAGTAGGGCCTCACCGAAGCCGGCGAGGTCCTCCGCCTAGGTGCCGGCGGGGTGGGGCCTTGGCGGAGCCGGCGATGCCCCTACCTCGTTGTTGGTGTGGTGGGGCCTCGGCGGAGCAGGACCTCACGGAAGCCGACGACATCCATCACCTTGGTGCCAGCGGGGCGGGGCATCGACGGAGCCGGCGGTGTCCTCTACCTCGTTGTTGGCGCCGCAGGGCCTCCTCGATGCGAGCGGAGTGGGGACTCGTCGGAGCTGGCATTGTCCTCTGCCTCATCCTCGGTCTCGCCAAACAGCGCCTCACCAGCTTCATCGCCCTCTTTGTAGGCGGCCGCAGGCTCCGCCACCCGCATGCGGTACCGCCAGTTCTCGGGGCGGCTCTCGCGAGCGGAGCGGTACGAGTCGAGCAGCGGATCCTGCTCCGCCCACTCCGCAGCGATCTGCTCCTCTGCCTACAGGTGCTCATGGAGGAGATGGTGGTTGTAGGCGGCGTCGGCCTGCGCCTCCCGGAACTGCTCCTGACGCTTCTGCCTCACCCTGTCCATGTATTGTGAATGGGCCTCACCGATGGTCATGGTGCAATGCATCGGCGAGGATGGCGCGGAGGAGGGGGTTGGTGCCGGATCGTCGACTACCATGTTCTCCATTTGGACGTCGTCGTCCTCCGGCTGCCTGCCGGCCAGCCAGTCGGCAACAATGGCTACCATCTCCTTGTGGTCCATCGTCTGCCTGTCCCGAAGAGCGCTGGAGCACAAGGAAGCCATGATGGGCAATAGTGGTGTGGATCGGAGAAAGGGAACAGAGGCGGATGACTACGGCTATGGTCGGCGCAGCAGTTTATATAGCAATTGTGGGCGGCGGAGGGACGGACGGGTGGCGCCGGAGTAGCCGCCTTGGCAACGTGTATCATTAATGTGGGTGGCAGACGGATGGACAGATGACACTTGTATCGTTTGAACATTGAGCAATCACCTACACCGGGAAGTGGCGCGGGCAGCGCTCACCGTTTCGGGTGGAAAGCGCGTGCGGGCGAGGGAGGTAGTCTGGGTAGGCTAGGGTGGTCAGACTCGTTCTTGACAGCGGGTCGGTCCACCAGCCGTACATGCGGGCTCGCCAGCGAGCTTGCTGAGCTGAGCAATGACAATCAGACAATGGACGTTGTCGGTGTCAAAACTGGCGTATCTTGGGTAGGGGGTCCCAAACTGTGCGTCAAACGTTGATTGTAACAGGAGACAGGGGACATGATATTTACGCAGGTTCGGGCCCTCTCTATGGAGGTAATACCCTACTTCCTGGTTGATTGATCTTGATGAATACGAGTATTACAAGAGTTGATCTACCTCGAGATCGTGATGGCTAAAACCCTAGAAGTCTAGCCTATATTATTATTATTATTGCCTCTACGGACTAACCCCTATGGTTTATATAGACACCGAAGGGGACTAGGGTTATACAAAGTCGGTTACAGAGAAAGGAATCTTCATATCCGAATGTCAAGCTTGCCATCCACGGCAAGGAGAGTCCCATCCGGACACGGGTGAGAGTCTTCGGTCTTGTTTCTTCATAGCCCATCAGTCCGGCCCATGCCCAACAGGCCGGACGCCTGAGGACCCCTTAGTCTAGGAATCCCTCAGTAGCCCCTGAACCAGGCATCAATGACCGAGGTGTCCGGCGCGCAGATTGTCTTCGGCTTTGCAAGGCGGGTTCCTCCTCCAAACACACCAACACAGTCTTCGAACAACGAACGTGTCCGGATCTACAAAACCAGTACCACACACCACCACAGAGAGTATAATATTTCACGGGTCCGATCTGCTGACAACTTTTTGTAACGTGATATCACGTCCCTGCTCGGTTATTATTTCGAACTGTTTTTCGGCCTGCCGCTTCACATTTCGAGATGCGGCTTTGTTGGCACGTCTTGTCAAAGCAGAGATTGTTTCCCCTTACTGCGGGATTCTCATCAATACAGGTATGGGTAATCAAACCGTGCCGCCTGCATGGCCCCTTGGGAATAGGCGAGTTTTATGGCAAGTGGGGAGGCGCTTGATATTCACTGCCTTTATAAAGAGATAAGGATTCACCTCTTTCACCCATGCCTTATCTCTTTCTGCCTATCCACTCTCGAGCTCCAGCGCCCAAGTTCTCATCTTTTCTGCCTCAAGAAAGCACTCTGACCATGTCCGGAGCGCAGGGCAAGTGGATGGCCTCCATCGTCAAGGAGAAGGACATCACCCAGCATCGGGAGGCCGGATGTTTGGCCAAGGAGGTCTCCCATCGGCTTCCGACCGAGGCATAGATCGTCCCTACCCCGAAGCCCCATGAGAGGGTAGTTTTCATCCCCCACTTCTTCCCCGGGCTGGGATTTCCACTCCACCCCTTTGTCCGCGGGCTCATGTTCTACTATGGGCTGGATTTCCATGATCTGTCCCCAAATACCTTCCTCGCTATCTCGGCATTCATCGTCGTGTGTGAGGCCTTTCTCCGCATCCCACCCCACTTTGGATTGTGGCTGAAGATCTTCAATTTGAAGCCGAAGGTGGTGGGCGGCGAACACGCAGAGTGTGGAGACGCCATGGTGAGCAAAATGTCCAACGTCCCGTGGCCTAAAGGCACCTTCGTGGAGATCGTCAAGGGTTGGCAGAAGTTGTGGTTCTACGTCACAGAGCCCCGCGACACTACCTAGGTCGCGGCTCCCGAATTCAAATCCGGGGCCCCAATGCGGCTTACCTCCTAGCAAGAGAAGGGCCTGGATTGGTCTTCATCGGATGAGCTGACAGCGCTCCAGACGTGCATCAGGAGCATGATGGACAAGAACGTCAAGCTTGTCGATGTGGTTCAGGTGATGCTAGTTCACCAGATCCTTCCATGCCAGAACCGAGCTTGCAACCTATGGGAGTTCGATCAGGCCGAGCACAAGACCTTGCAAAAGTTCTTCGGAACTACGCACAAAGATATCTGGAAGGTGCTCTTCAAGGCCAACAATGCGTGGCCGAAGACGACTGAGGACCATGGGCATGAGCTGGCCCATCCCGCCAGTTCGGTGAGTTTCTGTGTTTCAAGGTGTATCCCTTACTTGCTTACTCAAGGAGGATGTCCGAACTGCCCTATCTATTTTTTCAGGGTTGGACGAAGAAGGCAGAGCGGATTCAATGTCCAGCTCCTCTATGCGAGGACCCAGCCATCCCGCTTCTAACGAACATGCTGGTTCCGACGCCCTACAAGGCGCCGGAGAAGAAGGCCAAGGGGACCAGAGGTGGCCTCCGTCCCAACGGTACTTCGGATGTGGCATCCAAAGACGCTGAAACTCACTCCATCGCCGAAGACGACGAGGAGGAGGAAGAGGAAAGCAACTTCCCCCTCCCCGAGGGGGGAAAGAAGAGGGTGGCCTCCATAGATCTGGAGGCAGAGGCGTCCAAGAAGGGAAAGGCCTCCCTCGCGGATAGCTCTGCATGGGACGTCGATAGCAGCCCAGAATGGCACCCTCGAGATAAGACCCTGGCCAAATCATCAGTATCCGAAGACACTGACACATTCATATATCTGCCTCTTTACTTCATAATTTTAATATGTCAAATCATGCACTTGCAGTCTGGCTCGTTCCGCCCTTGAGTGATCCTCGTCTTCGGGGAACTCGCTGGACCCGAAGGTGATGGACAGCGGGTCCCTTCCGATGACCTCCTCTCCCAGGGCCATGGATGACACCGAGGTGTTGTCACGAAGGATCCTAGGCCAAGGAGAGATGCAGGAGATTGTTGGGGCGGCGCCAGAGGGCGAGACCTCGGCCGCCGGACACATGGGGGAGCAGATCCCCTTGGAGACTAGCAATGGGGGCCATATCCAATTCGGCCCTCAGCCGAATACGGTCCTGGAAACCTATACGGCTTTGGAGTCCGACGAGCAGCCTCACTCGTCGGAAGGAGGTGTGCCCATTCTGCCGGTGACCTCTGTCCAAACAGAGGCACCACATACTCTACTGGAAGCGCTACGAAGCGCTTCCATCATTGAGGAACACCGCACCCTCATGGGTGTGGTGATTGAGAGGATTCAATCCGCGAAGAGCGGACTGACCGAAGCCTGCACAAGCCTTTTTAACAGGCTTTGAAGTAAGCAATGCAATTTGTGAAAAGAAAGTCACAGTATAGACAGTAGCCCCTGAGACTCTGTCCGGGGTTCAGAAAGAAGATCCGAATAGAGGATCAAATAATTTTTCGTAGGAGACTAACCATATATGTCTATGTGAATGAGGAGGCGTCGCTGTTGGCCGTGACTTCTCATGCTGCCGAAGTCTCCGGAATGAAGCAGAGGCTGGAGCAGACCGAGGAAGAGCTCGGTCGTTCAAAACATTAGCTGGAGGACAATCAAGGTATTCAATCATTTTATGCATGTCCGAAAAGTATGAATGTTTTTACGCTGACCGCAGTGTCGTGATATTTTCGTAGGGGCAGCGACCGAGGTGGAGGCCCTCAAGAAGCGTTAAAGGAAGAAGCCGCCCGAAAAAAGCATGAGGCCAGGGTTGGTGAGATCCAGCAGGAGCTCCAGGACGGCGTGAAGAAATATGAGTCTGTGGAGCGCCAAAATGCGGACCAAGAGTCCGAACTCGCTAAGGCCCGCCAAAGCGCACAAGAGGCCCAGGCCAAAGCCCAAGGCGCCCTCCGGGAAATCCAAGAGGGCAAGAAGATCACGGCGGGTAAGGCTTTTATTATGCAAAGCAAGTATGTGAGCAAGAGATATCTCTTAGTGACCCGGATTTGGAGTTCTCCAGGGGCATTTGTGGATTTACCGCGCAGTGTTTCTGATGCTGCGGAATTCTTCCAGGCCGAAGAGGGGAGCTCAACGGAGAAGCTGTTCTGGTTGCAATACCTTGCGCCAGAACATCTGGTGCCCTTTAGCGACCAGCTAAAATAGTTTATTGAGCTACATAGGGTGGCCGAACTAGCCATGAAGGATTTAATAATGCGGCTCTGGCCTGCAGAAGCTATACCCGGCAGCTACTTCGGCCTTGTGAAGTGGCTGGTCAATGCCTTCCCTTGGCTTGAGGCCATCAAGCGGTCGTCTGTATGGAAGGTGCACGGATGGCCTTCGCCCGTGTCAAGATACAATGGGCGAAGATGGACGCCGTCAAGCTCGCGACCGAAGGACCACCCGCGGGCAAGGAGCACCGCACGCTCGAGCGGTATTTTGAAGATGTTCTGAAGGGATCCCGCATTGTAGCGGAGCAATGTGCTAAGGACATTATTTTTGAATGAATACATTCATGTTATCCCATCCTGTATGAAGAGAACAATGCTGATATGTAATATAATGCTTTGCTGTTTATAACTTAAACCTTTACCTCCTGTGCAGCCGTTTTATCAAGTCTGAGAGTTGGCCAGTCATCGGCTTCAGCCCCTATGTAGGTAGTACGGGGGTGCTCAGGATGAATCTAAACACTCTTTATCCACGAATTTGGTCCTTGAAGGAGGTGTTTAGTGCAACGAACCAGGCAATCGGACTATGTGGCTTTACCACCCTCACTTAACCATAGGAGTTTGCCAATGAAAATTTAGGCGCATGCCCTAGTATCTGAACTAGGGTGCTGTAAACACCTGATCAGATAAGAATTGAAACCTCCGAAGAGCTGACTGGCTCACGCCGCATCATGACAGTCAGTTTTCGGCTTTCTCTAGTGAGGTGCTCATCCGGGTAAACTAGGACACAATCGCAGTAGTTCTCCCTTTACTACCCTAGCCGATATAGTGGAACGTAAGGTGGTAAGCACAGGAGCCGGGCAACCCAACTATTGACCAAAGACATGATTCGGAGCCAATGCATATAATGCTAAATTCGGGGTGCCAAACTATACTGTAAAAAGCGTTCAGACTTTGTTGCCGTATTATGGGGTGCAATGAAGCCCCTGGCGGACTAAAGCGTACCGAAGTGTACGGGTGAGATTTGATAAGATTATAAAAAGAGCAAACTAGTGCCGCAAAAGTTGGGCTGCAAACTATTTCCATTATAGCTTGATTAATACGTCAAAGCGTATTTGTACAAGTAGTGCAATAAGCAACATGGCTATTTAATATGCCACAACCAAGGGAGAGCTGCGTGCGGGTCTTGAAAACAGGGAGAGTGACCGTTAAAGAGACCACCCATAAATTCCCTTATAGGTCAATATCTTGTGCCGTCTTGGTGTACCTATCCTTTCGAAAGGACATATGATCAGGCCGTCAGGAAGGGCCTGTGGAAAATAAACCTGAAAAGGAAAAAAAAGAAAGTTAAATTATGTGTGTCCAGGGGAGGTCGAGCCATATTATGGATCACACTCTAGTTATGCCTCCGTCTATGCCCGTGGTATTTTGAGTGCGTAGTTATGTACGTGCGGTACAAACGCCGCCACTTGGTAGCGGCTAGGACGGAGGCCGAATTGCTAGTCGAGCTATTGACGAGCTGGGCTGTCCTGCTATGGAGTAGTCCGGACTTGTTTGACGGTGTCCGGGAGCTCGGCCGCCTAATTGAGGTTCTGCTTGGAGAGGTCGCTCTGTACTTCTGCTGCTAAAGCAGCGGCGTGCTCCTGAGTACGGAGGGGGTGCGCCATGTTTCCATTGACTGTTATGACGCTGCGTGGTCCGGGCATCTTGAGCTTGAGATAAGCATAGTGTGGCACCGCATTGAATCGAGCAAATGTGGTTTGTCTGAGCAGTGTGTGATAGCCACTACGGAAGGGGACGATATCGAAGATCAACTCTTCGCTTTGGAAGTTGTTCGGGGATCGGAAGACAACCTCTAGTGTGATTTAGCCCATACAGCGGGCCTCTACACCTGGTATGAATCCTTTAAAGCTAGTCTTTGTGGTCTTGATCCTTGAGGGATTAATACCCATTTTGCGCACTATATCCTGGTAGAGCAGGTTCAGGCTGCTGCCACCATCCATGAGGACTCGCGTGAAGTGGAATCCATCAATGATTGGGTCAAGGACCAGTGCGGCTGAACTACCATGATGGATACTGGTCGGATGGTCCCTATGATCGAAGGTGATCGGGCAGGAAGACCACGGGTTGAACTTAGGGGCGACTAGCTCCATCGCATAGACGTCCCTGAGAGCGCGTTTGCGCTCCCTCTTGGGGATATGGGTAGCGTATATCATGTTCACTGTTTTAGCTTGGGGGCAGGCTTCTTCTGTCCCCCTATGTTCAGCGGACGGGACTCCTCATCATCGTCCTCGCTTTGCGACTCCTTCTATTTGTTCTCGGCATTTAATTTGCCGGCCTGTTTAAAAACCCATCAGTCTCTGTTGGTATGATTGGCTGGTTTGTCTAGGGTGCCATGGATCTGGCATGGACGATCGAGTATGCTGTCGAAGCTGGATGGGCCCTGATTGTTTCTTTTATATGGCTTCTTCCGCTGGCCGGACTTGGAGCCACTAAATCTGGCGTTGACAGACGTGTGATCAGTATTGTCACTGTTGCTTCGACGCTTGTGCCTATTGCGGCGGGGCTTGTCTTGTTGTTTTTGGTGTCAGAGGTGGAGCCTCACTTGCAGTGTTTTTACTACGGGCTAGCCAACTATCCTCACCCATGCAAAAGCGGGTCATGAGTGTCGTGAGGGCTGCCATGGACTTTGGCTTTTCTTGACCGAGGTGACAGGCGAGCCATTCATCACGGATGCTATGCTTAAAGGCCACTAGGGCATCAGCATCTGGACAGTCGATGATTTGGTTCTTTTTAGTTAGGAACCTCGTCCAGAATTTCCTGGCTGACTCTCTGGGCTGTTGAACTATGTGACTTAAGTCATCTACATCCGGAGGTCGTACGTATGTGCCTTGGAAGTTGTCACGGAAGGCATCTTCCGAGTCCTCCCAGCTGCCAATAGAGTTTCCAGGCAGACTGTTTGACCAGTGCCTAGCTGGCCCTTTGAGTTTTAGTGGGAGGTATTTGATGGCATGAAGGTCATCACCGCGGGCCATATGAATATGGATAAGAAAATCTTAAATCCATACTGCGGGATCTGTTGTTCCATCGTATGATTCGATGTTCATGGGCTCAAACCCTTTGGGGAATTCATGCCCCATTACTTCATCAGTCAAGCAGAGAGGGTGTGCGGCGCCTCTACATCGGGCCATATCGTGATGTAGCTCAGATGGACTCCGTCTGCGCCATTCGGCCCGGGCGTGATTAGGTTTGTCACGTCCGAATAGATAGCCGTCGTCGCGTGTCGAGGCACGCCCTCGTGATCCATAGATCGATCTGGTATGTCCTGCTCTACCGTCCAGGTCCTGCCGAAGGTCATATGTATATGCCCGAGCTGTTTTATCCCTACGCCTACCGCGAGGTAGTACGGGCTGGTGTTCGGCTTGGGTTGCCCCTTTCTCCCAACCACGTGGTGGTGGGTCAGCCGCATTGTGCGCTGATGGTACGAGCTCCAACGCCTCGTCGTCGAATTGAGGTAGTAATTTGCGCTTCGGGTAACTTGTGGGTGGTCGCTCATGGTCGTATTCCTCGGCTGCCAGGACATTAGTCCATCTATCATTGAGCAAATCTTGATCAGTTTGAAGCTGTTGCTCCTTCTTTTTTAGGCTCCTTGTAGTGGCTATTTGCCGGCGCTAAAAGCGCTCCTACTCAAGAGGTTCCTCAAGCAGGATAAAATCCTCATCGCCGAGGCTCACCTTATCCTCGGAGAGTGGAAGATAATTATTGTCCTCTGAGTCTTTGTGCGTGGCCTATTTGTCAGGGCTGACCCGCCCATCTTCCCGTTCGTCCTGTTCGGAAGTTGGCTCAACAGGGTCTTCATTGTCTCTGGCATCGTCTAGAGTATTATTTTCTCCTGTCACTGTATTGCTATCTTTTTCATGGTGTGACTTAGAGCGGCGCCGCTGTCATCGGCGCTTTGGATGTATCTTAGGGGGTTTATCTTCCACTGGGTCTTCTTTGTCATCATCGTTAACTTCTTCGGGTGTGTCCACCATGTATACGACATAAGAGGAGGTGGCCATACAGCGCCCGGTAAATGGCGGGTATTGGGCCTGCTCCTCTTCGGCATCGTCGTCCATACTGTCGATGTCTTCGGAGTTGTAGTCGAGCATGACGGTTAGATCTTCGACAGTGGCTATTAAGTGGGGGTGGGTGGGAAGCGAAATCCCCCATCATCAACCCCCAGTTCAAACCGGATATAATTCGGCTCTGAGTCCCCTGCTAAAGAGAGGGTTTTTAATGAGTTTAGCACATCGCCTAAAGGTGAGTGCCGGAAGATGTCCGCGGAACTGAATTCGATGATCGGCGCCTGGTAAGGCTCAGCGGACGCGAATGCATGTACTTCGGAACCAATGACCGGACATGAATCCAGGGGTCCGGTGACGCAGACCCTGCTCGAAGTTGAGTCTGTGTGTGGCTCCAACGCCGATGAGTCTGTGGCTTTCGTGGCAGGGTTAAGCTTCCTGTCTTCGGATGGCACAAGCTGCTCTAGATCTAGGGCCAGAGCGCTTACAGGTGCAATCTCCTGGGTATGGTCCGATGACAGATTTAGATCATGTTCATCGCGGAGGCAGGGAGCAGCTGCCATGGGCTCAAATCCGTCGAAGATCAAGTCTCTGCAGATATTAGCGACGTAGTTGAAGCTTCCAGACCTGACCTGACGTCAGGGGCATAGCTGTCAATCTGCTCTAGATGGCCAAGCGAGTTGGCCCGCAGTGCAAAGCCGCTGAATACGAAGATCCGGCCAGGGAGAAAGACATCTCCCTGGGCAACATTGTTGTAGATGATGGATGGAGCCATCGAACCTTCTGATGACGGCACAGCGGAGCTCTCAATGAAAGCACCAATGTGGTTGTCTAAACCTGCGGATCTCGGGTAGGGGGTCCCGAACTGTGCGTCTAAGGTTGATGGTAACAGGAGACAGGGGACATGATGTTTACCCAGGTTCGGGCCCTCTCTATGGTGGTAATACCCTACTTCCTGCTTGATTGATCTTGATGAATATGAGTATTACAAGAGTTGATCTACCTCGACATCGTGATAGGCAAAACCCTAGAAGTCTAGCCTATATGATTATGATTGCCTCTACGGACTAACCCCTTCGGTTTATATAGACACCGGAGGGGACTAGGGTTATACAAAGTCGGTTATAGAGAAAGGAGTCTTCGTATCCGAACGCTAAGCTTGCCATCCACGCCAAGGAGAGTCCCATCCGGACACGGGTGAGAGTCTTCGGTCTTGTTTCTTCATAGCCCATCAGTTCGGCCCATGCCCAATAGGTCGGACGCCCGTGGAACCCTTAGTCCAGGACTCCCTCAGACGTAGCTTCCGACTAGGACCTGACGCCACTGTCCAAGCCGATTCATGCCGTATTCACCATAGAGCAGGTGTGGCCGCACTTCGACGCCCTAATGGCGGAAGAGCTACCAGCACAGGAGGACCTGTGTTGCAACCTCCGTCTCCTCAATGAGCACCGACGAACAAGCGAACGACAATGCCGTCGCGGACATGTGGCCCTATGATCCTGGCTTCTTGAATGAGCAGCGGGCGCTGTATTAGACCATCTGTAGGGCCCGCGAGGCCCTCTCCGTCGTCCTTCGAGTTGTTGCACTCACCGTGGTGCTTCCTTCTCGCATTGTCAACATGGTCAACGGACATGAGGAATGAGGAGATGACTTTACTTGGAGAGGATGAAAGTGGGGACCCAGAAGGGCCATGGCCACACGTACACAAGTGTCTCCTTATTATATAGTACAACTATATATTTTTTGCTTCCACCTGGTTTCTTGACATCAAGGTCGCACACCATTCTCAACCTATGTAGTCAATAAACAGGAGAATTGCGCAAGGAGCGGCCGACAGTTGGGACCAAGCAGCTCGAGCAGTAGTTGTGTTTTTGAGGTGTGAGCACTGCAGAGTTTTTCTTGAGCGATGTTTTTGTTGTTGTTCAGAGGAGAGAACGGTATTAACTGGGTGGACTATGGCCCGTCCAGCCCAGGACAGATATTCATCCCAGATATTAATTTTTTTCAAGCTGAAAATGGCTAGCCCAACTATACTTTTTTTTGAGGAATACCCAGGCAAGGTCAACTTATTATTCTCCGCCCTGCTGGGCTACAAATCTTTCCTAGGAGGGGCATTTGGCTTAACAAGAAAATGGGCTTTAAGAAATAATAAATGGGATGTAATTATAAAAACTGGGTAGTAACTATAAAAAATGCACCAAACACGTAATTAGTTTAAAAAATATATTATTTTTGGATTTTGAAAATTTTAATTTCATTAATTGTTGGATTTTTAATCTGACTAGAAATTTCGGGATAAAAATATTTCGGATCCCATCAAAATGTGGGAAATTTTATTGAATTCTGTTTTGAGTAGTTGGTTGAAATTATTAATAGTTGTCCTAGCTAGAAAATGGGTTGTACTTTTAAAAAACTGTAAATGGGCTGTAGTAAATTCCATTAGAATTCAAAAATGGGCTATACATTCTTACAAATCGCAAATGGGCTATATGTTCTCTGCCACACACTTGTGGGCCTAGAAGTTGACGCGTCCCCTAAAAAAACTAAGTTGACGCGTATGCAAGGCTTTGTCAACTTAGAGTCAACACATGGTTCTAGCAGCATGGCCATCGGATGTCCATCCAACGGATATCGTACTTCTTCTTCAATCTCGGATATTCTTGCTTCAGCCGCCCAAAAAATGATTCCTCCCGCTGACATCTTGGGCGCACCATTTCGGAGGCTGACCTGTGGGCCTACTATGTTGACGCATACCATGGGCTTTTTCAACTTAGTCAACATAAAAAATTCTACCTACAGTGACCATATGATGTCCATCCAACGGCCGTCGTGCTTCTTCAACCTCTGGTCTTCTTGCTCCAGCCTCCCATACCAGCGCCGGCCGTGCCGCCTACTCCTGCCTCCCATGTCCGGATGTGCTGCCACCATTGGCCATGCCATCCCTCTATACTCACCCACACCTCCTGTTATTCTCCGTCGATGGCAGCCTCACACCGCAGCCGAAGCAGTCAACCCACGTACTCCCATCCATGTGGGCATCCACTGCCGCGTCTTCCCTGCCTCCACGTCATTCCCTTCCTAGGCCTCACCGCCGTCCACCGCCTTGGTGCTCTCGGCACGGCATGGTCGACATGGTCAATTAAGGACAGCCATCGGAAGAGGACTTTAGGCGGCGAGGCGGACAGCTGGACCCACCAGGTACATCTTCGAACACAAGGAAGTGCCTCCTTATTATTCACAAAATAAAAACGATTCCTCCCCCTGACAGCTGGGACCGAGCAGCTATATCTTCGCATGCAAGGAAGTGCGTCCTTATCCTCCCTGACCGCTGGGACCCACCCGGTCAAAGCGTGCGTACCATTGTCTATCTGGTCGAGAACATGTACGTACATACTGGTCGATCGGTCTCCCTGCAAGTATGAACCGTGGCCGAGTAAGTAGCGGCACATGCCGTTGTCGAGCACCCAACATAGCAGTTCATGCAGTGTTGTCTAAGTCCTATACATGTACGTACATCCATAGGGCAAAACCTACGGCCACGTACGTACATACGGGCGGTGTCTCGAGCACGTACTCGCGCATATATATGGACGACCAGGGCTTGTGTACATGGAGAGGCAACGGACGGCAACAACGGCGTCCTGTTCATTGGGAGGCAACCGACTGGGTCGGAATGTGTCATGTTCATCAGGAGCCAACCGTCTTGGACAGAAGAACTGATCGAAACGAGGCCTGGAGTATCGCAGAACGGAGGAATTGGCCTTGTGTTTAACCGACCACGGTCGAAACGGGATCCTGTTCATCGGGAGGGGTCTGGCATACTGCAAAACGGAGGAAACGGACTTCTCTTAGACCCCTACGGTAAAAACAGGGTCCTGTTGATTGGGAGGGGTGTGGCGTACCGCAAAACGGAGGAAACGGACTTGTGTTGGAGTGCTATGGTCAAAACGGGGGTCCTGTTCATCGGGTGAGGTGTGGCATACCGCAAAACAGGACCCCACGGGCTACTGTTCATTTCCACCGTCGACCTCCTCCAGCCTCCACGGGCTACTGTTCATCCACCGTCGACCTCCTCCAGCCTCCACCTGCGACTGTTCATCTAGCCTCCACCGCTCCTCCACCGGCTACTGTTCAACCAGCCCTCTCCACGGGGTCCTGTTCAACCACCCCTCCACGGGCTACTGTTCATCCAGCCCACCACCGGCTACTGTTCAACCAGCCCTCCATGGGGTCCTATTCATCCATCCCTTCAAGGGATCCTGTTCATCCACCCCAACCGGCTAGATCGGGGTCCTGTTCATCCAGCGGCAATGGCCTCTACTACCATGGGGTCATGTTCATCCAGCTGCAAAGGCCTCTACTACCACGGGGTCCTGTTCATCCAACCCCCCACCGGGAACTGTTCATCCAACCCCCCAACAATGCTCACTATTCATCAAGAGGCCGCATCGATCTGCTTCAGTTAGCAGTAGCAGTGAAGTAATCACTCGGGTTCAGTTAACAGCAAGGGATCGATCGGGGTTCAGTAACGTAGCTAGTGAAATCGCTCGGGTTCACTTAGAGCCCAATGCCTCGCTCAGTTTCATTTAGAGCGCAACGCCTCGCACACACGTGCGTACGTGTACGAGAGAAACGCCAAACTCCGTGCATGGCTCGGCCCCAACCACCCACCGTAACCAGGAACTCCCTGATATTTTCCCCGCCCTTGCTTCAACCACAGTTTTTTTCCGTCATGGACGGCCCAAAGAATGTCATGCACGTGCGTCTCCAGCTCGCCCAGGACAAAAAGCCCATTTTCTATCAGGATTTTTTTCATAGAAGTAGGAGCCCACCACATCTATGATGATACCGGGTTTTGTCACAATTATCGTCATACTGGTGTCATAAGCATGACAGAAAAAATTCATTAGCCCCAAAATGTCACGGATGTGTCTTTTTTGTAGTGACATCAATGAGTTTATATTAATAAGTTTCGCAAAGAAAGTTGTGGATTGTTTTTTTCAGGCCTCACGGCGACTACACTCAACAGCGAATGCCGCAGTCGACTACACCTCTACATAGAAGCTTTGTGTCGGTCGGGACTACGGCTCCATGGTAAATATGCCCTCAACAGACCACTCAGGATGGCACACTCGTGGCCTTGCCTGCACATACTAAGCACCCACCATAGCCCCGACCTCCTAAAGATCCATCAGGCATTGGGCCGCCTCCAGCATGTGTGTGATTGATAACCCACAAGTATAGGGGATCAATTGTAGCCTTTCTCGATAAGTAAGAGTGTCAAACCCAACAAGGAGCTAAAGTTAGAAGACATATTCCCTCAAGTTCTATCGACCACCGATACAACTCTACGCACACTTAACATTCACTTTACCTAGAACAAGTATGGAACTAGAAGTTCTTTGTATGTGTGATAAGATACGTTTGCAAGATAATAAAGAACACATAAATAAAATATAGGGGTTGTTTAGATAAAGAAACAACTAAGTTAGTTTTAGTAGATAGCTTTTTTTCACAAGAAAGATATTTGTCCCTAGGCAATCGATAACTAGACAGGTAATCACTATTGCAATTTTATATGAGGGAGAGGCATAAGCTAACATACTTTCTCTACTTGGATCATATGTACTTATGATTGGAACTCTAGCAAGCATCCGCAACAACTAAAGATCATTAAGGTGAAACCCAACCGTAGCATTATAAGGTGTCAAGTCCTCTTTACTCCCATACGCAAACAACCTACTTACTCGGGTTTAAGCTTCTGTCACTCTAGCAACCCACGATAAGCGAATCATGAACATAATGCAAACCCTACAGCGGGGATCCCTCATGCTTGCGCGATACAGAGGGCACCATAGGACAGCACCAATAGTAGAAGTTACAACTCAAACCAATCACGATCATAAATCAACCCATAGGAGAAAATGGATCTACCCAAACATCATAGGATAGCCATACATCAATGGGAAATAATATATAGCATTGAGCACCATGTTTAAGTAGAGATTACAGCGTGTAAAAGAGAGATTACACCGCTGCATAGATGGGGGGAGAGAGTTGGTGACGATGGCGGCAAAGTTGTTGGTGTAGATCGCCGTTGCGATGATGGCCCCAGCGTCGTTCTGGCGCCACCAGGAGAGAGGGGGAGAGCCCCCCTCCTACTTCTTCTTCCTTCGCCTGCCCCCTAGATGGGAGGAGGGCTTCCCCTCTGGTCCTTGGCCTCCAAGGCGGCGGAGGGGCGGGACCCCCTCCGAGATTGGATCTCTCTCTTTTTATTTATGTTTCTCCGTTCCTGTTTTCTGGCCTTTCATTGTTTCTTAAATTCCCGGAGATTCGTAACTCCGATTGGGTTGAAATTTTAACACAATTTTTATCCTTATATTAGATTCTTATGGCCGAAGAAGGGCCCCAACCACCTTATGGGGTGGCCATGCGCTCCCTGGCCGCGCCTTGGGTAGGGGGGCGCGCCTCAAGGGCTTGAGGGCCCCTCGGGCATCGTCTCGCGTTGATTCTTATTCCCAAAAATCACATACATTCCAAACAAAATTGCCATAAGTTTTATCGCGTTTGAACTCCGTTTGATATGGATATTCTGTGAAACAAAAAACATGCAACAAACAGGAACTGGCACTGGGCACTAGATCAATATGTTAGTCACAAAAATAATACAAAAGTTGCCAAAGGTAGATGAAAGTTGTAGAATATTGGCATGAAACAATCAAAAATTATAGATACGTCGGAGGCGTATTAGTGATGCGCCAAAACAGGTCGGTGTTCTCAGCCTCTCTGGCCCACAGAGCCCCCACGGCCTGGATCAAAGCCTCATACATCCTATCGAGTGGCTATGCCACAACGCTAAGCCGCATAGAGCAAGACGGACAGACCACATCCGGTAGCACAGCTACACGGAGAACACAGACCACAACACATGGTGAGCAGCAATGTAGACGGAATAGTCACCTTTGAGGTGCACGTTGCACCTTGAGATCTTGGGTTGCACATGGTCCGGCCTCTGCCAAGGAAGTCTCACGTGTCTTGCAGCCCTTCAAGCGTGCATGCGTGTCCCCTGCACGACCTTGAGCAACCTCCAGCCATCGTTGAAGGTCGGCCTCTACTTCCCATCTCTCCCTCAATTGAGAGTGGAGACCCACGGTGATGCCACGATTGTTATCAAGCACACCGGTATCCGACTTTAATAGCCCCTAGTAGGAGCGGGCCTCCATTCCCTTACCGCAGGAAGCATTTTGCGCACAAATTGCGGCCTTGCGGTCGATATGCACTTGAGCCCACAGGTACATCAGTTGCTCGAAGGCTGCAGTTACGTGCAACACCGAAGAGGTCAGCAAAAGAAATATTGTGCAAACGACACTATGTATAACCTACAGGACTTATAGTAGATGTCCGTCAGTGATCTTCGCAAACAACAACCCACTCCTCCTCCACCATGACATGCTGCTTCAGTTCCTGGACCCGCCAGTCCAATTCAATTCCATGGTTTGCTGCGGCCTACAAAGATATGATAAGAACCTCAAGCACATTGCGACTCAATCTGCTGAAGGCTCAAGGGCTACTGGGAAGGACAAAGTCTGCTCACCTTGGTCCCGACCTCCATCGCATGGAGAAGGCCCAAAAGCGAGGTCTGCAGAGTTTGGTTTAAAGCCTCCTCCAACCGAAGGGTATCTTCTAGACGACATAGTACTGGAGGGTTTCCCAGAGCGGCCCCAATGGGTGTGGTTGATACGTCTCCAATGTATCTACTTTTCCTAACGCTTTTCCTCTTGTTTTGGACTCTAATTTGCATCATTTGAATGAAACTAACCCCAGACTGACGCTGTTTTCAGTTGAAATACCATGGTGCTGTTATTGTGCAGAAATAAAAGTTCTCGAAATGGAACGAAACTTCGCGAGGATTTTTATATACTAAAATAGAATTTCTGGAGCCAAGAGTCACTTGAGGGGGGCACAAACCACCAGGGCGTGCCTCCCCCCCAGGTGCGCCCAGGTGGGTTGTCCCCACCCGATGGCCCCGCAGACCCTGAAACTGACGCTATAAAATCCTATTTTTCCAGAAAAAAATCAGGGAGAAATAATTATCATGATCCACAAGACGGAGCCGCTGTCACCTCATATTCTTCATCGGGAGGCTAGATCTGGAGTCCGTTTGGGGCTCCGGAGAGGCGGATCTTCATTCTTCGTCATCACCAACCCTTCTCCATCACCAATTCCATGATGCTCCCCACCGGGAGTGAGTAATTCCTTCATAGGCTCACTGGTCTGTGAGGAGTTGGATGAGATTCATCATGTAATCTAGTTTGTTTTGTTAGGGCTTGATCCCTAGTATCCACTATGTTCTGAGATTGATATTGCTATGACTTTGTCATGCTTAATGCTTGTCACTTTGGGCCTGGGTGCCATGATTTCTGATCTAAACCATTTATGTTATCACCATTATATCCATGTTCTAGATCCGGTGTTGCAAGTTATAGTCACCTACTACGTGTTATGATCCGGCAACCCCGGAGTGACAATAGTCGGGAGCACTCCCGATGATGACCATAGTTTGAAGAGTTCATGTATTCACCGTGTTTTAATGCTTTGTTCCGGTTCTCTATTAAAAGGAGGCCTTAATATCCCTTAGTTTCCAATTGGATCCGGCTCCCACAGGAGGGTAGGACAAAAGATGTCATGCAAGTTCTTTCCATAAGCATGTATGACTATTTATGAACTAGAGATAGTGTCGTATCGCCCTAGGTTATGACCGTCACATGATGAATATCATCCAACAAATTAATGATCCAATGCCTACAAATTTATCTTATATTGTTCTTGCTAAGTTACTACTGCTATCGTTACTGTTACACTTGCTACGAAGCTACTGCTATCCCTGTTACCGTTACCATTGCTACTGCTACTATTATCAAAACTATCATATTACTTTGCTACTGATCACGTTGCTGCGGATAATTAATCTCCAAGTGTGGTTGAATTAACAACTCAGCTCCTTCAAATATTCTTTGTCTCTCCTTGTGTCGAAGCTATAAATTTGGGTTGAATACTCTACCCTCGAAAATTGTTGCGATCCCCTATACTTGTGGGATATCAAGACCTTTTTCCGGCACCGTTGCTGGGGAGCGCAGCTATATTTGTTGAGTCACTTGGGATTATTATCAATATATCACTATGAAGAATCCGAAGGATGCTAAGACCAAGATTTATCCCTCTAAGACGAGGGGAGGTAAGGAACTGCCATTTGCAAAGATAATGATGTGCCACTTGGTGATTTTCTTGATGAGCGAATTACTAGAGTAAGACAACATGATGTTGAAACCGATGATGAACTTGAAACTGAAAATCTTGAAACACCTACTAGAACTAGCCCTCCTAGATATGAATTGCCTAAGGTATGGGAAGGCTATGTTATGAATGAAGAGACAACTAGAATCATTCTTGCTTGTAAGGATAGAGATGATCTAGAGAAATTATTATGCAAGTATAAAGAAAATTCTCTGAATGCTAGAATGCAATATGATCCAAAGTTTGCTACTTCACCTATATTTATTGATGATAAGGATTATGAATTCTCTGTCGACCCAGAGTTAATAACTTTGGGTGAATCTGATCCTGTTCATGGTTATGAAACTGAAACTGTTGTGAAGCATCTTACTAAGTTGAATGACATAGCCACCCTTTTTACTCATGATGAGAAGACTCGTCATTACTTTATTCTCAAATTATTTTTGTTCTCATTAAAGGGTGATGCTAAAGCTTGGTACAATACTCTTGCTCCTGGTTGTGTGTGTAGTCTCCAGGATATGATTTATTACTTCTCTGAAAAATATTTCCCTGCTCATAAGAAACAAGCTGCTTTACAGGAGATATTTAACTTTGTGCAAATTAAAGAATAGAGTATCCCACAAGCTTGGGGGAGGCTTTGCCAGCTACTTAATGCTTTGCCTGATCATCCTCTTAAGAAAAATGAAATACTTGATATGTTCTATAATGGACTAACTGGTGCTTCTAGGGATTTCCTAGATAGTTGTGTTTGTTGTGTTTTGAGAGAACGAAATGTTAGGCAAGCTGAGGAGAATAACATATTAAAAAATTATGATGATTGGACTCTTCCTGAACCACCGCCTAAACTCACTCCGAAGAAGAGGGGTATATTATATCTCAGTCCTGAAGATATGCAAGAAGCTAAGAAAGCTATGAAGGAAAAAGGTATTAAAGCCGAGGATGTTAACATTTTACCTCCTATTGAAGAAATACATGGGCTTAATACACCGCCACTGCCTAAGGTGGTAGAGGTAAATTATCTAATGAAGTTCAATGATAATGACATCCCTCACAATATGCACCCTAGCCAATGCCTTTATGAGTTTGAGAACTATATTAGAAAACAAGATCATTTCAATGCAAATGTTATGGAACAATTGAAATACAATTCTAATATGATTGCTCGCTTGAGTGACTTGTTATTTAGAATCTCAAATGATGTTAGAGGTGTTGGAAAACATGCTTCTATGGTTCAAACCTAGTTAGAACAAGTTGCTCTCAAAGAGAGTTGCTAGATGAAATGAATAATAACATCCATGACTTTGCTGTTAGAGTAGCAATAAGAGGAGGTAAAATGACTCAGCAACCACTTATCCTGAAGGACACCCAAAAATAATTGAACAAGACTCTCAAAGAGCCAACACCAATGAACCTAGTCCATCTAAAAAGAAAAGGAAGAAGAAAAATGATAGGACTTTGCATGCCTCTAGTGAACAGGAAGTAGAAAAAGTCCTAATAATGAAGTCTCTATCTCTGATGCCGAAACTCAACCTAGTAGTGAAAACTCACCTTCTGAAAATGAAAAGCATAATGATGAGGTTCATGAAAGTACTCAACCAAATAATGAAGAACCAGACAATGATGTTGAGATAGAACCTGCAGTTGATCTTGGTAACCCACAACCTAGGAATAAAAGATATGATAAAAGAGACTTTGTTGCTAGAAAATACGGTAAGGAAAGAGAATCGTGGGTTGAAAAACCTATGCCCTTTCCACCTAAGTCAACTAAAAAGAAAGATAAAGAAGAATTCAAATGCTTTTTTGAAATGCTGAGGACAATCTTTTTGCGCACTCGCTTGACTGATATCCTTAAAATGCCTCCTTATGCAAAGTATATGAAAGACATCATCACCAATAAGAGAAAAATACCGGAAGATAGAATCTCCACTATGCTTGCTAATTATACTTTTAAAGATGGAGTACCTAAAAACATGGAGATCCGAGAATACCAACTATACCCTGCTCCATCAAAAAGAACTATGTGAAAACTGCTTTATGTGATTTAGGAGCTAGTGTTAGTGTTATGCCTTTCTCTTTATATAAAAGACTTGATTCGAATAAACTCACACCTACTGAAATATCTTTGCAAATGGCTGACAAATCAGCCGTTGGGGAACGTAGTAATTTCAAAAAAAATCCTACGCACACGCAAGATCCATCTAGGTGATGCATACCAATGAGAGGGGAGAGTGTTGTCCACGTACCCTCGTAGACCATAAGCGGAAGCATTATGACAACACGGTTGATGTAGTCGTACGTCTTCACGATCCGACCGATCCTAGCACCGGAGGTACGACACCTCCGAGATCTGCACATCTTCAGCTCGGTGACGTCCCATGAACTCTAGATCCAGCTGAGTGTCGAGGTAGAGCTTCGTCAGCACGACGGCGTGATGACGGTGATGATGAAGTTACCGACGCAGGGCTTTGCCTAAGCACTACGACGATATGACCGAGGTGGAAATATGTGGAGGGGGCATCGCACACGGCTAAACAATCAACTTGTGTGTCTATGGGGTGCCCCCTCCCCACGTATATAAAGGAGGGAGGGAGGAAGAGGCCGGCCTAGGAGGAGGCACGCGCCAAGGGGGGCAATCCTACTCCAAGTAGGTATGCCCCCTCCCTTCATATTCCTACTAGGAGAAGGAGGAAAGAGGAGGAGGGGAGAAGGAAAGAGGGGGCCGCCCCCCCCCAAACCCAAAAACAATTCAGTTTGGGCCTAGGGGGGCGTGCCCCACACCTTGCTTGCTACCATCTATCGGCGTTCTGGGAACGGGGGTCCCCAGACTTGCCTGCCTGCGGCCTACGGCGTGGCTCAAGCGGGGGCCCAGCGCGGCCCATCTTCGTCAGCTCAAGCTCAAGACCCTCGCGGGGCAGACGACAGGAAGCTTCCTCGGAGGCAGCCTTATCAGGCAGGCTCGCGAGGAGGCGGAGAGATCAAGGCAGGGGTACCTCGCGAGGAACTCGTGACGCAAGCCATGACGATCGAGACCAGGCGGGCGCCAGGCGGGCACCGGCCTGCGCAGTGTCCTTGTTTCCCCTTTGGTGCAAAGGGGGCAAGCACAGGCCAAGGCATCAGGCAAAGGTTACCATTCCGGTGCAACGAGACCAAGACCAGCCGGACGGCAGGACGGAGGTCACCATGGATCCCAAGACTGCGTCATCGCCAGTGCTTTTGGCAGCCGAAGACCACCTTTGGTCAGGATAACTTGTACTAGATGCTCCCCTTCGAAATGGCCAATTGTTGGCGCCCTTCCCGCTCATTATTTGGGGAGAGGCCCAGGGCCTCTATAAATAGAGCTAGCCACCACAGAGTAGGGGGACGCCGAAGAGACAACTAGATACCCCAAGAACATCTAGACCCCCGGAGAGATCTGGTAGAACCCCAGCAGAGAGAGAGAGGCGACTGAACTCACCATAGCAGTTCATCGCACCAGCTCAAGAACACCTCTCGCGAGGCTGTTCTTCCCTTGTACTGTCCATCATCAGCCCTAGAGGCAATCCACCACACCACACACTGGAGTAGGGTATTACACCACAACGGTGGCCCGAACCAGTATAAACATTGTGTCTCTTGTGTTGTTCATCATTTTCATCTTAGTTCGCACGAGAGGATCGGACGTAGATCGGTAGGGGAGAGATCTTCGCGCGCACCCCAGTGTTCGAACCTCAAGGGTCTGCCGAAACCCGAAACCCGACATTTGGCGCGCCAGGTAGGGTGCGCTAGAATCTTCCTTCCGCTGTTCGCGTGTGATCTTCCGTCGTGTCCATGGCTAACGCTCGTCGGGCTCGCGTCGAGCACCGGGCTGCTCACGCCGCTCGCGTCGCCCAGACGGCGCCCGTCGGCGGCCCTCCTCGTCGTTCCCGATCGCCCGCCGCCAACGCCACCACCTGCCCGGTGGGGAACGAGCAGCAGGCCTCGTCCCAGCACCCCTCGGTGCGGCGGGATGGCCGCACCGCCACCACGTCGCTCACTCCAACTGGCTCGTCGTCCCACGCCCGTCGTGCACCCATGGATGTGCACGCCTCACTGCTCTTGGCGCGGGAGCTCCTGCACTATCGCCCCGTCGATGACCTCTACGAGGACTGGCTTGCCCGCATCACCAAGCTCATCAGTGCCGCAGGGGGCTCACCCTTGTGGTCCCTCTCGTTGCCTCCACCGCCTCCTCCCCAAGAAGTACCTTGGCTCCAAGGCGCGCAGCCCCAGGGTGAGACCCTCCACGTCCAGTGCCAGCGCAACAAGAAGGGAGCTGCCAAGAGATCCCACGTCCCCGGGAAGGTGCTCGCGCGCTCCCAGCACCGGCGCGCCAAGATCGCGCCCCAGCGCCTCCACGACAAAACCCCGCGCTGCTCCTAGTGGCGGCGCGTGGTGACCCGCAAGAACGAGTCCAGCACCAGCAAAGGGCGCCGGTGGCCACGGCGGGCTACCTCGCCTTCACCCTCGAGCTACGCGGCGTCACATGGCCAGGCAAGTTCAAGCCTGACCTCCCTCCCCGCAATGATGGCACAGCAGACCCCGCGGTGTTCCTACAGCTCTACGAGCTGGGCATCGTAGCCGCCAACGGAGACGAGAAGGTCATGGCGAATTGGTTCCCCATGGCGCTCAAGGACGGCGCCCGCACCTGGCTCCTGAACCAGGCGCCCGGCACGATCTCCTCCTGGAGCGAGATGCGCACCAGCTTCATCGCCAACTTCCAGGGCACTCGCGACCGGCCCCCGGCCGTGAGCGACCTGCGTCGCATCAAGCAACAGCCAGGAGAAACCCTACAGAAGTACATCCAGCGCTTCAACTACGCTCACCTCAAGATCCCCAAGGTGATTGAAGAAGCCATCATCTCAGCCTTATCCGATGGCGTGCGCGACGTCAAGATGAAGGAAGAGCTAGAAATCCATGAAGACCTGTGCACATCCCTGGAGCTGTTCAACTTGGCGACCAAGTGCGCCAGGGCTGAGGAAGGGCGTCTCTCCCTTCTCGAGCTCCCGGAAGCCGACCCGGAAGAAAAGAAGCTCAAGGCCAAGGATGTGAAGCGCAAGGGGGCTGTCGTGCTAGCAGCGGAACCAGACACCAACAAGGCAGGGATCGGCCTGAGTCATCTAAGGGCGGACGGTACTGCGTGTACCACGACCTCCACACCCACAACACCAATGAATGTCAAGAGCTCAGAGCCGTGCGAGATGGGCGAATTGGCCGATGCCCAGAGCGCAACGACAGGGGCTATGGCCGAGGAGGAGGAAGAGGCGGTGGACGATGGGAAGACCGTGGCCTTCGCCAGGGATGGCGTGACCGCCCTCGCGAGGACCACTGGCAGGACCAGCCTCGCGAGGGAGGCTGGAGGGACCAGCCTCGTGAGGACCATCCCCACGGCAACGCGGGCCTCCCTCCTTTGTCGCCTCCACCGAGGAGGAACGAAGACCAACACCAAGACGATGGGGCTGGGGCTTCCAAGAGCCGCGTGCAATTGCTTGCATCCTGGGCCGCACCCAGGCCCCAGCCTCACAGCGCATCTTCAAGTAGTTTGCTCGCGAGGTGAATGCAGTCCTTCCCACGCTTAAGGCCACGCGCCCTCTCAGGTGGTCTTCGTGCGCGATCACATTCAGTTCCCAGACCAGATCAAGTGTGTGGCAACGGCCGGAGTCCTCCCGATGCTTTGCTCCCCAGTCATCAGCAACGTGCAGGTCACTAGGACCCTCATCGATGGCGGGGCAGGACTCAACGTCCTGTCCGTCGAGACGTTTGACAATCTCCAAGTGCCATACGACCAGCTTCAGCCGACCAAGCCTTTCTCAGGAGTCACAGATGGTTCCACTGTTCCAATTGGGCAGGTTCACCTTCCGGTCACCTTCGGGCAACGCAACAACTACCGCACCGAGCTCATCATCTTCAACATCGCTCACAATCCCTGCCGTACAACGCCATCCTCGGGTACCCAGCCCTAGCCAAGTTTATGGCAGTGACTCACCATGGTTAAAATGTCCTCAAGATGCCAGGAAGCGGTGGAGTCATCACCGTACCCTGTGAAGAAAGGGACGCAGTGTGCTCGCTCGAGCGTGCGTTCCAAACCGCAGCAATCGAAGACCCAGATCGTAGGAGCGAGAGGCCTCCCGACGCGACCCTCAAGAAGAAGAAGACCTCACCTGGCCAGAGCCACAAGGAAGCAGGCACCTCCGGAGGTATTGCGTCAGGATTCGTGCCCGATCAAGGAGCGCCGCCCTCTCGCGCATAGGAAGGTGCGCCTGGCGCCTCCTCAGGCAGGGCTGAGGGGCTCTCTCTTGGAGAGCCACCGACCTTGCCAAGGTCGCAGGGGAGGCGCTCGGGCACCACTTGGAGGGGTGCTTTCAGGCATGCTTCCCTCAGAAAGGTACAAGTCAAAGGAGACCAAACCCTCAGGAGTTCATCGCAAGGAACACCCAAGAGCTGCAAGAGTCCAGAGTCATGCGCGGCAGCCGCCGCTTACCCGCCGTGGCCCCACCATCCAGGCGAGGATGGAGGACTGCGCGTCTGCATCGATGTACCAGGGCTCAACCGAGCTGCGTCCCAGGAGCACTTATGGTCTTTGGCCGTAGGGCGCTGCGTGGGACCACCCCACAGCTACGTTCGCATGCCCTTCGTCCTGCCGAGCGCGGTCGCCGCACATCAGCGCCTGTTGAGGAGCATTCTGGAGGCTCAGGAGGTCAGGCATCGCGCGGTCCTGGCGGAGGTGGCGATGGTCCCCGAAGACCTGCACGTACCACCAGAGCCTCCCGAGGCCCGTGGGCCTCGGGGCTCATGAGGGCCGACGTCTTCACCGCGCATCGCTCACTTCCTCCGCATCGCTTCGTCTTCAAACATCAGGTTACATCTTTCAGAGTTCTACTTTCAGATGGGAGCGCCCATAGGGCTGCACCATTCCCAGGCCACGTGGGTCCATCCCCGCAGCATGTGTCCATTTTGGTTATGCTCTTTACTTACCCTGTTGGGGGCGCCCCTCGGGCTGCATCATCCCCACACCCCTCGGGCCCGACCCAGCGGCAGTTGCTTTTCCAGCGTTTAACCTAGGATGAAGTTGTCTTTCACGCTTAATCTGATTCCCATAATTATCACCTACTGCTTGTTGTCGTGCAAAGCTCTTGCACGTTAAAATGGGAGCGCCTGAGCATCACGACTCATGGGCTCTTACTGGCTCTCCAGCCCTCACCCCCTGGCCTTGACCCACGGCATCGCGACCTGTCATACCAGCGGCGGCTGAGCTCGCTTGGGGGCCGGGACCTGAGGACGTAGAGCATTTGCATTCTAACAACCCTGCAGGAACACACCAATTGATAAAGGCCCAGAGCCAGGCACAACCCGCCTCAAGGTAGGGCCTCGTGAGTCCCGCGCTGGCTCACGGGTGCCCAGATACACCTCTCCTAGCCCTACCATGCCGGCCACGTGTTAGGGCGGGGCCGTACACGCCCCGGTGGCTCCTCCCGGAGGGGAGCCCCCTCCCACGCACCAGTGGAAGCCCCATGCTCCGCGCTAGCTGACGACACTGCCGAGGAGTGGCTATGCCCGTACACATACGGAAGCGCGATGCTCCGTGTAGGTGATAAACAACTGAGGGCGGCCCATGGCCGTACCAACCTCAGGGAGCCCAGAGCTCAGTGTCCGGCACCATCACAACGCCTCCCCTTGGGAGTGCCGCACGAGGGGGTTGGACACGGGGGCTACGCCCGGGCCTGGCCCGAGCGCACGCCACCCAGCCAGGTCCCTTGGACCTGGTCGTCGCGCGCCACTCCCCAAGTGGAGCCAAGGTACGAAACCCGTTTGAGCGTCTAGGGGGACTCCTGAGCATCGCGACTCAGGAGCCTAACATGCCACGTAGCCCCTCACTCCTTAGTCCCGTCCTTGGTTTCTGGTCGGGGCTAACGCTGGGTGAGGTACGCGCGGTGTCGAGCCCTGCCGACGTAGAACGATCAATCCACTCCTTGCTCCCCCCTTCCCTACTTATTGCTCACGCGTCAAGGGGGACTCCTGAGCATCGCGAATCAGGAGCCTAACTTGCCACGTAGCCCCTCACTCCTTAGTTCCGTCCTTGGTTTCCGGTCGGGGTTAACGCTGGGTGAGGTACGCGTGGGGCTTAAACAAGTAGGAGAGGAAAACGCAAATTCTGGGAAATTCGAAGCAAATATTACAAGCAATAAGATTGTTCCACAATGCCAAACACAAGTTTTAACGCCTCCGCGAGGCATGGTGCATGTCCAGGAATAAAACATGATGGAAGTCGTGAAGGAATCACTCCCCAGTAACGCCGTCACCAGTGGTGGAGTCACGCTGGACGGCTTCGCCTCCCGAGGTCGCAAGGCCGACGGCACCACGCCCGAGTAGGACGCTGGGGGAGCGGAACTTCCCCAGCAAAACCTCGGCTCGGCCCCTCACGGCCTCAGTGATGGCAGCGGCACGGTCGCCGCTCACGGGCTCCAGTAGGCTGTCGAAGTCGACGTTGGGGTCGCACAGGTAGACATGGCTGAGGACACGCGTCAGCACCGCAGAAGACAGGGCACGTGCCTCGGCCTCGACCGTGGGGCCAAGGCCTTCTACGACGTCCTCAAGCGCATCAACCAGGAAGGGGAGCAGCTTGGCGGGGCCGTCCTCCGCACTAGCCAACGGCTCCTCCAGGCCGCTCTCATACAACGTCTTCAGTATGCCACGAGCCTTCTTCTCCAGCTCCGCGAAGGCCGCCCGGTCCTCCGTCAGGACCTTCACCTTGGCGTCCAGCTCGGTCTTCTCCGCCTTCAGCGACCGCTCCAGCGTCTCTAGTCGGCTGTGGCGGACATCAAGCTTGGCGTCCCGGTCCTTGGCGGCGGCCTCCCTAGCCTTCATCTCCTTCTCCTTCTCCTGGCGGTTGGACACCTCCTTGGCGAGCTCGTCGCGCAGGCCCTACAGCTCGGCCTCAAGCGTCTTGCAGCGGCCCTGGGCATTTGCGACATCGCCCAGGGCAGCATCGCGAGCGGCCTTGGCTTGGATGGCAGCCCGCCTCTCCTCGTCGGAGGACGACACGGCCTGGCTCAGCACCGCTCGAACAGAAGCAGCAGAACGGGCCCAGCCAAAGGCCAACTCCAGGCGCCCGGCCACCAGACGAGGGTCCGCGCTCAGGAGATCCCCCCCGCAGTTGGCTCAGCTCTTTGGCAACCTGGTCTAGGACAGCGGCGGAGGGAGCAGAAGAGACAAGAACCTGTGGAGCAGGCAGAGAAGATGGCAGCGTGGCCACGGCTTGGCAGGAAGGGACCTCCTGAGCCTTGGCCGCCATGGCCGCAGCATCAGGCACAGTCGTCTCCAGGCCCAGCGGGGCTACGGGGGCTGACTCCTCACCGGAGTGCCCCAGTTGGCCTCGCGAGGGCGGTTGGGTCATAAGGCGCGGGCCTTGCCGTCCTTTTCCCCCAACAGCCGAAGGCGTCGCCCCGGCAGACGGATTCTCCCCAAGCAGGGCCGCAGAAGCCTCCTTCAACCTCTTGGCCGCAGTTGCCGGCCTGGTAAAAGAGCGCAAACGACAAGCCTCAGCGGCAGAAGCCAAGCAGAGCGTGAATCGAGCACTTACTGGACGTCGTCCGTGGACTCAAGCAACTTCCGGCCATACTTGAAGCCCGAGAGCCTGCAACGGGGGTCAGCCTCGGAGGGCCCGGAAGCAGAAGGCGCGTCAGGAGAGATGGAGCTGGCCTTGGACCCCCCAGGGACCAGAGCAGACCCTGTGGGAACCAGGCTCGACCTGTCCTTCCTCGTGACCGAGGAAGATCCCTCCCTTCCTCGCCTGGCGCTGGCCACGTCGTCGTCCGGCATGGAGCGGAGTGCCTGGGACCTGCGCCGAGGGAAGGACTCCCCCCAATCCTCGCTAGTCTCCTCCGAGTCGGACGCTTCCTCCTTCGCCTCTTCTTCCCCACTGGAGCTGCCGGAGGACAAGTTCACCGTCGCCAGGACTGCCAGGTGTTCGGGAGCTGCCGCGGGCACCAGCCCCTCGCCGTTGAAGGTGGGCATGGCGTCCACCACCTGCTCCCAGTTGTCACGGAGGAACGGGGGGACGGGGGCGTCCACCGGGCTCGCCACGTCTCCCCCAACCAAGGAATGGAGGGCCACAGTCAGATCCTCGTTGGTCAGGGCCTCGGAGCTCAGGCGCAGGGCGGCGTCTGCTCCTCCAAGCCTCCAAAGTGGGAGCGAGTGCTCCTGGAGCAGAGCCACCCGGTGCTCCAAGAACACCCTCAGGAGCGTGGCCCCGGTTAGCTTCGCCGCCCCCAAGTTGCTTGGCCTCAGGTCCGCGTTCATCCTCCTCAACACCGCCTTCGTGCGAGGGTCGACAAGCTCCACGCGGGACCATGCATCAATGGACTTAGGTTGCCCCATGGGCAATACCAGACGAGGGTGGAGGCGCCCGACATCCATCATGACCCACTTGCTCCGGTAGCCTTCGATCCTCTTCCCAGGCTTCGAGATGGCGTTGGAGCTGGAGTATGCAATGAAGCTCACGCATGCAGAGACCTGAGCGCCAGAAACCCTGAGGGAGAAAAAGTGGCTCAGCAAGGCCACCGAGGGCTTCACACCAACATGAGCCTTGCAATAGAAGGCGAAAATCGCCAGGAGAAGGACAGAGTTGGGGTGGAGATGTAGGGCCTGCAAGTTGTATTGGCGGAGAACGGCAAAGAAGAACTCAGAGAAAGGAGGCACCAGACCAGCGACGATGGCGCTCACAAAGAACGGGTAGAATGTGCTACGCTTGCCCTCAAGCTGGTCGGAGCCGACCTTGAGCACAGTCGCCCCCTTGCTGCCCTGCGCAACCGTCATCAGGCGCGCGAGGGCAAGGTTCTTCTTCGACAAATTTGGGGAATCCAGGGCCGGCGAGTACCAAGCATCAGCCGGGGACTTGTGAGTCGCCATGGCGCGCCGGATGCGAAGGATTGAGACGGATCAAGAAGATTTCGGGAGCAAGAGGAAGGAGAATGAGAAAGGGGATCTAGGGCTAGACGGATGAGAGCGGGGCAAGTAAGCCTGGCCAGCCCCCCCT
The DNA here is from genome assembly GCF_003073215.2 of Triticum urartu. NCBI lineage: Eukaryota > Viridiplantae > Streptophyta > Magnoliopsida > Poales > Poaceae > Triticum > Triticum urartu. The sequence goes on from NC_053025.1 coordinate 322,952,450, forward strand.
TTTTTTGTCAGTCATGCAGTTGCCTAGGCGTCGTGGGAAGTGCAGACGCCCACGCCCACGCCCAATCAACCGCCACGCGGCGGCCAAGGCCGCAGGCTATTAGGGCCAGTGGCGCTTCGCGCTGGCCCCTTTGCTTCTCTGCTAAGCCAAGCCCGTGCGCGCCTTGGGCCCGGGGGCTACTGTCGGTGTTCCGAGAACGGGGGTCCCCAGACATTCCTACCTGCGGCCTGTGGCGTGCCTCAAGCGGGGGCCCAGCACGGCCCATCTTCGTCAGCTCAAGCTCAAGACCCTCACGAGGGGCCAAGCCTCGCGGGGTGGACGACAGGAAGCTTCCTCAGAGGCAGCCTCATCAGGCAGGCTCACGAGGAGGCGGAGAGATCAAGGCAGGGGTACCTCGCGAGGAACCCGTGACGCAAGCCATGATGATCGAGACCAGGCGGGCGCCAGGCGGGCGCCGGCCTGCGCAGTGTCCTTGTTTCCCCTTTGGTGCAAAGGGGGCAAGCACAGGCCAAGGCATTAGGCAAAGGTTACCATTCCGGTGCAACGAGACCAAGACCAGCCGGACGGCAGTACAGAGGTCACCGTGGAGCCCAAGACGGCATCATCGCCAGTGCTTTTGGCAGCCGAAGACCACCTTTGGTTAGGATAACTTGTACTAGATGCTCCCCTTCGAAATGGCCAATTGTTGGCGCCCTTCCCGCTCATTATTTGGGGAGAGGCCCAGGGCCTCTATAAATAGAGCTAGCCACCACAGAGTAGGGGGACACCAAAGAGACAACCAGATACCCCAAGAACATCTAGACCCCCGGAGAGATCTGGTAGAACCCCAGCAGAGAAAGAGAGAGAGGCGACTGAACTCACCATAGCAGTTCATCACACCAGCTCAGGAACACCTCTCGCGAGGCTGTTCTTCCCTTGTACTGTCCATCATCAGCCCCAGAGGCAATCCACCACACCACACACTGGAGTAGGGTATTACACCACAACGGTGGCCCGAACCAGTATAAACATTGTGTCTCTTGTGTTGTTCATCATTTTCATCTTAGTTCACACGAGAGGATCGGACGTAGATCGGTAGGGGAGAGATCTCCGCACGCACCCCAGTGTTCGAACCTCAAGGGTCTGCCGGAACCCGAAACCGACACCCTCTTTCTCCATTAGGGCCCAATAAGGCCCATAGACTCCCCGGGGGGGTTCCAGTAACCTCCGGGTACTCTGTAAAATACCCGATACACTTCGGAACCCTGGCGGTGTCCGAATATAACCTTCCAATATAACAATATTTATGTCTCGACCATTTCGAGATTCCTCGTCATGTCTGTGATAACATCCGGGACTCTGAACTACCTTCGGTAAATCAAAACACATAAACTCATAATACTGATCATCATCAAACGTTAAGCTTGCGGACCCTACGAGTTCGAGAACTATGTAGATATGACCAAGACATACTTCCTGTCAATAACCAATAGCTGAAACTGGATGCTCATATTGTTTCCTACATATTCTATGAAGATCTTTATTAGTCAAACCACATAACAACATGCGTTGTTCCTTTTGTCATCGGTATGTTACTTGCCCGAGATTCGATTGTCGGTATCATCATACCTAGTTCAATCTCGTTACTGGCAAGTCTCTTTACTCGTTCCATAATGCATCATCCATTAACTAACTCATTAGTCACACTACTTGCAAGGCTTATAGTGATGTGCATTACCGAGAGGGCCCAGAGATACCTCTCCGACAATCGGAGTGACAAATCCTAATCTTGATCTATGCCAACTCAAAAAACACCATCGGAGACACCTTTAGAGCATGTTTATAATCACCCAGTTACGTTGTGATGTTTGATAGCACACTAAGTGTTCCTCCGGTATTCAGGAGTTGCATAATCTCATAGTTATAGGAACATGTATAAGTTATGAAGAAAGCAATAGAAACAAACTAAACAATCATAGTGCTATGATAACGGATGGGTCTAGTCCATCACATCATTCTCTAATGATGTGATCCCGTTCATCAAATGACAACACATGTCCATGGCTAGGAAACTTAACCATCTTTGATTGACGAGCTAGTCAAGTAGAGGCATACTAGGGTCACTTTGTTTGTCTATGTATTCACACATGTACTAAGTTTCTGGTTAATACAATTCTAGCATGAATAATAAACATTTATCATGATATAAGGAAATATAAATAACAAATTTATCATTGCCTCTAGGGCATATTTCCTATAGTCTCCCACTTGCACTAGAGTCAATAATCTAGTTCACATCGTCATGTGATTTCGCACCAATAGTTCACATCTTTATGTGATTAGTTCACATCTTCATGTGACTAAACCCAAAGGGTTTACTAGAGTCAATAATCTAGTTCACATCGCTATGTGATTAACACCCAAAGAGTGATCATGTTTTGCTTGTGAGAGAAGTTTCGTCTACAGGTCTGCAACATTCAGATCCGTATGTATTTAGCAAATTTCTATGTCTACAATACTCTGCATGGAGCTACTCTAGCTAATTGCTCCGACTTTCAATATGTATCTAGACCGAGACTTAAAGTCATCTAGATCAGTGTCAAAAGCTTGCATTGACGTAACTCTTTATGACAAACTCTTTTATCACCTCCATAACCGAGAAATATTTCCTTAGTCCTCTAAGGATAATGTTGACCGCTGTCCAGTGATCTACTGCTAGATCACTATTGTACTCCCTTGCCAAAATCATGCTAAGGTATACAATAGGACTGGTAAACACCATAGCATAATTTATAGAACCTATGGCTGAGGCATAGGGAATGACTTTTCATTCTCTTTGTATTTTCTGCCGTGGTCGGATTTTGAGTCTTTACTCAACTTCACACCTTGCAACACAGGAAAGAACTCCTTCTTTGACTGTTCCATTTTGAACTACTTCAAAATCTTGTCAAGGTATGTACTCATTGAAAAATATGTCAAGCGTCTTGATCTGTCTCAATAGATCTGGATGCTCAATATGTAAGTAGCTTCACCAACGTCTTTCTTTGAAAAAGTCCTTTCAAACAGTCCTTTATGCTTTCCTGAAAATTCTACATTATTTCTGATCAACGATATGTCATTCACATATACTTATCAGAAATGATGTAGTGCTCCCACTCACTTTCTAGTAAATATAGGCTTCATCGCAAGTCTGTATAAAACTATATGCTTTGATCAACTCATCAAAGCGTATATTCCAACTCCGAGATGTTTGCACCAGTCCATAGATGGATCGCTGGAGCTTGCACACTTTATTAGGCCCTTTAGGATTGACAAAACTTTCTTGTTGTATCATATACAACTCTTCTTTAAGAAATCCATTAAGGAATGCAGTTTTGACATCCATTTGCCAGATTTCATAAAATTTGGCAATTTCTAACATGATTCGGACAACCTTAAGCATCGCTACGAGTGAGAAAATATCATCGTAGTCAACACTTTGAACTTGTCGAAACTTTCTGCGACAACTCGAGCTTTGTAGATAGTAACACTACTATCAGCGTCCGTCTTCCTCTTGAAGACCCATTTATTCTCAATGGCTCACCGATCATTGGGCAAGTCAATCAAAGTCCATACTTTGTTCTCATACATGGATCCCATCTCAAATTTCATGGCCTCAAGCCATTTCACAGAATCTGGGCTCATCATCCCTTCCTCATAGTTCGTAGGTTCGTCATGGTCTAGTAACATGACTTCTAGAGCAAGAGTACCGTACCACTCTGGTGTGGACCGTACTCCGGTTGACCTACGAGGTTCAGTACTAACTTGATCTGAAGTTTCATGATCATCATCATTAGCTTCCTCACTAATTGGTGTTGGAATCACTAAAACTGATTTCTGTGATGAACAACTTTCCAATTCGGGAGAAGGTACAATTACGTCATCAAGTTCTACTTTCCTCCCACTCACTTATTTCGAGAGAAACTCCTTCTCTAGAAGGGATCCATTCTCAGCAACAAAATATCTTGCCTTCGGATCTATGATAGAAAGTGTACCCAACATTTTATTTTGGGTATCCTATGAAGACACACTTCTCCGATTTGGGTTCGACCTTATTAGTTTGAAACTTTTTCACATAAGCATCGCATCCCCAAACTTTAAGAAACGACAGCTTAGGTTTCTTGCTAAACCATAGTTCATACGGTGTCATCTCAATGGATTTTTAGACTATGCCCTATTTAATGTGAATGCAGCTGTCTCTAATGCATAACCCCAAAACGATAGTGGTAATTCGGTAAGAGACATCATAGATTACACCATATCTAATAAAGTACGGTTATGACGTCCGGACACACCATTGCATTGTGGTGTTCTAGGTGGCATGAGTTGCGAAACTATTCCACATTGTTTCAAATGAAGACCAAACTCGTAAGTCAAATATTTGTTTATGTGATCAGATTGTAGAAACTTTATTTTATTTTTACGATGATTTTTCACTTCACTCTGAAATTCTTTGAACTTTTCAAATGTTCAGACTTATGTTTCATCAAGTAGATACACCCATATCTGCTCAAATCATCTGTGAAGGTCAGAAAATAACGATACCCGCCGCGAGCCTTAACACTCATCGGATCACATACATCAGTATGTATTGTTTCCAACAAGTCTGTTGCTTGCTCCATTGTTCCGGAGAATGGATTTATAGTCATCTTGCCCATGAGGCATGGTTCGCAAGCATCAAGTGATTCCAAAAGCCCATCAGCGTGGAGTTTCTTCATGCGCTTTACACCAATATGACCTAAACGACAGTGCCACATATAAGTTGCACTATCATTATTAACTTTTCATCTTTTGGTTTCAATATTATGAATATGTGTATCACTACGATCGAGATTCAATAAACCATTCACCTTGGGTGTATGACCACATAAGGTTTTATTCATGTAAACAGAATAACAATTATTCTTCGACTTAAATGAATAGCCATATTGCAATAAACATGATCCAATCATATTATGCTCAACACAAACACCAAATAACATTTATTTTAGGTTCAACACTAATCTCGAAGGTAAAGGGAGTGTGCGATGGTGATCTTATCAACCTTGGAATTACTTCCAACACACATCGTCACCTCGCCCTCAACTAGTCTCTGTTCCTTTTGTAACTCCTGTTTCAAGTTGCCAATCATAGCAACTGAAATAGTATCAAATACCCAGGGGCTACTCTGAACACGAGTAAAGTACACATCAATAACATGTATATCATATATACTATTGTTCACTTTGCCATCCTTCTTATCCGCCAAGTATTTGGGGCAGCTCCACTTCCAGTGACCATTTCCTTTGTAGTAGAAGCACTCAGTTTCATGCTTGGGTCTAGCTTTGGGCTTCTTCATGGGAGTGGCAACTTGCTTGCCATTCTTCTTGAAGTTCCCTTTATTTCCCTTGCCCTTTTACTTGAAACTAGTGGTCTTGTCAACCATCAACACTTGATGTTTTTCTTGATTTGTACCTTCGCTGATTTCAGCATCGCAAAGAGCTCGGGAATCGTTTTCGTCATCCCTTACATATTATAGTTCATCACGAAGGTCTAGTAACTTGGCGATAGTGACTAGGGAACTCTGTCAATCACTATCTTATCTGGAAGATTAACTCCCACTTGATTCAAGCGATTGTAGTACTCAGACATTCTGAGCACATGCTCACTAGTCGAGCTATTCTCCTCCATCTTCTAGGCAAAGTACTTGTCAGAGGTCTCATACCTCTCGACTCGGGCATGAGTCTGAAATACCAATTTCATCTCTTGGAACATCTTATATGCTCTGTGGCATTCAAAACGTTTTTAAGTCCCGGTTCTAAGCCGTAAAGCATGGTGCACTAAACTATCAAGTAGTCATCATACCGAGCTTTGCCAAACGTTCATAACGTCTACATCTGCTCCTACAATAGGTCTGTCACCTAGCGGTGCATCAAGGACATAATTCTTCTGGGCATAAATGAGGATAATCCTCAGATCACGGACCTAGTCCACATCATTGCTACTATCATCTTTCAACATAGTTTTTCTCTAGGATCATATCAAAAATAACCGGGGAGCTAAACGCGAACAATTGATCTACAACATAGATATGCAATACTATTAGGACTAAGTTCATGCTAAATTAAAGTTCAATTAATCATATTACTTAAGAACTCCCACTTAGATAGACATCCCTCTAATCATCTAAGTGATCACATGATCCATATCAACTAAACCATGTCCGATCATCACGTGAGATGGAGTAGTTTTCAATGGTGAACATCACTATGTTGATCATATCTACTATATGATTCATGCTCGACCTTTCGGTCTCAGTGTTCTGTGGCCATATCTGCATATGCTAGGCTCGTCAAGTTTAACCTGAGTATTCTGCGTGTGCAAAACTGGCTTGCACCCGTTGTATGTAAACGTAGAGCTAATCACACCCGATCATCACGTGGTGTCTCAGAACGACGAACTGTAGCAATGGTGCATACTCAGGGAGAACACTTATACCTTGAAATTTAGTGAGAGATCATCTTATAATGCTACCGCCGAACTAAGCAAAATAAGATGCATAAAGGATAAACATCACATGCAATCAATATAAGTGATATGATATGGCCATCATCATATTGTGCCTTTGATCTCCATCTCCAAAGTACTGTCATGATCTCCATCATCACCGGCATGACACCATGATCTCCATCATCTTGATCTTTAACAACGTGTCGTCACATGGTCGTCTCACCAACTATTGCTCTTGCAACTATTGCTATCGCATAGCGATAAAGTAAAGCAATTATATGGCGCTTGTATCTTATGCAATAAAGAGACAAGCATGAGGCTCTGCCAGTTGCCGATAACATTAACAAAACATGATCATCTCATACAACAATTTATATCCCATCATGTCTTGACCATATCACATCACAACATGCCCTGCAACAACAAGTTAGACGTCCTCTACTTTGTTATTGCAAGTTTTACGTGGCTGATATGGGCTTAGCAAGAACCGTTCTTACCTACGCATTAAAAACCACAACACGGTGTAGTGATTTATTTTTTATCTTCAGAAAGAACCCTATTCATAGAAAGAACCCTATTCATAGAAAGAACCCTATTCATTGAATCCGATTCAACTAAAGTTGGAGAAACAGACACCCACTAGCCACCTATGTGCGAAGCACGTTGGCAGAACCAGTCTTGCGTAAGCGTACATGTAATGTCGGTCTGAGCCGCTTCATCCAACAATACCACTAAATCAAGAATCAACTAGTGATGGCAAGCAATATGTATATACCCATGCCCACAACTCCTTTGTGTTCCACTCGTGCATATAACATCTACGCATAAACCTGCCTCGGATACCACTGTTGGGGAACGTAGTAATTTCAAAAAATTCCTACGCACATGAAAGATCCATCTAGGTGATGCATAGCAACAAGAGGGGAGAGTGTTGTCCACGTACCCTCATAGACCATAAGCGGAAGCATTATGACAACGCGGTTGATGTAGTCGTACGTCTTCATGATCTGACCGATCCTAGCACCGAAGGTACGACACCTCCCCGATCTGCACATGATAAGCTCGGTGACGTCCCACGAACTCTAGATCCAGCTGAGTGTCGAGGGAGAGCTTCATCAGCACGACGGCGTGATGACAGTGATAATGAAGTTACCGACGCAGGGCTTCGCCTAAGCACTACAACGATATGACCGAGGTGGAAATCTATGGATGGGGGCATCGTACACGGCTAAACAATCAACTTGTGTGTCTATGGGGTGCCCCCTCCCCACGTTATAAAGGAGGGAGGGAGGAAGAGGCCGTCCTAGGAGGAGGCGCGCCCAAGGGGGGCAATCCTACTCCAAGTAGGTTTGCCCCCCCCTTTCCTATTCCTACTAGGAGAAGGAGGAAAGAGGAGGAGGGGAGAAGGAAAGAGGGGGCCGGCCCCCCAAACCCTAAACCAATTCGGTTTGGGCCTAGGGGGGAGCGGCCCACACCTTGCTTGCTACCCTCTTTCTTCACTAGGGCCCAATAAGGCCCATAGACTCCCCGGGGGGTTCCGGTAACCTCCAGGTACTCCGAGAAATACTCGATACACTTCGGAAGCCTTCCTGTGTCCAAATATAACCTACCAATATATCAATCTTTATGTCTCGACCATTTCGAGACTCATCGTCATGTCCATGATCACATTCGGGACTCCAAACTACCTTCGGTACATCAAAACACATAAACTCATAATACCGATCGTCATTGAACGTTAAGCGTGCGGACCCTACGGGTTCGAGAACTATGTAGACATGACCGAGACATACTTCCGATCAATAACCAATAGCGGAAACTGGATGCTCATATTGGTTCCTACATATTCTACGAAGATCTTTATCGGTCAAACCGCATAACAACATACGTTGTTCCCTTTGTCATCGGTATGTTACTTGCCCGAGATTCGATCATCGGTATCATCATACCTAGTTCAACCTCGTTACCGGAAAGTCTCTTTACTTGTTCCATAATGCATCATCTCGTAAATTACTCATTAGTCGCACTGCTTGCAAGGCTTATAGTGATGTGCATTACCGAGAGGGGCCAGAGATACCTCTCCGACAATTGGAGTGATAAATCCTAATCTCGATCTATGCCAACTCAACAAACACCATCGGAGACACCTATAGAGCATCTTTATAATCACCCAGTTACGTTGTGACATTTGATAGCACACTAAGTGTTCCTCCGGTATTCGGGAGTTGCATAATCTCGTAGCGATAGGAACATGTATAAGTTATGAAGAAAGCAATAGAAACAAACTAAACGATCATAGTGCTAAGCTAACGGATGAGTCTAGTCCATCACATCATTCTCTAATGATGTGATCCTGTTCATCAAATGACAACACATGTCCATGGTAGGAAACTTAACCATCTTTGATTAACGAGCTAGTCAAGTAGAGGCATACTAGGGAGACTTTGTTTGTCTATGTATTCACACATGTACTAAGTATCCGGTTAATACAATTCTAGCATGAATAATAAACAATTATCATGATATAAGGAAATATAAATAACAACTTTATTATTGCCTCTAGGGCATATTTCCTTTATCAGTTGCCATACCTATTGGTATTCGTGAAGATGTGCCCGTTGTTGTTGCTAGTGTTACTATTTTGACTGACTTTGTTATACTTGAGATGCCCGAGGACGACAACATGTCATTTATCCTTGGTAGACCCTTCTTGAATACTACAGGGGCTGTTATTGATTGCAATAAAAGCAAGGTCACTTTTCATATCAATGGTAATGAACAGATGGTGCACTTTCTGAAGAAACAATTCCAAGTGAATGGTATTAATGTTATTGAAAAATCTCTGACAATCACTATTGGAATTTTTCAACTACCTCTACCTAGTGCCAAAAGAAATATGAAATGCTTGTTGTTGGGGATATTCATATCCCCGGTGAGGTAACTTAGTGATTTACGAAAGTTCTTCGCTCTCATGCTAATCGAAAGTTGTTGTTAATAAGACTTGATCAACCTTATTAATGGATCATTTTTTGAGAGGTATAAAGTTGATGAATTTAGTAAGAACTACCTTCTGTTCCTATCTTTTGTTTTCTATTTTTATTATTAAATAAAATAAAATGCCATGTTTTGTTTGTTTTTTGGATTTCCCATGCAATAAAAAATGACCCAAAAATAAAAGTTCTCATAATGTTCTAAAAATTTAATACAAATTTTTCTGAATATTTAAGAATTTCTGGTGCAAATAATATCAGAGGGAGGTGCACCAGGTAGGCACAACCCACCTGGGCGCGCCAGGACACCCAGGTGTGCCCTGGTGGGTTGTGGTCCCCACATGGGCCCCTTGACTTATCTCTTCACACCACATGTAACGCCTTCGATGCGGCTATAGCTCCCACGTGTCGAGGCACGACTTAGAGGCATAACCGGATTGAAAGCAGTGTCGCAAGTTAGGCAATCATCACAACATCCCATGTAATATAGATAATAAAAGGGGAAGGTACATAGTTGGCTTACACTCGCCACGTCCATCAAAGTACATAAATAGCATTACAACATTCAAACACTCATGGCCCGACTACGGCGCCAAAATAAAAGATAAACCCAACATGCGACACGGTCCCGATCACCCCAACTGGGCACCACTACTGATCATCAGGGAAAGACACATAGTAACGGCGTGAGTACTCGTCGAACTCCCACTTGAGCTCAAGCGCGTCATCTGGAGCGGAATCATCAGGCCCTGCATCTGTTTTGGAAGTAATCTGTGAGCCACAGGGACTCAGCAATCTCGCACCCTCGCGATCAAGACTATTTAAGCTTGTAGGTAAGGCAAGGTAAGTATACGTGGAGCTGCCGCAAGCGACTAGCATATATGGTGGCTATCCTGTTCGCAAAAGAGAGCGAGAAGAGGAGGCAAAGCGCGAGTGAGAAACTAGAGAGCAACCTGCGCAAGCATTACTCCAACACCGTGTTCACTTCCCGGACTCCGCCGAGAAGAGACCATCACGGTAACTCACACTGTTGATTCATTTTAATTAAGTTAAGGTTCAAGTTGTCTACAACCAGACATTAACAAATTCCCATCTGCCCATAACCGCGGGCACGACTTTCGGAAGTTCAAATCCCTACAGGGGAGTCCCAACTTAGCCCATAGACCTTCTCCCGAGACATTCCGATCAGACTCGGTATCCCGGTTCTACAAGACACTTCGACAAGTTAAAACAAATCCAACAACACCGCCCGAATGTGCCGACAAATCCCGATAGGAGCTGCACATATCTCGTTCTCAGGGCACACTCAGATGAGCCAGTCGTCGGGTAGGCCAGCCCAGAGTTTCCCTTGGTAGCACCGGATATCGCTAGGTTGGACCAACACTCAGAGGAGCACTGGCCCGGGGGGTTTAAATAAGATGACCCTCGGGCTCCGGAAACCCAAGGGAAAAAGAGGCTAGGTGGAAAATGGTAAAACCAAGGTTGGGCATTGCTGGAAAAGCTTTAATCAAGGCGAACTATCAATTGGTTCCCATTATCACCCAACCGCGTAAGGAACACAAAAATCCGGGAACATAACACCGATATGACGGAAACTAGGGCGACAAGAGTGGAACAAAACACTAGGCGAGAGGCCGAGCCTTCCACCCTTTACCAAGTATATAGATGCATTAAGATAACATGGCAATATAATGATATCCCAACAAGTAAATAATGTTCCCACAAGGAATGGTCTCCAATCTCCACCTGCAACTAGCAACGCTATAAGAGGGGCTGAGCAAAGCGGTAACATAGCCAATCAACGGTTTGCTAGGACATGGTGGGTTAGAGGTTTGACATGGCAATTTGGGAGGCATGAAAAGCAAGTGGTAGGCACCGTAGCATAGGCATAGCAAAAGAGCGAGCATCTAGCATAGCAAAGATAGTAGTGATTTCAAGGGTATGATCATCTTGCCTGCAAAGTTGTCAGAGTTGACTGGATCCTCGAAAGCAAACTCAACGGGCTCCTCGTTAGCGAACTCGTCTCCCGGCTCTACCCAAACAAGACAAACAAGCAACAAGGGCACAATCAACCACGTGCAAACTCAAACAACATGATGCAAAGATGGTATGCTATGCGGGATGCAAAATGTGATGCATATGCAAGATTTGACAAGGAATACATGAACTTGGCCTCAACGTGGGAATCCAAGTGTGCCACTGGAAAGGTGAGATGAAATCGCTTGAAACGATATAAAGAACGCCGAAATCAGAGTTACAGTTTGGAAATGGCAAGCAATTCAAATATGACCACGCTCTGCGATTTATAGCAAGTAGCCAACTAGATGCAACAAGATGAACATGCTACAGCACCCAAACATGACAACAAAATACATGGCAGGGATCCTCTCATGATGCTTAACAAAAGACTAGCACTGAGCTACGGCCAATTCATCTATTTACCTGTTCAAACAAGCATGGCAAAAATGCATTTGCTAAACAGATTTCAGACTTGGTGAAATTAACACTTGTCTGGAATTTCAGATCAGATAGCACTCTTTGGAGCATGAAAACTATATGCTACAGGACCTGAACATGGCAAAGTAAAGCATGGAATGGAGATAATCAAAGATCTTAACAAAACTCCCTTAGTGACCTTGAGCCAAAAGGGATCAGAAAATACAATTGCAAGCAGGTGAACATGGCAAAAACATAATCAGATCTCAGACTTAGTGAAAACTGGAGCATGCTGAAACAGATATCAAGTAGGCATGTTTACGAGTTCGATGCACTCACTACAAAGCCTGTCATGACAATCTAAGTATACACCCATCAAGGATACACAAAATACAAGCTATACATGGCAAGATCAATAGCATAGCATGCACGAATCAACTACAACATCCTCGGCAAAATTACTAACAAGTAGACAATCTACCCAGATTCACGAAATGACAAAAGTAGAGCTCGATTGACTCGAGCTAGGGTGCTCCATAATTGCAAACAAAGACATGGATGGATAGAGCACTACAAGATTAACAAAACATCCTAACTGATCATCCTCAAAAGAGGCACGGATCACTAGGAAACAACATGAACATATGGCATAATGAAATAAACAGATCAAGGACTTAGTGGAATTGCTAAGTCCCTGAAATTAGTATTAACGAATGCTCCACTTTGCAAGCTTGTGCTAGTCACCACACACATCACAAAAATACATGGGTTGCACCTTTGGATAGATGGCAAAACATATAACAAAACTCATGAAGAGCTCAGGGGCATATCATGCACACAATAATCATGGCAAAAATGCCAAATATCTAATTGGAGCAGCAGATCTGACAAATATCTCAAATAGCATTCTTCTAACAGCATTTCGGGCATCAAGATGAACTCAAATGAAAATGATGCAATGAGATGAAATGATGTACTCTCTGAGATGAACATTTTGATATGCTATATGCCCAAAACGGAGCTACGGATGCGGAGTTACGGCATGCCAAAGTATGCAAAAAAAGTTATCAGGGATTAGGGTTAGGGTCAACCGATCCAGATCTGGAGTTCGTCTGCACGCGAACTGAGGCGCTCCGGCGAGCTTGAACCAGCTCCGGCGAGCTTGAACCAGCTCCGACGAGCTAGAAGAAAACGGCGGGGAGGCGAGGGAGAGGCGGATCCGGCCTCTCCCAACCGGATCTGGAGGCGGGTGGCGAGGGACGAGGCGGCGGTGGCCGGAGAGCTACTCCGGCGAGGCGGCGCGGTGGTGCGGCGACCTCGGGGAAGCTCGCCGGTGCAGGCTCGCGGCGGCCGGTGTTGAAGCAGGCGGCAAGGTCGGGCGCGAGGCGCGGCCCGGCTCGCGGCGAGGAGGGCCCGGCTCGGGCCAAGCGGGCCGGCGGCGGAGACGAGAGCGGCGTGACACGTGGCGAGCCCTCAGTGGCGCGGGGCGGCGTCCGGCGCGAGAACGGACATGTCCGGCGCGCTGCGGGGAAAATGGCTAGGGTTAGGGGGGAAGAGACCCGGGATTTTCGAGAGGGGATCTATATATAGGCATAGAGGGAGCTAGGAAGCTCCAAATGGAGTGCGTTTTTCGGCCACGCGATCGTGATCGAACGCTCTAGAGGATGGAGAGGGTTTTGGTGGGTTTTGGGCCAACATGTAGAGGTGTTGGGCTGCAACACACACGAGGCCTTTTCGGTCCCTCGGTTAACCGTTGGAGCATCAAACGAAGTCCAAATGGTACGAAACTTGACAGGCGGTCTACCGGTAATAAACCAAGGCCGCTTGGCAAGTCTCGGTTCAATCCGGAAATGTTTAATCCCCACACACAAAAGAAAGGTAGAAATGATGAGGATAACGGAGCGCCGGAATGGAAAACGGGCAATGGGGAAAATGCTCAAATGCATGAGATGAACACGTATGCAAATGCAATGCACATGATGACATGATATGAGATGCATGATAACGACAACAACACACGGAGACAAAAACGCGAACCCGAGAAAATAAAATAAGTTAACGCCGGAAACGGCAAGAGTTGGAGTACATATTAGGAAAATCATATTCGGGGTGTTACACCACATCATCACCTACCTCCAGAAAAAATTCTCCATTGCTCTCTCTCTCTCTCCCGCTCTCAAACCCGCGGATTTCGATCTCTTTGCTCGAAGCTCCGTTTCCGAAACCGTTTCGGGGGATTGTTTCTTGGTATGTGACTCCACTATTTGTCCAATTATTTTTTGTTTCAGTGGTTTATATTTTGAATAATTAGCTACTCTGGGTGCTACTGTACATGAGCTTGCATGTTGAATTCTTAGAGTTCTAAGTAGTTTGAATGCTTGTTATGGCCTCTATGTATCCCTATGAGTAGTTGCTATCAATCTTGTAAAGTTTTGTTGATAGATTTTTGTCACCCAAATTTTTTTAGAAAATTGTACGTGAACATGATGAACCTATTTGGAAGGAGTTCTTCGAGGAGAAGATCCTTTGGGGCATCTTCTACTGACAACTGCGCTCGTCGGTCTTATGTTTAATCAAGTGAAAGTTCCATTCAAGATGCCTCCACCAAAACATGCGTATGGTGGCCATATGATAATTATATGGTGTGTGTGGGCATTAAGGAGGAATTTGACAAATATGTTCACAATGTCGGTCTCAGTCCCTACATTTCAGATAAGTGCGATCAACACCACACTCTCACTGAATCATTTGTCAAAGGATTTAATTTTCATTCACATGAGTCTAGGGTGTCATTTAAACTGTATGAAAATCCATTCACCATATCACTAGAGAGATTTGGTCACCACTGCAAACTCCCATTCTGGGGTTCGCTTGAAAAACCATCAAGGGATGAGTACCAATCATTCTTGACTAGTCTTTGCTACGGTGAGAAGAGGGGAGTGACGCAAGGTAGAATAAAGAGCATTCATTTTCCCAGAATTCAATACTTCTCTTTATTCAATGGGAAATGTATTGTAGGTAAACAAGATTGTAGTACACTTTGTGCTCCAGACTTGAGCCTCATACGCACCGCTCTCACTGGTGATAGAAGTTATAATATTGGGGCAATTGTTGCACGCAGGTTACAACACAACGCTAATAGTGGCTATTTCTATGGTGGAATTTATGCCACACGTTTAGCAAGAGAGCTAGGTGTTTCACCTTTGCCCTTTGACGCTATCCTACCCACGCAGTATTTAGACTTTGATTCTATGAAAAATCATAAGATCCTTAAAGGAGATATTCGCAATTTCACCTATAAAGTGTTTTTTAACCAAGCATCTGTTATGCACACATATTTTCCTGCGCATGCTCTTTTTGATTATCACAGCAAGGGAAGATATTTCGTTCTTGAGAGCGAGGCCCAAGCCCAAAACACTGCAGTTGAGGCAGGACGGCAGGCCAAGGCATCCGCACCGAGAGCCTCTGTAAGCTAGGACGCCGACTATTATCCGGGCTAGTGACTGCTTACCAAGTTAGGCCAAAAGCCTCAGCTTGGGGGATTACGTGTCTTCCATCGACATTACATTCATGTTCACATATTTCATTCCAGTTGTCGGTGTTCTGTAGCGGCCCGATCCTAATGAATCGAAGTCTCTGTTCTTAAGTGTCAACCCTGGACCGGTCAGCTGGCACACACAGTACTCGAGGATTTATAACAGAGGTAAATCACATGTATAAAGTAACGTAAATACTATTACCTCAATCCATAAAGCGGAAGTAACAACAAAGTTGTGGAGTCCCAACAACACCAGTGGCAAAGTTGAGTGTAGACATCGTAACCCTAACATATCACTTACTCGTCGTAAGATTCCTGCAACATGAGACATTGCAGCCATGTAGGTTAGTACATTGAATGTACTGGCAATTTCACACCATAGAATAATAATGAGAATTGTCTATCTCTATATGCATAATTGACTGGTGGAGGCTCTAACTTTAATTTTGCATAAAGATAATTTTTTCCCTACTACAAAGGAATTCATTTTTATTTACTACTAAGTTAAATTACCCATATTGAGAAGGTAACCCCAACTCAATCCCAAAAATCACCAAATAATTAATAACCCAACAATTTCATTAAATAGAGTGATGAGATCAACCAATAATTCACTTCCAGATACTCAAAGTTTTCCATAACCGGGGACACGGCTAATCATGATTAGTTTGTACACTCTGTAGAGGTTTGCGCACTTTTCCCCACAAGACTCGATCTCCTCCATTGAATTCCTCGCACTACCTGATGTTTGAGAACCGGATGATCAACACACGGTCTTTCCGAAGAGGTCTCCTTAACCGATAGATAGGCCGGTACACCTACAATCCCCTACATCTGCTAGCCCACCATGGAAAGGTTTCCCACAACTTACCTAACTATGCTAGAGCCCATAATGGCCTGTGGCTGCCCACGGAAGTTTCTGAGCATGAAAAATCTTATGATCCCTTTGAGCCTGGGTGGCATTCCATAGGATGATCGCACGGGTACCCCGGGATCTCCTAGGACAACACTGGATTCCCCAGGTGCCCGCATCCAATCCACCCAGATGTGTGATACGTCCATTTTGTATCATGCTTTTATATCAATATTTATTGCATTATGGGCTGTTATTACGCATTATGTCACAATACTTATGCCTTTTCTCTCTTATTTTACAAGGTTCACATGAAGAGGGAGAATGCCGGCAGCTGGAATTCTGGGCTGGAAAAGGAGCAAATATTAGAGACCTATTCTACACAACTCCAAATGTCCTGAAATGCCATGAAAGTCAGTTTTGCAATATACTAAAAAATATTGGGCGAAGGAAGCACCAGAGGGGGGCCACCCGCAGTCCACGAGGGTGGTGGGCGCGCCCCCTGCCTCGTGGGCCACCTGGAAGGCCTCCGATGCCCATCTTATGGTATAAGGTGTCTTTCACCCTGGAAAAATTAGAAGGAAGCTTTTGGGATGAAGCGCCGCCGTCTCGAGGCAGAACCTGGGCAGAACCAATCAAGGGCTCCGGGGGAGCTGTTCTGCCGGGGAAACATCCCTTCGGGAGGGGGAAATCGTCACCATCGTCATCACCATCGATCTTATCATTGGGAGGGGGTCAATCTTCATCAACATCTTCACCAGCACCATCTCCTCTCAAACACTAGTTCATCTCTTGTATCCGATCTTTGTCTCAAAACTTCAGATTGGTACCTGTGGGTTGCTAGTAGTGTTGATTACTCCTTGTAGTTGGTGCTAGTTGGTTTATTTGGTGGAAGATTATAGTTCAGATCCTTTATCCATATTAATACCCCTCTGATTATGAACATGAATATGATTTGTGAGTAGTTACGGTTGTTCCTGAGGACATGGGAGAAGTCTTGCTATAAGTAGTCATGTGAATTTGGTATTTGTTCGATATTTTGATGAGATGTATGTTGTCTTTTGATATGTCTCCAACGTATCTATAATTTTTTTTGTTCCATGCTATTATATTATCTGTTTTGAATGTTTAATGGGCTTTATTATAAACTTTTATATTATTTTTCGGACTAACCTACTAACCCAAGGCCCAGTGCAAATTGCTGTTTTTTTTGCCTATTTCAGTGTTTCGCAGAAAAGGAATATCAAACGGAATCCAAACAGAATGAAAACTTCGGGAGAGTTATTTTTGGAAAAAACATGATCTAGAGGACTTGGAGTAGACGTCAAGAAAGGAGCAAGAAGGCCACGAGGCAGGGAGGCGCGCCTGCCACCCTGGGGGCGCCCCCCACACTCATGGGCCCATCGCAGCTCCACCGACCTACTTCTTCCTCCTATATATATCCATATACCCCCAAAACATCCAGGAGCACCATGAAACCCTATTTCCACCGCCGCAACCTTCTGTACCCAAGAGATCCCATCTTGGGGCCGTTTTCGGAGCTCCATCGGAGGGGGAATCGATCACGGAGGGCCTCTGCATCAACAACATAGCCTCTCTGATGATGTGTGAGTAGTTTACCACAGACCTTCGGGTCCATATTTATTATCTAGATGGCTTCTTCTCTCTCTTTGGATCTCAATACAAAGTTCTCCTTGATCTTCTTGGAGATCTATTTGATGTAATTCTTCTTGCGGTGTGTTTGTCGAGATCCGATGAATTGTGTGTTTATGATCAAGTTTATCTATGAACAATATTTGATTCTTCTCTGAAATCTTTTACGTATGATTTGTTATCTTTGCAAGTCTCTTCGAATTATCAGTTTGGTTTGGCCTACTAGATTGATCTTTCTTGCAATGGGAGATCAGTTTGGCTTAGCTTTGGGTTCAATCTTGTGGTGTCCTTTCCCTGTGACAGCAGGGGCAGCAAGGCACGTATTGTATTGTTGCCATCTAGGATAAAAAGATTTGGTTTATATCATATTGCTTGAGTTTATCCCTCTACATCATGTCATCTTGCCTAATGCGTTACTCTGTTCTTATGAACTTAATACTCTAGATGCATGTTGGATAGCGGTCGACGTGTGGAGTAATAGTAGTAGATGCAGAATCGTTTCGGTCTACTTGTCGCGAACGTGATGCCTATATACATGATCATGCCTAGATATTCTCATAATTATGCACTTTTCTATCAATTGCTCGAAAGTAATTTGTTTACCCACCGTAATACTTATGCTATCTTGAGAGAAGCCACTAGTGAAACCTATGGCCCCCGAGTCTATCTTCCATTATATAAGTTTGTAATATATTTTATTTTGCAATCTTTACTTTCAATCTATATCATAAAAAAACCAAAAATATTTATCTTATTATCTCTATCAGATCTCACTCTCGTAAGTGACCATGAAGGGATTAACCACCCCTTTATCGCCTTGGTTGCGGGGTTCTTATTTGTTTGTGTAGGTTCGAGGTGACTTATATGAGGGAAATACGCACAAGTCTCCTACTGGATTGATACCTTGGTTCTCAAAAGCTGAGGGAAATACTTATGCTACTTTGCTTCATCATCCTTTCCTCTTCAAGAGAAAACCAACGCAGTGCTCAAGAGGTAGCAAGAAGGATTTCTGGCGCCGTTGCCGGGGAGATCTACGCACAAGTCAAGACATACCAAGTACCCGTCACAAAATCTTATCCCTCGCACTACATTATTTGCCATTTGCCTCTTGGTTTCCTCTCCCTCACTTCACCCTTGTCATTTTATTCGCCCTCTTTTACCGTTCGCCTCTTTTTCGCTCGCTTCTTGTGTGCTTGTGTGTTGGATTGTTTGTCACGATGGCTCAAGATAATACTAAATATGATTTTTCCAATAACAACAATAATGATTTTATTAGCACTCCGGTTGCTCCTCTTGCTGATGCTGAATCTTGTGAAATTAATACTGCTTTGCTGAATCTTGTCATGAAAGATCCTTTTTTTGGCCTTCCTAGTGAAGATGTCGTTACCCATCTAAACAGCTTTGTTGATTTGTGTGATATGAAAAAGAGGAAATATGTGGATAATGATATTGTTAAATTGAAGCTATTTCCGTTTTTGCTTAGAGATCATGCATAAACTTGGTTTTTTTCTTTGCCTAAAAATAGTATTGATTCTACGAACAAGTGCAAAGATGCTTTTATCTCTAAGTATTTTCCTCCCACTAACATCATCTCCCTTAGAAACGATATTATGAATTTTAATAAACTTGATCATGAGCATGTTGCACAAGCTTGGGAGAGGATGAAATTTGTGGATGATCATACAAAATTTTTATGCTGGGTTGAATTTTGCTTCTAGAAATCTTTTAGATTCGGCCGCGGGAGGCACTTTTATGGAAATCACTTTAGGAGAAGCTACCAAACTCCTAGATAATATTATGGTTAATTATTCTCAATGGCACACCGAAAGATCTACTAGTTAAAAGGTTCATGCTATAGAAGAAATTAATATTTTGAGTGGAAAGATGGATGAACTTATGAAACTGTTTTCTAATAAGAGTGTTTCTTCTGATCCTAATGATATGTCTTTGTCTACTTTGATTTAGAATAACAATGAATCTATGGATGTGAATTTTGTTGGTAGGAACAATTTTGGTAACATCGCGTATAGAGGAAACTTTAATCCTAGGCCGTATCGTAGTAATTCCTCTAATAATTATGATAATTCCTACAACAATTCTTATGGAAATTATAATAAGATGTCCTCTGATTTTTAATCTAATATTAAGGAGTTTATTAGTTCGCAAAAGAGTTTCAATGTTTTGATTGAAGAAAAATTGTCTAAGATTGATGAGTTGGCTAGGAACGTGGATATAATTTCTCTTGATGTTGATTCTTTGAAACTTAGATCTATTTCTCCTAAGCATGATATCAATGAGTCTCTCAAAGCCATGAGAATTTCCATTAATGAGTGCAAACAAAGAACCGCTAGGATGCGTGCTAAAAAAGATTGCTTTATAAAAGCGTGTTCTTCTAGTTTTCATGATAATAAGGATGATTATCTAAAAGTGATTGATGTGTCTACTATTAAATCTTTGTTTTTCAATATGAATCTTGATAATGATGGGACTGGAGATGAGTCAACTTTAGTTAAAAGGCGTCCCAATGATTAGGTGTTTTTAGATCTTCATGCAAAAATTGGTAAAAGTGGGATTGGACAGGTCAAAACTTTACATAGCAATGAACTCACTATTTTGGATTTCAAGGAATTTAATTATGATAATTTCTCTTGGATAGATTGTATTTCCTTGTTGCAATCCGTGCTAAATACTCCGCATGCTTATAGTCAAAATAAAGCTTTTACCAAACATATCGTTGATGCTTTAATGCAATCTTATGAAGAAAAGCTTGAATTAGAAGTTTATATCCCTAGGAAACTTCAAGATAAGTGGGAACCTACTATTAAAATTAAAATTAAAGATAATGAATGCTATGCTTTATGTGATTTGGGTGCTAGCGTTTCCACGATTCCAAAAACTTTGTGTGATGTGTTAGGTTTCCGTGAATTTGATGATTGCTCTTTAAATTTGCACCTCGCGGATTCCACTATTAAGAAACCTATGGGAATGATTAATGATGTTCTTATTGTTTCAAATAGGAATTATGTGCCTGTAGATTTCATTGTTCTTGACATTGATTGCAATCCTACATGTCCCATTATTCTTGGTAGACCTTTCCTTAGAACGATTGGTGCAATTATTGATATGAAGAAGGGAATATTAGATTCCAATTTCTGTTAAGGAAAGGTATGGAACACTTTCCTAGAGAGAAAATTAAATTACCTTATGAATCTATTATGAGAGCCACTTATGGATTGCATACCAAAGATGATAATACCTAGATATATTCTTGTTTTTATGCCTAGCTAGGGGCGTTAAACGTTAGCGCTTGTTGGGAGGCAACCCAATTTTATTTTTGTTTCTTACTCTTTGGTTCTGTTTAGTAATAAATAATTCATCTAGACTCTGTTTAGATGTGGTTTTATGCTTTTAATTAGTGTTTGTGCCAAGTAGAACCTTTGGGAAGACTTGGGGGAAGTTTTTGCGATCTTGCTATAAAAAAACAGAAACTTTAGTGCTCACGAGATTTGCTGCCATTTTTTTACTGGAGAGTGAGATTAGGTTGATTATTTTTGCAGATGATTAATAGACAAATTCCTCACGTCCACCAATTTATTTCAGAATTTTTGGGGTTACAGAAGTATTTGAAACCTACATTTTACTACAGACTGTTCTGTTTTTGACAGATTCTGTTTTTCATGTGTTGTTTGCTTATTTTGATGAATCTATGGCTAGTATCGGAGGGTATGAACCATAGAGAAGTTGGAACAAAGTAGGTTTAACAACAATATAAATAAATAATTAGTTCATTAGAGTACCTTAAGTGGTGGTTTCTTTTCTTGTACTAAAGGAGCTCATGAGATTTTCTGTTGAGTTTTGTGTTGTGAAGTTTTCAAGTTTTGGGTAAAGATTAGATGGATTATGGAATAAGGAGTGGAAAGAGCCTAATATTGGGTATGCCCAAGGAACCCCAAGTTAAAATTCAAGGACAACCAAAAGCCTAAGCTTGGGGATGCCCCGGAAGGCATCCCCTCTTTCGTCTTCGTCCATCGGTAACTTTACTTGAGGCTATATTTTTATTCACCAGATGATATGTGTTTTGCTTGGAGCGTCTTGTATGATTTGGGTCTTAGATTTTTAGTTTACCACAGTCATCCTTTCTGTACACACCTTTTGGGACACACACACATGAATCGTAATTTATTAGAATACTCTATGTGCTTCAGTTATATCTTTTGAGCTAGATAATTTTGCTCTAGTGCTTCACTTATATCTTTTAGAGCACGGTGGTGGTTTTATTTTATAGAAATTATTGATCTCTCATGCTTGACTTATATTATTTTGAGAGTCCTTTAGAACAGCATGATACTTTTCTTTAGCTATAAAATTGGTCCTAATATGATAGGCATCCAAGATTGGTATCATAAAAACTTTCATAAAAAGGTGCATTGAATACTATGAGTAGTTTGATACTTGATAATTGTTTTGAGATATAAAGATGGTGATATTAGAGTTGTGCTAGTTGAGTAGTTGTGAATTTGATAAATACTTGTGTTGAAGATTGCAAGTCCCATAGCATGCACGTATGGTAACCGTTGTGTAACAAATTTGAAACATGAGGTGTTCTTTGATTGTCTTCCTTATGAGTGGCGGTCGGGGACGAGCGATGGTCTTTTCCTACCAATCTATCCCCCTAGGAGCATGCGCGTAATGCTTGGTTTTTGATGACTTGTAGATTTTTGCAATAAGTATGTGAGTTCTTTATGACTAATGTTGAGTCCATGGATTATACGCACTCTCACCTTTCCATCGTTGCTAGCCTCTTCGGTACCGTGCATTGCCCTTTCTCACCTTGAGAGTCGGTGCAAACTTCGCCGGTGCACCCAAACCCCGTGATATGATATGCTCTATCACACATAAACCTCCTTATATCTTCCTCAAAACAGCCACCATACCTACCTTTTATGGCATTTCCATAGCCATTCCGAAATATATTGCCATGCAACTTTCTACCGTTTCATTTATGAGACGCGTAATCATTATCATATTGCCTTGCATGATCGTGTAGTTGACATCGTATTTTGTGGCAATGCCACCATGCATAATTTATCATACATGTCACTCTGTATTCATTGGCCTTCCACGTACACCGCCGGAGGCATTCATATAGAGTCATATTTTGTCTAGTATCGAGTTGTAATCATTGAGTTGTAAATAAATAGAGGTGTGATGATCATCATTAATAGAGCATTGTCCCAAATAAAAAAGGGAAGGCCAAAAAAAGAAAGGCCCAGAAAAGAGAGAAATAAAAGGGGATAATGCTACTATCCTTTTTTCCTCACTTGTGCTTCAAAGTAGCACCATGATCTTTATGATAGAGAGTCTCTTGTTTTGTCACTTTCATATACTAGTGGGAATTTTTTCATTATAGAACTTGGCTTGTATATTCCAACAATGGGCTTCCTAAAATGCCCTAGGTCTTCGTGAGCAAGCAAGTTGGGTGCACACCCACTTAGTTTCTTTTGTTGAGCTTTCATACATTTATAGGTCTAGTGCATATGTTGCATGGCAATCCCTACTCCTTGCATTGACATCAATTGATGGGCATCTCCCAAGCCCGTTGATTAGCCGCGTCGATGTGAGACTTTCTCCTTTTTTGTCTTCTCCACATAACCCCCATCATTATATTCTATTCCACCCATAGTGTTATATCCATGGCTCATGCTCATGTATTGCATGAAAATTGAAAAAAGTTTGAGATTACTAAAGTATGAAAAAATTGCTTGGCTTGTCATCGGGGTTATGCATGATGAGAGCATTCTTGTGTGATGAAAATGGAGCATTAACAAACTATATGATTTTGTAGGGATGAACTTTCTTTGGCCATGTTATTTTGAGAAGACATGATTGCTTAATTAGTATGCTTGAAGTATTATTATTTTTATGTAAATATTAAACTTTTTTCTTAAATCTCTCACATCTGAATATTCATGCCACAATAAAGAAAATTACATTAATAATTATGCTAGGTAGCATTCCACATCAAAAATTCTGTTTTTATCATTTACCCACTCGAGGACGAGCAGGAATTAAGTTTGGCGATGCTTGATACGTCTCCAATGTATCTTTAATTTTCTATTGTTCCATGCTATTATATTATCTGTTTTGGATGTTTAATGGGCTTTATTATACACTTTTATATTATTTTTGGGACTAACCTACTAACCCAAGGCCCAGTGCAAATTGTTGTTTTTTTTGCCTATTGCAGTGTTTCGCAGAAAAGGAATATCAAAGGGAATCCAAACGGAATGAAACCTTCAGGGGAGTTATTTTTGGAACAAACATGATCCAGGGTACTTGGAGTAGACGTCAAGAAAGGAGCGAGGAGGCCACGAGGAAGGGAGGCGCGCCTGCCCCCCTGGGCGAGTCCCCCACCCTCGTGGGCCCCTTATAGCTCCACCGACATACTTCTTCCTCCTTTATATATCCATATACCCCAAAAGCATCCAGGAGCCCCACGAATCCCTATATCCACCGCCGCAACCTTCTTTACCCAAGAGATCCCATATTGGGGCCTTTTTCGGAGCTCCGTCGGAGGGGGAATTGATCATAGAGGGCTTCTACATCAACACCATAGCCTCTCCGATGATGTGTGATTAGTTTACCACAGACCTTCGGTTCCATAGTTATTAGCTAGATGGCTTCTTCTCTCTCTTTGGATCACAGTACAAAGTTCTCCTCAATCTTCTTGGATATCTATTCGATGTAATTCTTTTTGCGGTGTGTTTGTCGAGATCCGATGGATTGTGGGTTTATGATCAAGTTTATCTATGAACAATATTTGATTCTTCTCTGAAATCCGTTATGTATGATTTGTTATCTTTGCAAGTCTCTTTGAATTATCAGTTTGGTTTGGCCTACTGGATTGATCTTTCTTGAAATGGGAGAAGTGCTTAGCTTTGGGTTCAATCTTGCGGTGTCCTTTCCCAGTGACAGCAGGGGCAGCAAGGCACGTATTGTATTGTTGCCATCGAGGATAAAAAGATGGGGTTTATATCATATTGCTTGAGTTTATCCGTCTACATCATGTCATCTTGCCTAATGCGTTACTCTGTTCTTATGAACTTAATACTCTAGATGCATGCTGGATAGAGGTCGATGTGTGGAGTAATAGTAGTAGATACAGAGTCTTTTTGGTCTAGTTGTCGCGGACATGATGCCTATATACATGATCATGTCTCGAGGCTGAACCTGGGCAGAACCAATCTAGGGCTCCGGCGGAGCTGTTCTGCCGGGGAAACATCCATCCAGGAGGGGGAAATCGTCACTATCGTCATCACCATCGATCCTCTCATTGGGAGGGGGTCAATCTTCATCAACATCTTCGCCAGCACTATCTCCTCTCAAACCCTAGTTCATCTCTTGTATTCGATCTTTGTCTCAAAACCTCAGATTGGTACATGTGGGTTGCTGGTAGTGTTGATTACTCCTTGTATTTGATTCTAGTTGGTTTATTTGGTGGAAGATTATATGTTCAGATCCTTTATGCATATTAATACCCCTCTGATTGTGAACATGAATATGATTTGTGAGTAGTTACGTTTGTTCCAGAGGACATGGGAGAAGTCTTGCTATAAGTAGTCATGCGAATTTGGTATTCATTCAATATTTTGATGAGATGTATGTTGTCTTTCCTCTAGTGGTCTTATGTGAACATCGACTACATGACACTTCACCATTGTTTGGTCCTAGGGGAAGGCATTGGGAAGTAATAAGTAGATGATGGGTTTCTAGAGTGACAGAAGCTGAAACCCTAGTTCATGCGTTGCTTCGTAAGGGGCTGATTTTGATCCATATGTTGCATGCTATGGTTAGGTTTACCTTAATTCTTCTTTCGTAGTTGCGGATGCTTGTGAGAGGGGTTAATCATAAGTGGGATGCTTGTCCAAGGAAGGGCAGTACCCAAGAACCAGTCCACCCACATATCAAATTATCAATGTAATGAACGCGAATCATATGAGCATGATGAAGATTAGCTTTACGATAATTCCGATGTGTCCTCGGGAGTGCTTTCCTTTATATAAGAGTTTTTCCAGGCTTGTACTTTGCTACAAAAAGGATTGGGCCACCTTGTTGCACCTTGTTTACTTTTGTTACTTGTTACCCGTTACGAATTACCATATCATAAAGCGATCTTCTACTGATAATTTCAGTGCTTGCAGAGAATACCTTACTAAAAACCGCTTGTCATTTTCTTCTGCTCCTCGTTGGGTTCAACACTCTTACTAATAAAAAGGACTATGATAGATCACCTATACTTGTGGGTCATCAATGTGTATTAAAGTAGCCACCTTAAGTTACCCTTAGTTATTATCTCTCACAACTTGCATTAGTCTCACATACCAATCCCGTCTATGAGCATGGCTAAACAATATGAGCATAACCTATATTACCGGGGTGATCAAAGGTATTAGGTTCCTACCTCATCAACTACACACCAATCCCACAATTCCCAATCCTACTCATGCAATCTCTGAGGGGTGCATCTAATGCAAGTAAAACTAGGTATAGGAAAAGAATGATCAAAGGTGTGAACTTGCCTTGTACTGTTGATGAAGATTCTTCGCACTCAAAATTCTTGATAGTTCTACTCGTCACACTCCCTTCAATCTATTGTAAGAACGCAATTATAACCATACATAAGCAATCACCCAAAAGATCCAAAAGAACGAAGAAAATACTTCGAAAAACTTCAAAACCATCAAATAAAACTCACGGACATAAACTTATTTTTAACAGCAGCACAATATTTGATTTTGATCTTAACCGAAGGTACATCTCAAGAGCTTCGATTTGCAAAAAGAATCAATTAAATCGGAGTTATAAAACTCAAGTTATAGCCAAAACAAGTTTGAATTCAAATCTGTTTGAAACCAAAATTTTAAACTTTCAAAAATATTTTTAGTTTGGTTCTCTGGTTAGATGAGATCATGATGAACAATTTGGCGTTAGTTTCGTTGAATTTGGACAAACGAGTAAAAAGTTGTGATAGATCGAAAAGCAGGGACTAATGTGTAAGAAAACTAATTGCATCTAGGTCCCTAGCTATGAAACAGAAATGAATCAGATGAACGTTCGCTACAGAACCTAAACGACGAATTCGTTCGCTACAGAGGCTAAACTAGTGAGTGTTCGCAATTTAGAGAATAACGGTTGAAAAGAAAAAAAAACAGCTCCTACCAAATCGAGGCCGTTGGAGGGAGATCGGACGGACGGGGAGGATCTGGGGCATACCGCGGCGGTGGCGGTGGCGGTGGTGAAGAAGACGGTGGCGGCGGCTCGGGTCCAGGTCGGGGCAGCAACCCCGGTGGTCGACGGCGGCGGCGAAGAGGTCGGGGAGGAGCGGCATGGCGAGGCGCGTCCGATGGTGGCGTCGGCGTCAGCCGGGGCGGCGGATTGCAGCGGAACGACGGCGGTGAATCTCGTTAGAGCTCGAACTCCGGCGAGGTTTGTGCGAGGTTGCGGGAGGCAATGGCGGCTACGGTTTGAGGAAGAAGAGGCCAGGGCCTTGGCTATATAAAGGAGGCGGTGCGGGGCTTTCATGGAGGAGGGGGCAAGGCGTGGCGGGGTGGAAGTCGAGTCGGACACGGCGGCGGCGGCGACTTGTGCGGGATCCGGTCTCCCATTGGCACGGGGAAGAAGGTCCCGACAGGTGGTCCTCACCTGTCGGCGACAGCGGCAAGGCGGTCCGGGCGAGCGAGCGAGCGGGTTGGGCGCAGCTCGGGTGCGGCCCGCGTGCGGCTGGGCTGGCCTGGCTCAGTCGGTTGGGCTGGCTGGCTGGGCCACGGCTTAGTTCGGCGGAGGAAATTTTTTAAAAGTTTTACAGACAACAAAATAAGAATAAACAAAAAATAATAAAAATGATATATAGGTATATTATATATCAAAATTTTCAAATAAAAGATTTTCTAAAACATGAACTTTTTTAGCGGCAAAGAAACTCCACAAAAATTTTAAATAAAGCAAACAGTGCTTCTGGTTTATTGAAAAACGAAATAAAAATATATTTTAAAATACCAAAATAATTTCAAACTCATTTTTGTCCTATTTTCTATTGTAGGGAATCATTTTACCCTATTTTCCATATATTTTATTTTTGGAGAAAAATAATTTAAATAAAACCAAATACTCCAAATTGAAAGTGGGTTTGAAAACAACTAAAAAGGACTTCCAATTTGATTCTTTGAAACTTCCAACCCTCTTTCTTAACATTTGTAGAAGTCATTTTATATTCTCTCATGAAACTCATTGAGTTGCATAACATTTCTGAATTTGGAATATTTTCAAACGGAATTTATACCTTTTCAAAAATCATTTTTCATTTAATTAAATGGAAGAAGTCATATCATCTTCTCCCTAGAGTTTTGTGATGAAATTAATTTGAATTCATGGAGATCATAAATGCAAGGTGAAATTTTGCGAAAGTCATTTCATTCCCTCTCATTCAACTTTCAAAAAGTTTCAAATTTCACTCAATTTCTCACAGGCAACCACAACACAATCAAACAAACAATCAAAACTATTTATGTAATATTACATTCCAAAATTTAGAATTTTGGGATGTTACAAACCTACCACCCTTAAAATGAATCTCGCCCTTGAGATTCGGAGAGGCTAGCAAGAAATGGGTTAGGTTTAGGGGTCTCCTCAATATCCATCGATCGTCATGAAGGTCTAGGGTGCTACCACCCTTAGAAGCTTTGCTACGGTTCCATCAAAACTCAGGTCGTATATCCTTATTGTTGGCAGTGTCGATCTTCTCAGATTCTCGTGGAAATTCCTACTCTGGCTCTTCCGGTAGTGGCATAACCTTTTCCTCAATTCATGTGTCCTTTCATGTTGGTACGGATCTTCTGTGACTGGGTCTGGCACCAATACTAAACAACTACCGTTATCTCATTGTGGTCATCAAACAATTTGACTAGGTCCCTGCATAAAACGGGTCTGGGCTTCATTCTCAGCTTATGACCTACGATTGGCAATAGCTGCTTTGTACAAGGGAAAATTGTCATACCATTCCAAGGTTTAAACAAGGTTTTGATATCGTCTCTCTCTACTATGGGTAAGTCACTCAGATTTACCATCCCATATAACAAAGGCGAATAATAAGAGTAAGTCGGTATGGTGATCAATCCATTCCGCACCCAGATCATTACCCTGTATAAGGTTTAGCGAATCTCGCAATCTAACACTCGGTCATCCTCACAAGAATTGCAGAATTTCTCTTGTCGACGAACTAAATTCGGATAAATCCATTAATTGTGCAAGCCAAACAAACATCTATCGTTCCTTCACAACTCTCAGGTTTTGTGTAACTCCTATATGATCGTCTGTTGATAAAGTCCTAACTTCTTCTAGGGTTTTTCCTTCAGCAAGAGTGTGCTTGCTTCTTGGCAAGTCCTGGAGCCTGTGGGTTATGGGCTCACCTAATCACAATTATAGTTTCAACTCATCCTGGGGTTACAATTGCTCCATATTACCAACATTATACCTCCTTTATATCCAATAGTACTTCATCCCTTCATATTCTTGGGGTATCCCACATATTGAGATAAAAATTTGTACTTGTTTGTCCGAAGTCCACTCCGTGGAATATCATTATCTTTTTCAAGAGTTAAGTGTCCTCACAGGGTACTACCACTGACGGTGTCCTGGACTAGGGGGTATTCACCACGTCGTCTCCCGATCTATTAGATTGGGCCGAGGACCCCCGTGGCCGTATATTCATGGGCCAGTTCGGACGGCTACTGCATACAAGGAAGATTCCACAAGACTTGGCGATCAAGACAAGGACTTCTCCCCACCGGCGTATTCGGCTAGGACTCTTGTTATCCTAGGCCTCCGGTGCATTATATAAACCGAGGCCAGGCTAGTCGATAGAGATACAATATATACAACAATCATACCATAGGCTAGCTTCTAGGGTTTAGCCTCCTTGATCTCGTGGTAGATCTACTCTTGCACTACCCATATCATCAATATTAATCAAGTAGGAGTAGGGTATTACCTCCATCGAGAGGGCCCGAACCTGGGTAAAACAAAGTGTTCCCTGCCTCCTGTTACCATCCAGCCTAGACGCACAGTTCGGGACCCCCTACCCAAGATCCGCCGGTTTTGACACCAACATTGGTGCTTTCATTGAGAGTTTCGCTGTGTGATCGACAAAAGGATCGATGGCTCGCCTGCAGATCAACTGCGACTTCGGCATCTTCGTCACCAGCTCGACTGGTCACCTTGGTTCGACCAAGAATTGTGCCCCGTGTTCGGATCACCATGTCCCACGAGGGCCTTCATCAAACATCAACTCCGATCTCCATCAAGATCACGGAGGAATCATCTATGGAGCTCGGGGGTTCAACGTCAACATTGCCCTCAAGCGACCGTGCTGTTTTTCTGGACAGCGAACTCGTATCTGCCACCACCACCTCCTCGAGTATTGCTTTGACAATCGCTTTGGTGGAATTGTGAGGAACTGGGTCTATAACAACCCTGGAAAATTTCGTCGAGTTCCAATGGAGGAATCTCTGGCAATCCACGATATACCGGAGCCCTGTCAAATTTGGACGGGAATTTGGATGAGTTTAGGGCGTGGTGTCCAGCTTCTAGCTCGGACGTCCTTTGGAAGATCCAACCACTGATCGGCTGCGGAATTCCTATATTTACCACCTCTCAAAATTTTGGCTCAATCCAACCGTCCAAACTCCGGGAACCTACCGATTAGTGCATCACTTTTCGGATCTATTTTCTGCGCGAAAACGAATCCGACCCGAGTTCATCTTTTTTATGAATGGGATTTCGGACATCCCTTTTGAAGGAAGTTTTGTATGGGGTATTGTGTTTTGTTTCCGAACACATCCTACTAACTTTAAAATCTTTTGAAGATGATCTTCCATATCATGCTGGTGTCAAACCAGTCCGGTAATATTGCTCCACGGCTGCCGACCTGCGCTAGACACGTCGTCACTTTATTGAGCCGAGCTCAACTTCTTCGGATCATCACCTCGGCAAGCTAAACAACAGTTCAGCATCGCAAAGAATAAATCATCACCAACATCGCCGCCCCATGGGTTACACGAAGCGGGCACACCGGCATCGCCGCACGGTCACTTCATCAAGCCGGCGTTGACCACGTCACGACCTGCATCGGCAGGGCTGCACTATTGCTCCTCCGAGCCGATGTCCATCACACCGACCTACTTCGACATCTCGGCTGGACCGGGGGCTTCATCATCTCTTCATCAACCTACTCTGATAACGGTTGTGCGGATCGAGTCCCAATTTTAGGAATCACCTTCCTTCGGATTGCTACAACAAATAAACCAGGTGCTATTAATCCCAGTATTTTTTGCTTGTTTGGGTTCATTTTTCCCAAGGAGTTATTACTCTGGTTTGTCCGTCATATGTACACAGGTCTATCAAATGGTGGCTGCATTAACGACAGTCGCATGGTGGTTCGGTCAGTTTCCGTACATAGTCCGGCGAACGCCGCACTCGGAGCTCGGACCGACCTGCGAATTCAGGCTTTGCCACACCTTTACCGCATCACGCCGACGCCCTGCATCGACTTGACTTCGGCGCCAGGCCATATTTCTTTTATTACTCACTTTGCATAAATTATTTATTATGCAATGATTTTTTAATTATCATTATTATTACTATTATCTCTGGTTTGCACTATTTTATGTGGCACAGGAAAATGATCCAGCCGGACTATATCCTTTGGCGTCACCTCGGCTGGACGGGCGGCTTTGTCAACACTTCATTACCCTATGCCGGGGACTTCGGCATCACTCTGCCGGCCTGCATTGACCATGCTATGTAACCATTTCAGAGCGCCGAGCTCTTTGCTCCGCCACCTCGGGACCGGCTTGGGGGATGGCACCTTGTCCCGCATCAAGCTCGGACCGCGTCATCAATACCGAACACATTAACCAGCTAATTTGCCTTCATGCTCAAAGTTTTAAATTTTTAACTTGTGTTTGGCTCGACCAAGCATTATACTTTTTTGGAAAAAAGTTGCTTCTAAAAAATTTCCTTGTCCAAACTTTGTTTGTGACGCATAAATTCAAATACCCCGTTTACTTGGGGGCTTCCTTTATGAAGCTTTTCCTGTTGCATATGATTATACTTGTACGGCTTCGTTCCTTGTTCGTGTATTACGCCACAATATGCACCACATTGACTTAAGTGATTTGCAAGCTGGGTTGACTCGCTCCTGTGTTTACCCCTACGTTCCCGATTGTTCGGCTAGGGAGTAAAGGGAGCACCTCTGCGATTGTCATGATCGGGTCACCCGATCCGGACCTCAAACTGGGTGAAGCCGAAAGCTAGCGCTCTTATAGTTATTCAATGATGGTCGGCACACAACGGAACTCATGAGTACAAAAAATCTATTGCACAAGTCTCATAATAACAATGAGCACCGAAGAAAGGTATCGGTGGGGGTACTATTTTCTTCGAAGATGCTTCTTACTCTTCGCAGTAATATAGCATAAGTTCCATGAGCGCGCTTTGTCTGTTATAGCCTTATGGCCTGATTGCCTGGTTATTGGAAACACCGTCGATATTCTCGACCGATGGAGTACATAACACTTTTCGGTCCTTAACCGAAGAGGGAGAAGCCGACGGTCGGTTAAGACACGTTTAAAGTTCGGTTGAACATAGATATGATATAAGTACTTCGGTACATGCAATCATTCTTCTACCCAAGTCACTTGGGGGCTATTAAGTTTATTTGAGCTGTTTTATAATAAGTGTTCTTCTTCTCAGTCGTTGCAAAGTTCTATTATTATTATTATTTATCACTGCTTTTCTCGACGCGAGTGTGCGGTCACTAGCCGGGGAGCCTAATTTCTCTCTCAAAGCCGCTAGAGTTTAGTTTGCTAAACTGGCCTAATTAGAAGTACTCCGCCCTCGGGATAGGAGGTTGAAGCCGTAGGCTGACCCGCTCGAAGTCTTGAGATAGGATGTGTCATGTTAAAGGACGACAGAAGCACTTCTTTTTTCTAAGACCAATTTTCGGATTGGCACCGAACACTTGATCTTGTTTGGACGTCATGTTTTTACTGACGTTTCTTGGTTTTCCAAGCTTTTTGGCACTTTTATACTATTTGTGCTTTTCCAACATTAGTCTCGCAGTGCAACGCCGGACACCTTTAGGGATTCGGCAAAACATTCTCAGATATTGCTATATATGCATCGGTTTCGAATTGTGTCTTCGGTCAATAGTCGGGTTGCCCGGCACCTGCACTTGCTTCCTACGTTCCGTTTTGTTCAGCTAGGCGTGCAAAGGGAGAACCACTGCGATTGTGCTTCCAGCTCATAAAGTTAAGCACTTTAGTGGAGAAAGCCGAAAACTAATTGTCACAATAAGCGTAAACTGGTCAGCGATCCGATGACTATGACGGGCCATTCATAACATTGGCCGAAGTGTTTACGACTTGACCTCGACTGTCGCCGAACACTACCGGGGGCTATTAACTGGCCTCCCAAACTAAATCCTCGATATTTTGCTCTTACATTCGAGCTGAGGTTTCATGATCATGCTTAGCATGACAACCCAAAGAAAGGAACCGATAGCGGGACTATTTTCTTTGGAATACATTTCTTCTGTTAAACAGTAATATAACATATCTCTCTGCGTACCTTTGTTTATAAAACCGTGTGGCCAGATTTCCTTGTTTGTCGTAAATCTTTGCCCTCATAAAGGCTTTATAAAGTTGGACAAACACTCCTCGGCTAGTGGCCAAGGAGGTGGAAGCCGATGGTCGGTCAACAAAGTTTTGTACAATGCGGATCCGAGCATTAATGACGTAAAGTACTTGGATACATAGAGTCATTACACATAATTTGTGATTTTACTATGGATATTGATCCTTAATTCGGCCACCCGTGCCCGCATTAAGACTCGGGGGCTACTGGGCTTCGGGCTTATTATTTACAAATATTAAAGGGGCACATCGATCCCCTGATCTGGTGTTGCCACCCGACCAGTGTCTCGGGGGCTACTGCATTGCTTGTCCAATGCAGAAAATTTTATGTGCAATATAGTTTCCGAGGAGATTTTGATCCTCAGGTTGGTCGGCCGCACCCAACCTGAGTCTTGAGGACTGAGCACGCCGCTTTTCGTGTCCCGAAGTATTCTGCCGAACTAGGACTTGATCCTCAGGCCGATTTTGCAAATCAACCTGAGTCTCAGCGGCTACTGGGATCAGCGGTCTTACGTCATCCTTCAGGTCCATCTCGGGTTTTAGACTGATACACACCTTGAGGGCTACTGGATATATCTCGGCAGAGAATAAATTGCACCAATAAAAAATATTGACGAAAAATTGGCCCACAGTCGGGGTGGTGCACCACCTCGGAAGCAGTCCGGCATAAAGCTCGGGCGCTAGTGGCTGGCTCCATAGAGGGCATTTCCGGCATTAAGGTCGGCTAAACTCCTTCAACTTTTTTGAACCAAGCTGATATGACACCTCGGATATAGTCCGGCATTGGAGCCTGGACACAGTCCGCCGTTGGTGCTCGGCTGCAAAAGATACCTCGAATGCAGTCCGGCGTTGGAGCTCAGACGCAAGAGGACCCTGCCTCCCGGGAACAACTTCAAACCCGAGGTGTGGCATACAAATAAACAAGGCAGTGATAAAGGCCGGAAACTTAAAGGGGCTCCTCGGACACCCGAAGTGTAAACTCGTCGAATGCATTTCGGCGATCCTCAAGATCAAAGACAAAGAAGATTTGTTGAACCAGTTTTCAAGACCGGCAACTGAAGATGAAGAACAGTTCGAAAGAATCGAGGAGCGTCCCTAACTTGAAGACCGGATCAGGGGGCTACTGACGGTGTCCTGGACTAGGGGGTATTCACCACGTCGTCTCCCGATCTATTAGATTGGGCCGAGGACCCCTGTGGCCATATACTCATGGGCCAGTTCGGACGGCTACCGCATACAAGGAAGATTCCACAAGACTTGACGATCAAGACAAGGACTTCTCCCCACCGGCGTATTCGGCTAGGACTCTTGTTATCCTAGGCCTCCGGTGCATTATATAAACCGAGGCTAGGCTAGTCGATAGAGATACAATATATACAACAATCATACCATAGGCTAGCTTCTAGGGTTTAGCCTCCTTGATCTCGTGCTAGATCTACTCTTGTACTACCCATATCATCAATATTAATCAAGCAGGAGTAGGGTATTACCTCCATCGAGAGGGCCCGAACCTGGTAAAACAAAGTGTTCCCTGCCTCCTGTTACCATCCGGCCTAGACGCACAGTTCGGGACCCCCTACCCGAGATCCGCCGGTTTTGACACCGACAACCACCCTTGAAATGCACAAATTCTTCCGTAGACCATATTTCTCATATCCTTGAAAATGCTCAAAATCTTTCTTCATAGAGTAACAACTCATAAAATTCAAAATCAGTACCAGCGGTGCTAGCTCTATTGATTCTCAAATTATTACAATCTCCTGCATTTCCATTACATGCCTCAACTCAACACCTCAATAAAAAGAAATGTTCCCACTACTACTACTATATTTCTTTTTCAGCTCAACTATTTAGCAGAAGTCTCCAGCTGATTGGACAATCTCTAGCAAGGTTCCCTGCTTCATTACAACAAAAATACATTACTTTTGACAAGTCTAGAGGTTTCCTCGTGATTACATAGCCTCCTTGGGTCCTCGGCTTCCTTTTTGGGCAGCCGTTAAAGTAGTGCCCTGAATCTCTACACTTGAAACAAGTGATATGACTCAGGTCCTTCTTTTTAGAAATTGGGTTGTTCCTGGAATCCAATCTATTTCTCTTCCTGCACTTTTCTGAGCCAATCAGGGCTTCTATTTCCCGTGGGTCATACTCTACTTCACTGTCGGGAATGCCGCTAGATCCCCCTTCAGTCAATTCTGGGAGATGTGTCGTTCTCCACATGAATAGCATGTCGTGGTGTAGGGTTTAATTGGGTCTTCTTCGGGTGTGTCCTCCACCTCTTCCTTCATCACAGGTTCTTCCAAAATTTCCATGAGGGCTCATTTCATTACTTATTTCTTCTTCTGGATGGTTCTTTGTTCCATGGGGTAAATGTGACATTGAGCAGGGTAGTGGGTAGGCCTTTCACACAAGAAACAAGTAATCTGCCTAGTTGGGCATTCTTCAGCTGGGTGACTTTCTTCACAATGAGGGCATTCATCCTTGTGTTCTTTATGGTTGTGTCCTATTTCTCCACAGAGTTTGCATGCACAAGGTTTCTTCATACCATTTCCATAAGGCTTCAATTTCTGGGACACAAGCCGAGACTTTTGCAGAGTCAACTTAAATTCTTCCCAAGTGGTTACTCTTTGCCATCCAATCATGGTTTGGTACATCCTCCACCAAGTAGCAGCACCTCTTTCAAAGCACTGCGGAGCATGCTGGGCCATATCCTTTCCGGCTATAGTGTTATTCTTCATGTGATCTTCCGTGTTCTGAATCCATCGGTCCGTCTCCAATTGAGTCATCGGTCCAGAAAATATGAGTTCATCCCCATTCACCCTCTATTGGTTCCAAGGGTTTAGGGGTGAGATAATAGCAAATTTTAAACAAGTTCAAATAATTTAAACCATGTCACTTCATTGCAATCATGCAAATGGAGGGTGTGGCTTGCCTGGGGTAGATGAAATCACCGGGAAGAAGTACGACAAGCTCGCGGAAAGAATCGCCGGAAAACATTCTCTCTCATAGGGGGCTGATTTAGTGCAAGGGAAAATGATCATTTTCAGAATGTTAACACATGGTGAAAATGATATCAACAGAATTGGCTCGACGAGACGAAGAAATGGGCTTTGGAATCACCCCATTTGGAGTTGTGAGCAAAGAGTTGTGAAGAGTTTTCTACTAGGGACCTATCTGTAATGAAAATATTTACAGACGGGGCCAAAGCAGAAAAACAGAAAGCATAGTTTAAAGAGTACGCCTTAGCTTTAGGGAAAACGCATTGCGGGCTGAAACAGAGAGAAAATACGCTTTCGGAATAATGAAAATGTACTTTGAGCTAAAGCACCCAGAGAATACGCTTTCAGCTTATGAAGACGTACCGACCGGAATAGCGCGTCCACTTATCCATGTCATCAGCGGTGGGGCCAGGCTCCTGGGTCACTTACAGGTGGGGCCTGCCGTCGACTCTCTCTCCTCCCTCGTTCCTTCTTCTTCCTCCCGCGCTCGAGAGAGACAGAGGCGAGGCCGGCCGCCTCGATAGCGAGTCCCGACGACTCCGGCCATCTCCGGAAATGCTTGGCACACCGGCGTGTTCGGGAAGAAGCGGCGCATCTGATGGCGTAGGGCACAGCCACCGAGGAGCACCGAGGCGAAGGCAGTTTCGAGAACGACGGATGGCGGCTACGGGCGTCGATGGATTTGGTGGTCCAAGTTACCCGAGGAGAAGGAGGAAATGTGGGGAGGTTCGGGATGCTCCGGGCTGTCTATTGGAGGTGGAAAGAGTGAGAGGGAGGCTCGGACTCAAACTAATTTAGGATGGAGGCTGTAGTGGACATGGTGGCTGGGTGGCGGGGAGAGCTTCTCTGGCTCGAAGGAGAAGCTGGGGAGGGTGTTGGGAGGTTTTTGAGGAGGCTGGTGAGCTCGGGAGGGGCTCGGAGTGGCTATATATAGCCGAGGAGCAGGGGCTCGAGCTGGCGTCGTCGCGGACGCGTGTGCACGCACCCGAGCTTGGTGGTAGACGACGGAGGAGGAACAGAGGAGGCTCACGGGGAGGTAGACGATGCTAGGAAGCACGAGGGGGAAGAGACGACCGCAATTATTGCCTTGTCGGCCACTGTTTGCCCATGGGGGCGCGACGGCGAGTGTCGGTGAGGAAGCATACGGAGGGGGAGAGGGGTCCAGGGGAACGGCAACGACGAGGTAAAGCCACTAGACATGCTCACACATGAAGACAACGAGTGGGAGAGGTGCCGAAGCACAAACGACGCCCTGGACGCGGCAAATGCACAAAGAGCACGTAAATGGGCATGCCAGCTACACGGTCACCACGGACAAGGCACAGGGAGGTCACAAGGGGATTGCAAACTATGTCTGAGGTGAAGTCCATCAAGATGGAGCATTTATGACACTATGGCTTGATCTGAGGCACTATGGTTAAGTTGGAACTAAGCTTTGAAGTTTACTGCATCAAACTTGGCAGAGCACTGCTGATCAACAGGGAAGGTATTGGAGCAAGTGGTGTTGTTTGGGATGATTAACTACGGAAGTACTATGATCCTTTAGGTTATGAGGGGAAATGGAGCACACAAAAATAGAGTTGCTTTGTAACTACCATTATTGGTTCAGAAGCTTGATCAGGAAGGTGCACTCACATGGAGTATCAACTTGAGATGAAATTGGGTATATCATGACGATTTGGACATGTTATGATTCTGTAAAAATTGCATATCAATTGGACAAGCCAAAATGGTACTTGCTTCACACATATCCTCTCTGTCCAGAAACTAGAAATAATTCTAGAGGAAAATGGGCATGATGAATTGATCCCAAAATTGGTGGAGAGGGGTTTCATGGTCATGAGAAAGCTCTGGTAAATTTTCAGCCAAAATGAAGCAAGATAAAATATTCTTGCTTCACAATGAGAATATTCACAGAAGCAAATATTTGATTATGTCTCAAATAGATGATTGGGTGGAGCTGAAAATTGGAGGAGTGTGATAATATGAGCATATGAAGGAGTGTGCAAAATTTCAAGTCATTTGGATAACCCTAGCTAGTACTTCCTTCACAATGCCTTCTGTTTGACAGAAACTTTGGAAAAAAATGCTGAGGAAGATTAGCTAGGCAAATAAATTTGAATTTTGGCATGAGGCAATGATTTGGATGAAATAGCATGCCCAAAACTTTTCGGAGCCAACAAGGAAAGATATGTGGCACTTCCTTCACAGACAGCCACATTGGACAGAAATGAAGAATAATTATTGGGGAATTATTCTGGGGCTAGGACAGGAAAGTTTGGGCATATTTGAGCAACATATGACCCAAAGAAATTATGAGAATTAATTGGGATTTTTGGGTGGATAGAAATTTAGGTTGCTTCAGAACCTAGGGGAGACATGGTTATTCCTTTAATAGAAAAAGGAATATTCCCGAGAAAAAGAATTTAGGTTTCTTCAAGCAATGAAGTGACATGATCTTGAGAAAGTTTTGAGAATTATGAGCTACCTGGGAGAACAAATGAAGATGATTTCCCAGGTGATAAGGCCACAGAACCACTCCAAAATGAAAAATAGAGCAAGAACCAATAAATCAAAAAGAAAAAGGAAAGGGCCAAAAACCAGGCTGTTACAAACCTTCCCCCCTTCAAGAAATCTCGTTCTCGAGATTTGGTTGCTCAGGGAACAAGTATGAATTGAGGACATCGGTTGAACTCGGGTATCCATTTCCTTTATTTATTGTTCCCCTAAGAATTTCAGATGATCAACTTACCTTGCTCTAGGGTGGTTTGCTTCGCCTTTCCCAAATTCTGTCCGATTTTTTCTCATATACCAATTCCTCTTGCTGATGTTGATTCTCCCATATCCGTCGTGATATCCAATGGGTCTGAGCAAAAAAATTTCTTTTGTCATGAAAACCTTTTTACTTCTGCCATCGGGTTTGCTCAAACAAATGCATGTCTTTCGGGTTCAAATAATGCTGAGAATTATGGCCATTCTCCTTTCGGTACCTGACTACTCACTGGTGGTACTGATTTATCTTGATTTGTTAATTGGGCTCGAGCATGAGATATGTACCAAATATTCGACTGCCTTCTGTCGTGAGCAATATGTAAGGGTATGGTCTTATAGCTGTAGCATACCTCAAATATTAGCATCTTGAGACTGTCTGTACATGAGTGCTGGTGTGAAGATACTTTTCATGACCTGTTGTCCATGCACTTGGTTCCACAGTGCATATACATGGTCTGCGCTGATTGTTCGACCTTTGATTTACCAATGTGGTGGGTATACCCAGATGCGGTAATAGGCCGTGAGATGCTTTAATACTGCCACTGAAGTCAAACTGCTGAGGTTGTACCTGAATCTTGGATCTGTCAAAACCGAATTGGGTATTCCGCACTAGCCATTTTTACGCGGGTCAGCGGAATATGCGGTCCTTGTAGAACAGAGTAATCCTCTGAGGGTATGCCTTTGTGGCTCCATATGTAATTATGGCTTTCAACTGACTTGGGTATCCAGGCCCTGAGGGTCGCGCAAAAATCATCATCATACCTTTGCTGTCAGTCTCATCCTTGGACGGTCATGATTTTCTGTGTCTAGATACCTTACTGAAATAACTGGGCCACACATGTCCTTGATTCTTCGTATGATCATGGATGCAGTATTTTTGGCATAATTTCTTGTGCTTGTTTTCTGACCTGGGTCCGCACATATATGACATATGATCGGGGCTTGTAGTTGTATAGAGCTCGTTGTTGAGGCCAGCCATACAAGAGGGTGACAATAGTTCATGAGAACTCCTTGTCGGTGCAGGAATATTGGCCTTGGTGGCCACTGTCAAGACTGTTGATTCTGCGATGTCTTCTCCAGATCTTGTCTATCCTTGTATTCCATAAGATGTGTATCTCTGCTTATCTTAATTTTCATGGCTCATGAGGTTGTTGGAGCCGTACCTTTCTTAGGTATGTCTGCTTGATCATTGTCGTATCCCATATGAGTGACTCATCTGACTGGGGATGCATGCTCACCATATGTATAAGAATCATATGGAACCGAATACTTGATTTTTGCATCAGACATTTGTCTTGGCGGAGTGATACTTCTGACAAAATCATTGGGAATCTAACCCTTCAATTGCACTGTCATATACTGCCTACTGACCGTGTCATCTCTTGTAGAAATAGTGAATACAACATGCGGTGTCGTACTGAAGAAGGCAAGGTGTCATGGGTTGAAAACTACACGAGTAACTTGTATGTCCGGGGATACATTCTAACCATATATGTGGGAAGATATGTAGTTGAACAATTGATTTCTGAATAAGACCTATGCCTTGACTGATTTGTGCTTCTGACAAAATTATTGTGAATCTGATTCTTGAGATGTACCGCCACATACTGCCAACTCACCGTATAATCTCTGAGGACGGTGCAATAGTTTTCTACTGACACGGACTGAGTGACTTACGAGAGAAGCCATCCGGGTAGCTTACTGAGGAAGACTCGTTAGCTTCTGCTCGAAGCTTTTGTCTGGGTAGCGTGCAGAAGAAATCTCGATAGCTTACACACGAAGCTTGGGCTAGGTATTGTGCTGGAAAATCCTAGGTTCCGTACTTGAGAAGCTTCTCCTCAGTTTGCTTATTAAGAAAGATTCAACTTCTATTTGTCAAAAGCTCTTACCGAGGTATCTTTCTATGGAAGACTGGATATCTAGGACCGGAATCTGTCCATATATTATACTGGCAAAAATTGAGGAGCCTTGCATCATGAGTTTCTTTCGATGGCGTGTGGATGCATACTAAGTTTCTCATATACAAAGCTTCACACTTGTGATATGCAGACTGAAAGGCATACTCGCACCCATAATATTCTGCGGCTGATTACTTGCATGAGAAAATTTGTTTGACTGTCTTCCTTGATCATAGCACATTCTGACTTTCTTTCAGAGTATAACATATTTCAAGCATCATTCATTGCTGAACCAAAACTTTGTATATGATCCATACATGTGACTAAAAATATTCCATTGGTCTTGCAACTGACTTGTCTTTCTGCTGGCTGGATCATTATTGTTGTGACAATTTTGTACTGATGTAGACTTGATTTATCCGTACTGTTGTGAGGAGTGCACACGAATGCAAAATTTATTATCAGCATCAAGAGCATATATTCCCCATTTCACTGCAGTCGGCTGAGTGTTCCATTCTATTTAGTTGAGTTTCCAAATATTTAAACTCCTTGCTGATTCTTCGGGTCCAGTGTTGGTTGGCGAGAAACTTTAATAAGGGGAAAATATGGTAACACCGAGGGCCCAAAAATAAAGAAGCAACTCAACTAAACAAAAGCACAGAAAATACTCAATTCACACACAAACAAGGTCACATTTTACTATTAGTCACACAATATGCATGCCGACTTAAGCACACAAATCTCATGAGATCTCTGGTACTACGATCTAACATGCTGTGATGGTGTGCACGAGGACGAATAATTGTGTGGAAGGACTGGTGTAAACATCGATACACCAAGTGCTTGCTTAGCCGGGTAGCAACCTTGACTGCCTCGGAGTCGAGGACGTAATTGGTAAGCATGTAGCGGAACACGAATGTCGCGACCACATAATTATTGTCGGTGTCAAAACTAGCGGATCTCGGGTAGGGGGTCCCGAACTGTGTGTTTAGGATCGATGGTAACAGGAGACGGGGGACACGATGTTTACCCAGGTTCAGGACCTCTCTATGGAGGTAAGACCCTACGTTCTGCTTGATTGATCTTGATGAATATGAGTGTTACAAGAGTTGATGTACCACAAGATTGTAATGGCTAAACCCTAGAAGCCTAGCCCGTATGACTATGGTAATGAGTATATATCATTTCCGGACTAACCCCTCCAGTTTATATAGACACCGGGGGGGATCTAGGGTTACATAGAGTCGGTTACATAAGAAGGAATCTTCATAGTCTGTCGCCAAGCTTGCCTCCCACACCAAGGAGAGTCCAATCCGGACACAGGTACAGTCTTCGGCCTTCATGTCTTCATAGCCCATCAGTCCGACCCATGGATAACAGCCGGATGTGTGAGGACCCCTTAGTCCAGGACTCCCTCAGTAGCCCCCGAACCAGTCTTCAATAGCGAGGTGTTCGGCATACAAATTGTCTTCGGCATTGCAAGGCAGGTTCCTTCTTTAATGATCTCCATGTGATGTATTCGGCCATCGGTTCAATGTTGCTCCCCTCGGCTTCTGCGCGTTGAATAACTTCGCCTTCCACGTGTTGAGTGAAGGTGGAAGGTCAGGGTATTTTTGTA
This sequence comes from Triticum urartu, assembly GCF_003073215.2. Classification (NCBI taxonomy): domain Eukaryota; kingdom Viridiplantae; phylum Streptophyta; class Magnoliopsida; order Poales; family Poaceae; genus Triticum; species Triticum urartu. The sequence goes on from NC_053025.1 coordinate 322,995,460, forward strand.
GATAACACCCCGTCCATGCAAGGAAGAGCGCCTATTAAAGAGATTTGGATCCTAGATCCATTCGGCACCACGCAGAGGAAATCCCCGGAAACTGCTTAGGAGAAACCATTCCAGTATGGCTAGTGCCCCCAGCTCCTCCACCTGTTCCGGCCCAGAGAAAGGCGAGTGGGAGAGGTGTTAAGTGTCCCACAGTCAATTGACGAAGTTGCAGACGCAGGGATTTCTTCCCCCCGCAGATCTAGTTCCTGGTTGAGTGGGGCTAGGTTCCTTCAATGGTGAGACTCAGGCAGAGGACTTTCCCAATCCATCCGGGGGAGAGCGAGTATGTTTCGTCCCCTACCTGCTAAGTGGCGTTGGATTTCCCATTCATCCGTTCCTCCGAGGGCTTTTGGAACATTATGGCCTCCAGCTGCACAACTTCACCCCTGCCTCCATTCTGCACATTGCGGGTTACGTCGCCTTATGTGAATTATTCCTGGGTATCGAGGCTCATTTTGAGATGTGGAGGAAGTTGTTCTGTTTTGTCCTGCGTAATCATGAGTGGTCAATATTTGAAGTGGGTGGAGCCGAAGTATGGCGTATCGCCGATACCGGATATCTGTCCGGCACACCAAGGAAGGCATCCGAAGAATGGCCTTCGAAATGGTTCTATATCGAGGACGTCGCGCTTCCTGACCCAGTTCGAAAGGGTCTTCCTGAATTTTCAAGCGTTCCGCTGAAGAAACACCAAAGTTGGCGTCCCCGAAGTCTTGAAGAGGATGACAGTGCGGAAGTTCACCGGCTTATGAGCACGATAAAGATGCTCGCTCAGTCCGGACTCACAATAATAGAGGTAATGGTGATCTCCATAGTGTGAGGGGTTCAGCCGCTACAATACAGAGAGCTGCCCATGTGGCACTACAATGGATAGGATGACGCCTCCCGCTATGGCCGGAAGGGTCCGAATACCCCCGCCGCTCTGGCCAAAATATTGGCCGAGCTATTTAAAGGGGAGGAAGAGGAGTTTCTCCACATTAAGCACAGATATGGGTATTCTATGTATGATCCTCCCAGTTGGGTAAGCCTCAACCCCTCTACTCCACTCATTCCACTTCCGAATTACTTTTGATAAATTTCAAGTCTGTTTGTTATGACAGCACTGGCAGAAGGTCACCGAAGGACTTCATAGTCCCGCCCCATAGCCGGAGATCCACAACCCGGAGTTAGATCCTGGGTTGAAGAGGATCCGGATATATTCGTGGTGCTTGCGGAGGGAGTGTTTTACCAGACAAGCTATGACGGCACAGAAGTGGCCATCACCGCTGACTACCCTGGCCTTCTTCCTGCTTCACATGTAAGAAACACCCTCTCTAAAAGAGTGCTCTTATTCTGCCTCACCCACCGCACTATATCGTGCTTCATAGGGGAGACATTCGGCGATTTCGAAGAGATCGGCTCCCGCGCCGGGCAAGCCTTCGAAGAGGAAGGCGGGTGAAGACACAGCCAGGCCTTCATCGAGGAGGTACAGATAAACATGCTTTTCAGCAGTCGCATCCGACTGTGACTCGTGTGTTTGTTTGGTTACAGGAAGAAGGTTCGCCGAACTGTGTCCAGGGACCCAGTCGGTGGTGTTTCCGACAATCGGGATTTAGATCCAATCGGGGAGACTGGGGCTGGTGCAGGAACAGCACCGGACTGCCCTTTGGCCGAGGGTTCGGAAAATATGTACGTACCAACTCAGATGTAGAGAGTGCCATGAACCATCGGCGCTGCAGGACTGTCTTGCGAGACCCCAAGTTCTCGGAGGAGGCTTTTAATGCCTTTAGCTCGGGCGACGCGTACATCCAAGCTGCTCGAGATGGGCTTAGAAGAGCCACAAAGCAATATCTGACGGATATGCAGGTAAGTTTTCTTTGTCAAAAAAGGATAACCATATGCCCGTAGCCCCAAGACTGAAAGCAGTTGGCACAACTGATTTAAGGATCATTGTACAACCAGGTCCTTATAGAGAAGAATTCCTTGTTAGCCCAGGAGCAGGAGTAGTGCCGAGCGCAGCTAAATGCTGCTACCGCCGAACTGGAAAACATCAAGAAGTCGTCTTCTGGTACTATTCCCCTCCACCGAGGAACAATAATTATATACCAATTGTGCTAATTCTGCTGCTGATCGCATAATAGGGTCGTCTGATAAACTTGTAGAGAAGTTGAGGATTGCCCAAGAGGGAGAAAAAGAGGCGAAAAGCCAACACGCCACAGGCGAGCTTGTGATGGCCTGCGTCAGAGACAAGAAAAACAAGCTACAGGATTCCAACACTACATTGGGTGAAGAATTGAAAGATGTTCGAGCCCATCTAGCTGATTTTGTGAAGGAGAGAAAGAAGCTGCGGGGCGGCATATTCAGTATGTGTCCGAACTATTTTTAAAGTAGTTCAAAGATAAATGGGACTGATATAGTCATATTTGCAGGTATATTGACAGGCCGTCCTGAAGAGGAGGTGTCCGGATCATCGAGTGATCTGCTGCAAAGACTGTCGCTAGTGCACGAACATGCCCAGATGGCTATGCGGAGCGTTGCCAAGGCCTTATGGCCCTTTGCCTCCCCTCCAGGAAGTATGGAGGAGCTTGTAGAGCTGTTCAAGGGAGTGCGGTGGCGTATCCGACCATGGAAGATATCGGCTTGCCGAGAGGGTGCGCGAGAGGCCTGGGGCATGGTGAAAACGCGATATACCAAGCTGGATCCAAATCACATGGCTCGGGTTGGACCGTTCGGGTCAAATTGGGAAGAAATTCCCGTTAGTTTAGTATATGACCAAGTAGAGGTGGCCGCCAAATATTCCCAACAGGATGGTAAGTTAGACTACATGTTGGAAGGTGTAGAGGAGGAAGTGTTCGAGTCCAAGTGGATGTGTACTTTCTTCATTATGTAGAACCCTAGATGAATTGTATTTCATTTGTCATGGCAGACCTTTTCGCTTCAACCTCCGGACCCGAAGGTGCGGAGTGTTTCTGAATACCATCACAGCCGAACAGGTCGGGGTATGCCTGGAAAACAAGGCGTAGGGGTCATAGTTGCTTGAACAGACAAGTTGTATCCAGCTAGCTATGTTATATTACATTAATATCGTAAGATACATCTTCCAGACAGAATAGTTCTGTTAAGGGTTCCTTTCCCTGGGTGTACATGCATTTAATGTGCATGTCCGAATTGTTATATGAGCAACACAGTTTGTAGAACTTCTGGGGGTGCACAATGGAGTGAGTTTAAAAAACATCTTTAATTCACCGACCGAATATTCCCTTAAGAACGCTAGCTTTCGGCTTCACCCAGTCTGAGGTACACATCCGGATGACCTGGAAGTAACAATTGCTGAGGTGCTCCCTTTATGCCCAAGCCGAACTAACGGGAACGTAGGGCATAAGCACAGGAGCTAGACAACCTAGCTTGGCCAAAACTTAAGTCATATCGATGCATATAGTGGTAAAGAAAAGGTACATATGGAAAAACTCATATGTGAGGAGCTTAATGCTCAAGGAATGACAAGAACCTCTGTCCAAGAAGCCCCTAGGTAAAAGTGACATACATATTTAGAGATGTATGTGTCAATGGTGTGCGGTCTAGCTGTACCAAAGCGTTAAAGCGAGAAAGAAGAAAGTAATCTGAAAAGAGAGAAAAAAATAATGGAAACTACACGGGAGGAGGAGACGAACAAGGGGTTTGGTGCTAGGAATAGAATATTCGGAGTCTGGCCGTGTTCCAGGGGTTCGGATCGAGGAAATTGTTTGATGCATCGCGAAGACGGTATGCACCTCCGGTGAGAACTTCATCAATTATGAAGGGACCCTGCCATTTGGGCTTGAGTTTGTCCTTTTTCTTCTCCGGCAAGCGCAAAACGAGTTCGCCAACATTGTAAGTCTTGGCCGGTACTTCTTTGTTTTGGTATCTTCAAGCCTTCTCTTGGTAAAATGTTGAACGGGATTTTGCGACATCGCGTTCCTCCTCCAGGGCATCTAGGCCGTCCAGCCGATCAAGCTCGGCTTCTCTCTCTTCGTACATACGCACTCGAGGTGAGTCATGAATAATATAGCAGGGCAATACGTCCTCTGCGCCATACACCATGAATAAAGGTGTGTATCCGGTAGTACGGTTGGGTGTGGTCCGCAGCCCCCAGAGTAGGGAGTCGAGCTCCTCAACCCAGTGCTTGTCTGATTCTTTCAAAGACCGCACTCATCTGGGCTTAATGCCGCTCATAATAAGACCGTTGGCTCATTCGACTTGACCGTTGGTTTGTGGGTGGTAGACGGAGGCGTAATCGAGTTTAATACCCAGATTAGCACACCAGGTTTTTACCTCGTCGCCTGTGAAATTAGAGTCATTGTCGGTGATGATGTTGTGTGGGACACCATAATGATGCACAACACTGGATATGAAGTCTATCACCGGGCCGGACTCAGCCGTTTTGACTGGTTTAGCCTCTATCCACTTAGTTAATTTGTCCACCATAACCAGAAGGTATTTTTTCTTATGGCTTCCCCCTTTAAGGGGTCCAACCATATCCAGTCCCCAGACCGCAAAAGGCCAAGTGATGGGGATAGTCTGTAAGGCAGTTGGGGGCATGTGGCTTTGGCTGGCGAAGAGTTAGGATCCGACATAGCGTTGGACGAGGTCCTGTGCGTCGGCTCGGGTTGTCGGCCAATAAAACCCAGTACGGAAGGCCTTGCTAAAAAGAGCCCGAGCTGCGGCGTGGTGTCCACCGAGACCGGCGTGAATTTCCACTAGAAGCTGCCGCCCCTCTTCTTCAGAGATACATCTTTGAAGTACTCCGGTGGTACTTTTCTTGTAGAGCTCTCCTTCGTGAACCTTGTAGGACTTTGAGCGCCGGACAATGCTGTGAGCCTCATTCTGGTCTTTGAGGAGCTTCTTCCTATTAATGTAGGCCAAGAAAGGTTCGGTCCATGGAGCAATTACTGCCATAATGATATGGGCCGATGGTGTTACTTCGGTGGCTGAGCCCCCGATACTACCGGTGTGTTCGGGGATTTGGAGTTGTATTCGGATCTGGGCTATTGTTGCCGCCGTCCCCTTGCCATAGCACAGATGGCTTGAAAAGCCTTTCCAGGAAGATGTTGGGTGGGACGGGGTCGCGCTTAGCGCCGATGCGAGCAAGGACATCCGCCGCTTGGTTACTTTCTCGGGCGACATGATGAAATTCAAGCCCCTCGAACCGAGCCGACATTTTTAATACAATATTACGATAAGCTGCCATCTTTGGATCTTTAGCATCAAAGTCGCCGTTTATTTGAGATATGGCGAGGTTCGAGTCCCCGCGCACCTCCAGGCATTGTATGCCCATGGATACGGCCATCCGAAGACCATGCAGTAGGGCCTCGTATTCGGCTGCGTTGTTAGAGTCTGCGTATAATATCTGGAGTACATACTGGACGATGTCTCCAGTGGGGGATGTTAAAACGACTCCCGCTCCCAGCCCTGCTAACATTTTGGAGCCGTCAAAATACAAAACCCAATTGGAATATGCGCCATATTCTTTAGGGAGTTCGGCCTCTGTCCATTCGGCGATGAAGTCGGCCAGTACTTGATATTTGATGGTTCGTCGTGGCTTGTATGTTATGTCGAATGGAAGTAGCTCTATGGCCCATTTGGCGATCTTTCCTGTGGAATGGCGATTTTTTATTATGTCATTGAGTGGGACCTCAGAAGCCAATGTTATGGAACACTCATGGAAGTAGTGTCGTAGCTTGCGGGATGACATGAAGACCGCGTATGCTATCTTTTGGTATTGGGGGTACCAGGATTTGCACGGTGTGAGGACATTTGATACATAGTATACCGGTTTTTGGAGCGAAATTTGTGTCCATCATGTTCTCGTTCGATGGCGAGCATGACGCTCACAACCTGATGCGTTCCCGATGTGTATAACAACATGGGCTCGCCAGTGTTTGGTGCGGCCAGGATTGGGTTGCTTGCTAGGGGGGCATTTATTTCCTCTAGTCCAGCAGTCGCCGTGTCTGTCCATTCGAAGTTATCAGTGCGCCGTAAGAGGCGATCGAGTGGTAGTGCCTTTTCTCCTAATTTGGAGATAAATCGTCTTAGCGCTACTACGCATCCAGCTAGCTTTTGGACCTGTTTGAGGTCTGTTGGTGTAGCCAACTGTGATAGAGCTTGGATTTTAGCTGGATTTGCTTCGATTCCTCTATTGCAGACAATGAAGCCCAACCATTTTCCATTGGGGACGCCGAAGACACACTTTTCCTGGTTGAGCTTAATGTCATATGCCTGGAGGTTGTCGAATGTAAGATGTAAGTCATCTATTAATGTTTAGACGTGCCTAGTTTTGATGACGACGTCATCGACGTAAGCTTCTACCATTTTGCCGATCTGTTTCTCCAGGCATGTTTGAATCATGCGTTGGTATGTGGCGCTGGCATTCTTGAGCCCAAAAGGCATGGTGTTGAAGCAGAAAGGCCCATATGGGGTGATAAATGCTGTTGCGGCTTGATCGGACTCCTTCATTTTGATTTGATGGTATCTGGAATATGCATCAAGGAAACACAGTGAGTCGGGTCCTACGGTGGCGTCGATGATTTGATCAATGCGGGGGAGGGGGAAGGGATACTTAGGGAAAGCCTTGTTGAGGTCTTTGAAATCGACACACAGGCGCCAGGATTTTTCCTTCTTTGGTACCATCACCAGGTTTGCCAGTCAGTCCGGATGTTTGATTTCTCTAATAAATCCAGCCTCGATGAGTTTGGCCAGCTCCTCCACCATGGCTTGTCGCTTGGGTTCAGAAAAGCGTCGCAGTGTTTGCTTAACCGGTTTAAATCCCTTTAATATATTGAGGCTATGTTCGGCCAGCTCGCGTGGGATCCCTGGCATATCTAAAGGGTGCCAGGCGAATATGTCCCAGTTTTCGCGCAGGAATTCTCATAGTGTGGTGTCAACTGTTGGGTTCAGTTGAGCTCTGATAGATGTTGTCTTCTTGGGGTCCGTTGGGTGGACCTGGAATTTGACTATTTCTTCTGCTGGTTTGAAGGATGTGGATTTAGGGCGTTTATCGAGGATCACGTCATCCCTGTCCACCGTGGAGCGTAGTGCAGTTAATTCTTCGGCCGCAATGGCTTTGGATAGCACCTCCAGTGCCAGGGATGCGGTTTTGTTTTCAGCGCGGAGTGCTATCTCTGGATCACTGACGAGAGTGATTATACTGTTTGGTCCAGGCATTTTGAGCTTCATATACCCGTAATGGGGTATGGCCTGAAAGCATGTAAAAGCATCCCGCCCCAACCGGGCGTGATATCTGCTGCTGAAAGGGGCCACTTGGAAAGTTATTTCTACGGACCGATAGTTCTCCGGCGTGCCGAATACTATGTCAAGTGTGATTTTTCCCGCGCACCACGCCTCCCGACTGGGGATAATTCCTCGGAAGCTTGTGTTACTTTTCTTGATGTGGCTCCTGTCTATTTGCATTTTATGAGGTGTGTCCTCATAAATGAGGTTTAGTGTGCTGCCTCCATCCATGAGGACCTTGGTAAGTCGAAACCCGTCCACGATGGTACTGAGGACTAACGCAGCTAGCGCTTGTACTATTCTGTACTTTGGTTCGTCACCGGCGTTGAATGTTATAGCCGTGTCGTTCCAGGGGTTTATTTCAGCAATTTGGAAGACTTCGGTGAGCTCATGAAGTGCCCTTTTGCGCTTGTTGTTTGAAGTGAATGTCTCAAAGACTGTCAACACTCTTGAGTTATCGTCCTCTGGGGGATGTCGTTCTGGGTCGTCCTTGATAAAGATGCCCTCGCCTCTCTTGGCTACTTGTCGTAGTATCCAACATGCTCTAAGACTGTGGGTTGCCACGGTATCTGGTGTTGTATGTATTTTGCATGGGCCATCGAGCCACCCCATCAGAACGGTGCCGTACCACATAGCAGTTTTGTGTTTCTTGACTATTGGACTGGGCGCGCCATGAGGGTGCGCCCTTTTCGCCTGTAGGGAGAGTTGAGTTGGGAGTGACGATTCCCAGCGAGGTGCCTGAGTTTTCCATGCGCTCTCCATCGCGCTATACTTTTGTACGATGGTTGCTAAGTCAGCGAATTTCAGTATGCGGTGGCGATTGATGGCGTTGAGGATTCCTTCGTCCGCACAATTGTTGCAGAATGCTGATATTGCGTCCTTGTCACGGCAATCTTTTACCTTGTCTTTGACAAGGAGGAATCTGGCCCAGAAGTGGTGGACCGTTTCTTGAGGCTACTGTTTTATGCTCATGAGAGCGTCTATGTTCGGGTGGGTGGGTGGAATTAAATCCAAACCCGACCTGGCCGATCATCCGGAGTCTGATGACCTTTCGGGCTTAATAGTCCGGGTTCCAGAATATCTTCTGATTGTTTAGGACCGTCGTCTGATGCTATGTTCGGAGGGTTGGTCGCATCCTTTCGCGAGTGAGTATCCGGCTCTTCCTGATCGGCAATCCGAACATAGTCCGTCTTCGGTATAGAAGAACACTCGCTGTCCTGCTCCACGACTACCGCAATCTGGTGGGTGATCGGTAGGGTCTCGATTTCTCCTTGATTTGTTTTAGGCCTGATCCGATCGTAGTCTGTGGCTATTTCCAAGGCGGCGATGCGATCTAGGAGTTCGTTCAAAGACGAAAACTCCGTTGGATCCATCTTCTTGGAGTGCTCGGAGTTGATGCGAAGGGGGTTTTCGATGGCCCAAGAGGTCATCGTCGGCTCAACGGCCGAACGGGCAATCATAGTAAAGCCGCCCGGCCAAAGGGTTTGGCCTGAGGCCAGAGCTCCTCTGGAGGTGATGTTGTCTTTAAGGACAAGGCGAGCCATCGAGCCTTTCATCGACGGCAAAGTGGAACTCTCAATGAAAGCACCAATGTCGGTGTCAAAACCGGCGGATCTTGGGTAGGGGGTCCCAAACTATGCGTCTAGGATCGATGGTAACAGGAGATGGGGGACACAATGTTTACCCAGGTTCGGGCCCTCTCTATGGAGGTAATACCCTACATCCTGCTTGATTGATCTTGATGAATATGAGTGTTACAAGAGTTGATCTACCACGACATCATAATGGCTAAACCCTAGAAGCCTAGCCCGTATGACTATGGTAATGAGTATATATCCTTTCCAGACTAACCCCTCCAGTCTATATAGACACCGGGGGGGAATCTAGGGTTACATAGAGTCGGTTACATAAGAAGGAATCTTCATAGTTGGTCGCCAAGCTTGCCTCCCACGCCAAGGAGAGTCCAATCCGGACACAGGTACAGTCTTCGGCCTTCATGTCTTCACAGCCCATCAGTCCGTCCCATGGATAACAGGCCGGACGCCTGAGGACCCCTTAATCCAGGACTCCCTCAATTATCAAGCAGACGAAAAAGATCCGTACTCGTCCAAGAAATAGGATAGCGAGGAAAAGCTGAGTCGACTGGTATTGCCCGTTCTTGATGACTAAGATCATTAAGGGTTGCCAACACGACAAGATAAAAGGCATGATTCGGGATAGAAGCATGTGCATCACCAAAATGATACACGGGGCTGAAAGAAAGACATCGACGCGATACCTGAGCACCATTCCTGGAAACAGTGTCGGGATCACTTGGCAACACTCCGCTGGGACAGAAATGACACTAATCACTGAAGAATAGGACAGAAAAGAAACTAGAAGAAATGCAGGGGCTGAGCTGTAGTGGATCCGAACCGATGCCAGCTACACTCACCAGATAAACCGTTAGCAGCAAAATAGTAAGACTGTATCCATGCTATGCAACAAACAAATGCAACAACCAAATGCAACAAACAAGATAGACTCTATACCACCGATTACTACCGCTCACGCTGACTAGGGCGTCCTACAGCCAGACCTCCTCTGATACAAAGCCTGTGGCACCCTGGCTCATAGAAACCAGAACGCCCCGTATTCCAGCCCAGAGATCGAGGAGAAGTCTCTGGAAAACGACATTGCTTGATGCTACCTCTTGAGCACTGCGTTGGTTTTCCCTCGAAGAGGAAAGGGTGATGTAGTAAAGTAGCGTAAGTATTTGCCTCAGTTTTTGAGAACCCAGGTATCAATCCAGTAGGAGATCACGCTCGACTCCCACGCACCTACACAAACAAATAAGAACCTCGCAAGCAACGCGATAAAGGGGTTGTCAATCCCTTCACGGCACTTACGAGAGTGAGATCTGATAGATATGATAAGATAATATTTTGGTATTTTTATGATAAAGAGAAATAAAGATGCAAAGTAAATTAAACGGCAAAGGAAATAACTAAGTGTTGGAAGATTAATATGATGGAAGATAGACCTGGGGGCCATAGGTTTCACTAGTGGCTTCTCTCAAGAGCATAGGTATTACGTTGGGTAAACGAATTATTGTCGAGCAATTTATAGAACTGAGCATAGTTATGAGAATATCTAGGTATGATCATGTACATAGGCATCACGTCCGCGACAACTAGACCGAAACGATTCTGCATCTACTACTATTACTCCACACATCGACTTCTATCCAGCATGCATCTAGAGTATTAAATTCATAAGAACAGAGTAATGCTTTAAGTAAGATGACATGATGTAGAGGGATAAACTCATGCAATATGATATAAACCCCACATTTTTATCCTCGATGGCAACAATACAATACGTGCCGGTTCCCTTTCTGTCACTAGGATCGAACACCGCAAGATTGAACACAAAGCTAAGCACTTCTCCCATTGCAAGAAAGATCAATCTAGTAGGCCAAACCAAACTGATAATTCGAAGAGACTTGCAAAGATAAACCAATCATACATAAAAGAATTCAGAGGAGAACCAAATATTGTTCATAGATAAACTGGATCATAAACCCACAATTCGTTGGATCTCAACAAACACACCGCAAAAGAAGATTACATCGAATAGATCTCCAAGAAGAGCGAGGAGAACTTTGTATTGAGATCCAAAGAGAGAGAAGAAGCCATCTAGCTAATAACTATGGACCCAAAGGTCTGATGTAAACTACTCACACATCTTCGGAGAGGCCATGGAGTTGATGTAGAGGCCCTCCGTGATCAATGCCCCCTTCGGTGGAGCTCCAAAAAAGGCCCCAAGATGGGATCTCTCGAGTACAGAAGGTTCCGACGGTGGAATTAGGTTTTCGTGGTGCTCCTGGATGTTTGGGGGTATGTGGGTATATATAGGAGGAAGAAGTACGTCGGTGGAGCAACAAGGGGCCCACGAGGGTGGAGGGCGCGCCTAGGGGGGTAAGCGTGCCCCCTGCCTCGTGGCCTCCTTGTTTGTTTCTTGACGCCCACTCCAAGTCTCCTGGATCCTATTTGTTGAGAAAAATCACATTCCCGAAGGTTTCATTCCATTTGGACTCCGTTTGATAATCCTTTTCTTCGAAACCCTAAAATAGGCAAAAAAACTGCAATTTGGGTTGGGCCTCCGATTAGTAGGTTAGTCCCAAAAGTGATATGAAAGTGAAAAATAAAGCCCATTAACATCCAAAATAGATAATATAATAGCATGCAGTAATCAAAAATTATAGATACATTGGAGACGTATCAAGCATCCCCAAGCTTAATTCCTGCTCGTCCTCGAGTAGGTAAATGATAAAAGAAGAATTTTTGATGTGGAATGCTTTCTAACATATTTATCAATGTAATTTTTATTTATTGTGGCATGAATGTTCAGATGCATAAGATTCAAGACAAAAGTTTAATATTGACATAAAAATAATAATACTACAAGCATACTAACTAAGCAATCATGTCTTCTCAAAATAACATGGCCAAAGAAAGTTATCCCTCCAAAGCATATAGTCTGGCTATGCTCTATCTTCACCACACAAAATATTTAAATCATGCACAACTCCGATGACAAGCCAAGCAATTGTTTCATACTTTTGATGTTCTCAAACTTTTTCAATCTTCACGCAATACATGAGCGTGAGCCATGGATATAGCACTATATGGTGGGATAGAATGGTGGTTATGGAGAAGAAAAAAAGGAGAAGATAGTCTCACATCAACTAGGAGTATCAACGGGCTATGGAGATGCCCATTAATAGATATCAATGTGAGTGAGTAGGGATTGCCATGAAACGGATGCACTAGAGCTATAAGTGTATGAAAGCTCAACAAAAGAAACTAAGTGGGTGTGCATCCAACTTGCTTGCTAATGAAGACCTAGGGCAATTGGAGGAAGGCCATCATTGGAATATACAAGCCAAGTTCCATACTGAAAAATTCCCACTAGTATAAGAAAGTTATATCATAGGAGACTCTCTATCATGAAGATCATGGTGCTACTTTGAGGCACAAGTGTGGAAAAAGGATAGTCGCATTGTCCATTCTCTCTTTTTCTCTCATTTTCTTTTTTTTCTTTTGGCCTTTTTTGGCCTATTTTCTTTTTTTTTCTTTTTTTTCGTCCGGAGTCTCATCCCGACTAGTGGGGGAATCATAGTCTCCATCATCCTTTCCTCACTGGGACAATGCTCTAATAATGATGATCATCACACTTTATTTACTTACAACTCAAAAATTACAACTCGATACACAGAACAAGATATGACTCTATGTGAAAGCCTCCGGCGGTGTACCGGGATGTGCAATGATGCATGAGTGACATGTATGAAAATTATGAATGGTGGCTTTGCCACAAATACGATGTCAACTACATGATCATGCAAGCAATATGACAATGATGAAGCGTGTCATAATAACGGAACGATGGAAAGTTTCATGGCAATATATCTTGGAATGGCTATGGAAATGCCATAATAGGTAGGTATGGTGGCTGTTTTGAGGAAGGTATATGGTGGGTTTATGGTACCGGTGAAAGTTGCGCGATACTAGAGAGGCTAGCAATGGTGGAAGGGTGAGAGTGCGTATAATCCGTGGACTCAACATTAGTCATAAAGAACTCACATACTTATTGCAAAAATCTACAAGTTATCAAAGCAAAGTATTACGCACATGCTCCTAGGGGGATAGATTGGTAGGAAAAGACCATCGCTCGTCCCCGACCGCCACTCATAAGGAAGACAATCAATAAATAAATCTTGCTACGACTTCATCACACATCGGTTCACCATACGTGCATGCTACGGGAATCACAAAATTTAACACAAGTATATTTCTCAAATTCACAACTACTCAACTAGCATGACTCTAATATCACCATCTCCATATCTCAAAAAAATTATCAAGTATCAAACTTCTCATAGTATTCAATGCACTTGTATGAAAGTTTTTATTATCGCCATGTTGTTCTAAAGGACTCTCAAAATAATATAAGTGAAGCATGAGAGAACAATATTTTCTATTAAACAAAACCACCGCCGTGCTCTAAAAGATATAAGTGAAGCACTAGAGCAAAAAACTATATAGCTCAAAAGATATAAGTGAAGCACATAGAGTATTCTAATAAATTTCAAATCATGTGAGTCTCTCTCAAAAGGTGTGTACAGCAAGGATGATTGTGGTAAACTAAAAAGCAAAGACTCAAATCATACAAGACGCTCCAAGAAAAACACATATCATGTGGTGAATAAAAATATAGCTCCAAGTAAAGTTACCAATAGACGAAGACGAAGGAGGGGATGCCTTCCGGGGCATCCCCAAGCTTAGGCTTTTTGGTGTCCTTGAATTTTACCTTGGGGTGCCACGGGCATCCCCAAGCTTAGGCTCTTGCCACTCCTTATTCTATAATCCATCAAATCTTTACCCAAAACTTGAAAACTTCACAACACAAAACTCAAAATAGAAAAATCTCGTGAGCTCCGTTAGCGAAAGAAAACAAAACACCACTTCAACGTACTGTAATGAACTCATTATTTATTTATATTTGTGTTAAACCTTATGTAATCCAACTTCTCTATGGTTTATAAACTCTTTTACTAGCCATTGATCCATCAAAATAAGCAAACAACACACGAAAAACAGAATCTGTCAAAAACAGAACAGACTGTAGTAATCTGTAGCTAACGCAAACTGCTGGAACCCCGAACATTCTAAAATAAATTTCTGGACGTGAGGAATTTATCTATTAACCATCTGCAAAAAGAATTAACTAAATATCACTATCCAAATAAAAATAGCAGGAATTCTCGTGAGCACTAACGTTTCTGTTTTTTACAACAAGATCAAAATGACTTTCCCCAAGTCTTCCCAACGGTTCTTCTTGGCACAAAAACTAATTAAACATAAAAACACAAAAAAAACAGAGGCTAGATAAATTATTTATTACTAAAAAGGAGCAAAAAGCAAGGAATAAAAATAAAATTGGTTTGCCTCCCAACAAGCGCTATCGTTCAACGCCCCTAGCTAGGCATAAAAGCAAAGATATATCTAGGTATTGCCATCTTTGGTAGGCAATCCATAAGTGGCTATCGTAATAGATTCATATGGTAATTTAACTTCATTTCTAGGGAATTTTTCCATGCCTTTCCTTAATGGGAATTGGAATTTAATATTCCCTACTTCATATCAATAATTGCACCAATCGTTCTAAGGAAAGGTCTACCAAAAATAATAGGACATGAAGGATTGCAATCTATCTCAAGAACAATGAAATCTACGGGCACATAGTTCCTATTTGCAAAAATAAGGACACCATTAATTCTTCCCATAGGTTTCTTAATAGTGGAATCCGCAAGGTGCAAGTTTAAAGAACAATCATCAAAATCACGGAAACCTTACAAATCACACAAAGTTTTTGGAATCGTGGAAACACTAGCACCCAAATCACACAAAGCATAACACTCATGATCTTTAATTTTAATTTTTATTGTAGGTTCCCACTCATCATAAGTTTTCTAGGGATAGAAACTTCCAACTCAACTTTTTCTTCATAAGATTGCATCAAAGCATCAACGATATGTTTAGTAAAGCTTTATTTTGACTATAAGCATGAGAGTAATTTAGCACATATTGCAACAAGGAAATACAATCTATCAAAGAGCAATTATCATAATTAAATTCCTTGTAATCCAAAATAGAGGGTTCATTGATATCTAACGTTTTAATCTCTTCAATCCCACTTTTATCAATTTTAGCATCAAGATCTAAAGACTCTGAATTTTTGGAACGCCTTCTAGGTAAAGGTGGCTCGTATTCAAGCCCATCATTATCAAGATTCATATTGCAAAAAAAAGATTTAATAGGGGACACATCACTAACTTTTAGATTTTCATCCTTATTATCATGAAAACTAGAAGAACACGCTTTCACAAAGCAATCTTTCTTAGCACGCATCCTAGCGGTTCTTTCTTTGCACTCATCAATGGAAATTCTCATGGTTTTGAGAGACTCATTGATATCATGCTTAGGTGGAATAGATCTAAGTTTCAAAGAATCAACATCAAGAGAAATTATATCAGCGTTCCTAGCCAATTCATCAATCTTAAGTAGTTTTTTGTCAATCAAAGCACTGAAACTCTTTTGCGAAGTAATAAATTCTTTAATACTAGATTCAAAATCAGAGGGTATATTATTATAATTTCCATAAGAATTTTTGTAGGAATTACCATAATTATTAGGGGAATTGCTACGAAACGGCCTAGGATTAAAATTACCTCTATACGCGTTATTACCAAAATTGTTCCTACCAACAAAATTCACATCCATAGATTCATTATTATTCTCAATCAAAGTAGACAAAGGCATATCATTAGGATCAGTAGGAGCACTCTTATTAACAAACAATTTCATAAGTTCATCCATCTTTCCACTCAAAACATTGATCTCTTCAATTGAATGCACCTTTTTTACTAGTAGATCTTTCAGTGTGCCATTGAGAATAATTAACCATAATATTATCTAGGAGTTTGGTAGCTTCTCATAAAGTGATTTTCCATAAAAGTGCTTCTCGCTGCCGAATCTAAAAGATTTCTAGAAGCAAAATTCAATCCAGCATAAAAATTCTGTATAATCATCCATAAATTCAAACCATGTGATGGGCAATTACATATCTTTGATTTCATCCTCTCCCAGGATTTTGCAACATGTTCATGATCAAGTTGCTTAAAATTCAAAATTTAGTTTCAAAGAGAGATGTTCTTAGCGGGAGGAAAAAACTTAGATATAAAAGCAGCTTTGCACTTATTCCATGAATCAATACTATTTTTAGGCAAAGACGAAAACCAAGCTTTAGCATGATCTCTAAGGGAAAAAGGAAATAGCTTCAATTTAACAATATCATTGTCCACATCTTTCTTCTTTTGCATATCACACAAATCAACAAAGTTGTTTAGATGGGTAGCGGCATCTTCACTAGGAAGGCTAGAAACGGATCTTTCATGACAAGATTCAGCAAAGCAGTATTAATTTCACAAGATTTAGCATCGGAAAGACGAGCAATTGGAGTGCTAATAAAATCATTATTGTTGGTATTGGCAAAGTCACACAATTTATTATTATCTTGAGCCATCGTGACAAGCAAGCAATCCAACACACGAGCAAACAAGAAACGGGCAAAAAGGCAAATAGAAAAAGAGAAGGGGGACGAATAGAGAGGGCGAATAAAACGACAAGGTTTAAGTGGGGCAGAGGAAAACAAGAGGCAAATGGAAAATAATGTAATGCGAGGGATAAGAGTTTGTGATGGGTACTTGGTATGTCTTGACTTGTGCTTGACTTGACTTGGAGCGAATGTCCCCGGCAACGGCGCTAGAAATCCTTCTTGCTACCTCTTGAAGAGGAAAGGGTGATGCAGTAAAGTAGCGTAAGTATTTCCCTCAGTTTTTGAGAACCAAGGTATCAATCCAGTAGAAGATCACGCTCGAGTCCCACGCACCTACACAAACAAATAAGAACCTCGCAACCAACGCGATAAAGGGGTTGTCAATCCCTTCACGGTCGCTTACGAGCGTGAGATCTGATAGATATGATAAGACAATATTTTTGGTATTTCTATGATAAACAGAAATAAAGATGCAAAGTAAAATAAACGGCAAAGGAAATAACTAAGTGTTGGAAGATTAATATGATGGAAGATAGACCCCGTGGCCATAGGTTTCACTAGTGGCTTCTCTCGAGAGCATATGTATTACGGTGGGTAAACGAATTACTGTCGAGCAATTGATAGAATTGAGCATAGTTTTGAGAATATCTAGGTATGATCATGTATATAGGCATCACGTCCGCGACAAGTAGACCGAAACGATTCTGCATCTACTACTATTACTCGACACATCGACTGCTATCTAGCATGCATCTATATTATTAAGTTCATAATAACAGAGTAATGCTTTAAGTAAGATGACATGATGTAGAGGGATAAACTCATGCAATATGATATGAACCCCATCTTTTTATCCTCGTTGGCAACAATACAATACGTGTTGGTTCCCTTTCTATCACTGGGATCAAACACCGCAAGATTGAACCCAAAGCTAAGCACTTCCCCATTGCAAGAAAGATCAATCTAGTAGGCCAAACCAAACAGATAATTTGAAGAGACTTGCAAAGATAAACCAATCATACATAAAAGAATTCATAGGAGAATCAAATATTGTTCATAGATAAACTAGATCATAAACCCACAATTCATCGAATCTCGACAAACATACCGCAAAAGAAGATTACATCGAATAGATCTCCAAGAAGATCGAGGAGAACTTTGTATTGAGATCCAAAGAGAGAGAAGAAGCCATCTAGCTAATAACTATGCACCCGAAGGTCTGATGTAAACTACTCACACATCTTCGGAGAGGCCATGGAGTTGATGTAGAGGCCCTCCATGATCAATGCCCCCTTCGGTGGAGCTCCAGAAAAGGCCCCAAGATGGGATCTCTCGAGTACAGAAGGTTCCGACGATGGAATTAGGTTTTCGTGGTGCTCCTGGATGTTTGGGGGGTATGTGGGTATATATAGGAGGAAGAAGTACGTCGGTGGTGCAACGGGGGGGGGGGGCACGAGGGTGGAGCGCACGCCCAGGGGGTAGGTGTGCCCCCTGCCTCGTGTCCGCCTCGTTTGTTTCTTGACGCCCACTCCAAGTCTCCTGGATCACGTTTGTTGAGAAAGTCACGTTCCCGAAGGTTTCATTCCGTTTGGACTCCGTTTGGACTCCATTTGATATTCCTTTTCTTCGAAACCCAAAAATAGGCAAAAAAACAACAATTTGGGCTGGGCCTCCGATTGGTAGGTTAGTTCCAAAAGTGATATAAAACTGTAAAATAAAGCCCATTAACATCCAAAATAGATAATATAATAGCATGGAGGAATCAAAAATTATAGATACATTGGAGACGTATCACTTGACATAGAACAAATTAGCGCTTCTTACAAGAATAATAAATACACGAGTCTGATGTTACAAAGAATCACATCAGCACAACGACAGTACGCATGCGATACTACAATTGTTGTATGCTAGTAGTAGAACAACTCGTAGCAGCTGAATACTTCTAGAAGAGGAACAACGATGAAGGTGGTGAACTCCACTCCACAGGGACACTGGCTGGGACACGATCTCGCTCGCATGCATGGAAACCTCGACAAGCACTCAAGCAATCATGGCATCACCTGCAATCTGGCATGACACGCTAGGTCAGTACATTGAATTACTTGAAAGCTCACAACAACCAAAAGCATCAAGGCAAGACAATAACCTAGCATTGAACATGTTAATTAAATTAATAGCTACCATGATGAAGCAACTACTAATCATGATATGAACTAGTAGAATACTGATAACCCATCATCTTAGATCTCAAGAACCACATGCACCATCTCGCACTTGGCTATTCGGCCAAGTAATAAACAATCTCGATCACCTCGTGATCCAAAATATCCACGTGATCACCTCGTGACCACACCACAAACAGAATGATCATCCTCAAGATCATCCCAACATCATCATCAGCATTCTACCAAACTGTTACAGCTCGCAATATCTACATATACATAACCTATCAGTCATTCCGTCATGTGACTGTTGATCGAACGGTGTGACCTAGTACGCACTTGTGCCCATGACCAAGTATGCAGCTATCGATAGATTAAACACACCCACTCTACAGAGGTAGCGCACTTTACCCACACCACGGAACGCATGGCCTTATGCTCCCATTCGGGTGGACCAATGTCATTCCGACAAAACCGACCTACTACCATGACACTCTCCCGGCGACTCCGACCAACACCCCTTTAGGGTTCAGTCCTGGGTCGCCCCGTGCCTACCAAAGGAATCAATGGCCACCGTCGTGGCAAAACACACACGGTCCCAAATGAGGACAAGAGATCTCAATACCAACTATGGGCACACAAGGTTATGTCTGCTTACCGGGCACTGGCGAGAGGCACTGGCGAGAGGCATGACAATAGACCACATTAGGGCCTTCCCATAAAAGGCAAATGTGGTTGCACTGGAAAAATCCCGGTTCGGTGGCACCTGACCAACTTAATGATGGAATTTATCCCCAACATATAACAGTGATAACTGATACTCTGCTATCATCTACCAACCTGTAATCCAAGTCATAGCAATATCCAACAAATGATCCAAAGCATACTATCGACATATCAAAATACTCTGAGGATAGGATAACCCTTTTATCATGATGGATCCAAGAACGATAATACTACTACTCAAATATCAAGAATTAGGTATCCAGCCATGATCCACATGCAAGCATCCTCTCCAACATCATACTCCAAAACGTAATATCACCTAGCATCATGATGAAAATAACATTAGCCACTAATAATCCAAAGGCGACATGTCATCCACATAATCATCAAAATATAAGTCCTAGAACTCCAAGCAATATCATGTCAATATCAAGATCAAAATAATACTCTGAGAAATATCATGAAGAAATAATACATAGCTAATGCAAATTTTAAACAAGTTCAAATAATGTAAACCATGTCCTAGAAGTGCGAGAAGCTTGTGGAAAGAATCACCGGAAAACTTTCTCTCTTAGAGGGGGCTGATTTAGTGTAAGGGGAAAATGGTCCTTTTCGAAATGTTAACACATGGTGAAAATGATACCAATAGAACGGGCTCGACGAGACGAAGAAATGGGCTTTGGAATCACCTCATTTGGCATTGTGAGCAAAAAGTTGTGAAGAGTTTTCTGCCATGGACCTATCTGTAATGAAAATATTTACAGACGGGGCCAAAACATAAAAACAAAAAGCGTAGTTTGAAGAATACACCTTAGCTTCAGGGAAAACACATTGCGGGCTAAAACAGAGAGACAATACTCTTTCAGAATAATGAAAATGTACTTTGAGTTGAGGCACCTAGAGAATACGCTTTCAGCTTATGAAGATGTACCGACTGGAACTCCGTGTCCACTTATCCACGTCATCAGCGGCGGGGCCGGGCTCCTGGGTCACTTACAGGTGGGGCCCTTCATTGACTCTCTCTCCTCCCTCGTTCCTTCTTCTTCCTCCCATGCTCGAGAGAGACAGAGGCGAGGCCGGCCACCTTAACGGCGAGTCCCGGCGTCTCCGGCCATCTCCCGCGGAGCTCGGCACACCGGCCTTTTCAGGAAGAAGCGGCGCATCTGATGGTGTAGGGCACGGCCACCGAGGAGCACCAAGGTGAAGGCAGTTTTGAGGACGGCGGATGGTGGCTACGGGCGTCAGTGGATTTGGCGGTCGAGGCCACCCGAGGAGAAGGACGAGATGTCGGGAGGTTCGGGATGCTCTCGGCTGTCTATTGGTGGTGGAAAGAGGAGAGGGAGGCTCGGACTCGAGCTAATTTAGGTTGGAGGCCACGGCAGCCATGGTGGCAGTGGGCGGTGGGGAGAGCTTTTCCGGCTCGAAGAAGAGGCTGAGGAGGGTGTTGGGAGGTTTTTGAGGGGGTTGGTGAGCTCGGGAGGGGCTCGGAGTGCTTATATATAGCCGGGGACTGATACGTCTCCAACGTATCTATAATTTTTCATTGTTCCATGCTATATTATATTCTGTTTTGGACATTATGGGCTTTATTATACACTTTTATATTATTTTTGGGACTAACCTATTAACCGGAGGCCCAGCCGAGAATTGCTGTTTTTTGCCTATTTCAGAGTTTCGCGGAAAAAGAATATCAAATGGAGTCCAAACGGAATGAAACCTTCGGGAACATGCTTTTTGGAATGAAAGTGATCTAGAGGACTTGGACCCTATGTCAAGAAAGCAATCAGGAAGGCATGACGTAGGGGGCGCGCCTACCCCCCCCCCCCCCCCCCCCCCCCCCCCCCCCCCCCCCACGCGCGCCCTCCACCCTCATGGGGCCCATGTTGCTCCACCGACGTACTTTTTCCTCCTATATATACCTACGTACCCCCAAACTACCAGATACAGAGCCAAAATCCTAATTCCACCGCCGCAACCTTCTGTACCCGTGAGATCCCATCTCGGGGCCTTTTTCGGAGCTCCGTAGGAGGGGGTATCGATCACGGAGGGCTAGATGGATTCTTCTCTATTTTGGATCTCAATACAATGTTCTCCCCTTTGTGCAGATCTACTCGATGTAATCTTCTTTTGGCGGTGTGTTTGTTGAGACCGATGAATTGTGGGTTTATGATCAAGTTTATCTATGAACAATATTTGAATCTTCTCTGAATTCTTTTATGTATGATTGGTTATCTTTGCAAGTCTCTTGAATTATCAGTTTGGTTTGGCCTACTAGATTGATCTTTCTTGCAATGGGAGAAGTGCTTAGCTTTGGGTTCAATCTTGCGGTGTCCTTTCCAGTGACAGTAGGGGCAGCAAGGCACGTATTGTATTGTTGCCATCGAGGATAACAAGATGGGGTTTATATCATATTTAATGAGTTTATCCCTCTACATCATGGCATCTTGCTTAAAGCGTTACTCTGTTCTTTTGAACTTAATACTCTAGATGCATGCTAGTTAGCGGTCGATGTGTGGAGTAATAGTAGTAGATGGAGGCAGGAGTCGGTCTACTTGTCTCGGACGTGATGCCTATATACATGATCATACCTAGATATTCTCATAACTATGCTCAATTCTGTCAATTGCTCAACAGTAATTTGTTTACCCACCGTAATATTTATGCTCTCGAGAGAAGCCACTAGTGAACCTATGGCCGGGTCTATTTTCTATCATATTAATCTTCCATCACAAGCTATTTTTGCACTGCACCGTTTTATTTTGCTTTATTTACTTTTCATCTTTATCATAAAATACCAAAAATAATCATCTTATCATATCTATCAAATCTCACTTCCGTAAGTGACGTGAAGGGATTGACAACCCTTTATTGTGATGGTTGCGAGATTTTATTTGTTTGTGTAGGTGCGAGGGACTCGTGCGTGGCCTCCTACTGGATTGATACCCTGGTTCTCAAAAACTGAGGGAAATACTTACGCTACTTTTGCTGCATCACCCTTTCCTCTTCAAGGGAAAACGCAGTGCTTCAAGAGGTAGCAGGGAGCAGGGGGTCGAGCTGGCGTCGCCGCAGACACGTGGCCGGCGCTGTGGATGGGTGTGCATGCACCCGAGGTCGGTGGTAGACGACCGAGGAGGAACAGAGGAGGCTCACGAGGAGGTAGACGATGCCAGGAAGCACGGGGAGGAAGAGACGAGCGCCATTACTGCCTTATCGGCCAGTATTCGCCCGTGGGCGAGCGTTGGTGAGGAAGAGGACTGAGGAGGAGAGGGGTCCAGGGGAACGGTGAGGACGAGGTAAAGCCACTGGACATGCTCACGCGTTGGAAGACGACGAGTGGGAGAGTTGCCGAAGAACAAACGATGCCCTGGACGCGGCCACTGTGCACAGAGCGCGTAAATGGGCATGCCAGCTACGCGATTACCATGGGACAAGGCACAGGTAGGTCACAATGGGATTGCAAACAATGTCTAATGTGAAGTCCCTCCAAGATGGAGCATTTATGACGCTATGGCTTGATCTGAGGCACTGTGGTTAAGTTGGAACTAAGCATAGAAGTTTGCTGCATCAAACTTGGCAGAGCACTGCTGATCAACAATCAAGGGATTGGAGCCAGTGGTGCTGTCTGGGATGATTAACTATGGAAGGACTATGATCTTGGAGGTTATGAGGGGAAATGGAGCACAAAAATATAGAGTTGCTTTGTAACTACCATTATTGGTTCAGAAGCTTGATCAGGAAGGTGCACTCACATGGAGTATCAAATTGAGATGAAATTGGGTATATCATGATGATTTGGACAGGTTATGATTCTGTAAAAATTTCATACCAATTGGACAAGTCAAAATGGTACTTGCTTCACACACATCCTCTCTGTCCAAAAACTAGAAATAGTTCTAGAAAAAAATGGTCTTGATGAATTGATCCCAAAATTGCTGGGGAGGGGTTTCATGATCATCATAAAGCTTTGGTAAATTTACAGCCAAAATGAAGCAAGATAAAATATACTTGCTTCACAACCTAAAAATATTGACAGAAGCAAAGATTTGATTCTGTGCTCACATAGATGATTGTATGGAGCTGAAAATGGGAGGAGTGTGATAATATGAGCATATGAAGGAGTGTGAAAAACTTCAACTCATTTGGATAACCCTAGCTAGTACTTCCTTCACAATGCCTTCTGTCTGACAAAAACTTTGAAAAATTTCTAAGGAAGATTAGCTAGGCAAATAAAGTTGAATTTTGGCATGAGGGAATGATTTGGATGAAATAGCATGCCCAAAAAGTTTGGGGGCGAACAAGTAAAGATAGGTGGCACTTCCTTCACAGAAAGCCAAAGTGGACAGAAATGAAGAATAATTATTGGGGAATTATTCTTGGGCTAGGACAGGATAGTTTGGGCATATTTGAGCAACATATGACCCCAAAAATTATGAGAATTAATTGGGATTTTTGGTTGGACAGAAATTTAGGTTGCTTCATAACCTAGGGCAGACAGGGTTATTCCTTTAATAGAAAAAGGAATATTCCTGAGAAAAAGAATTTAGGGTTTGGTCAAGCAGTGAAGTGACATGATCTTGAGAAAGTTTTTAGAATTATGAGACACTTGGGAGAACAAATGAAGATGATTTCCCAGGTGACAAGGCCACAGAACCACTCCAAAAAGAAAAACAGAGCAAGAACCTATAAATCAAAAAGAAAAAGAAAATGGCCAAAAACGAGGCTGTTACACCTATATGCGGTATTACCCTGCCGTCTTAAGTAAATTTCAATGTGCCACCTCTAAAAACTTCTAATAAATATCCTTTTTGTGTGCCTGGATCGTTCATGGAACGATAGGAGGTGGTCGTGTAGCGACCCGACCCGAATGGATCAAGTGCACTGTGCTCAGGTGTCATCCTGATCAGTAATGCTGACACACACAGTAACATCGAAGGATTTATAGCAGAGTGCAATCACACACTTATTACATCGTTGTCTCAAAGAAGAACTTATTACAATAAATATGGCT
This sequence comes from Triticum urartu, assembly GCF_003073215.2. Lineage (NCBI taxonomy): Eukaryota > Viridiplantae > Streptophyta > Magnoliopsida > Poales > Poaceae > Triticum > Triticum urartu. Next base: position 323,019,802 of record NC_053025.1, read on the forward strand.
TAAGGCCATCTAATAACGATAACAGCGGAAGGCTCTTGGAAGATAAATGGGTCCATCAACTCCAACGGCATCACTGAGTATAGAACCACGACCTAAAAGCACCTTACTCGTCGTCTGAAAAGTCTGCAACATGAGAAGTTGCAGCCCGAAAACGGGTCAGCACATGGAATATGCTGGCAATGTAACACATAGAGAGTAATGGAATGAAACAGCTATACTATATGCATATATGGCTGGTGGAAAGCTCTATGGTTACAGTTTTGCGTAAAGCCAGTTTTTCCCTACTGCAAAGGAATAAATTTATTTAACTATCATGGTAGTTGTTAAACATCGAGAATGGTTGACAGCATTCCGATCCCAATTAAGTGAACAATTAAAACCCAACAACATTAATTAGAAGTAACATGTTGAGATTCACATGATATTCAAGTACTAGATACTCAAGTTGTCCATAACCGGGGACACGGCTAATCATGATTAGTTTGTACACTCTGCAGAGGTTTGCGCACTTTTCCCCACATGACTCGATCGCCTCCGTTTGTTTTCTCGCACTACATGGTGTTTGAGAAACGGATGACCGAGACATAGTCTTTCAGAAGCGCTAGCACCTTACATGTGGGGTAGACCGTACCACCTACAACCCCTACATCTGCTAGTCCACGCCATAAGAGTTTGCACAACTTAGTCAACTATGCCAGAGCCCATAGTAGCATGTGGCTGCACACGGAAGTTTCTAGCATGAATGATCTTATGATCCCTTTGAGCCTGGGTGGCGGTCCAAAATAAAACAGGCAAGTCCTGATAGACATCAGGTGCCTCAATCCACCCAGATGTGTGTTTAAGTTGCCACCTTAGATAAACCATTAAAATTATCAACTCACATCTGTCATGGATATCACTCACCCAATCCACGTCTACTAGCATAGCATGGCATAATAAGCAAACGTAGAAGTAACTCCCAAAGGTTTCATAATAATACAGGTGATAGGTACTACCTCATCTACTTCCCATCCCACAGTTTAATTAGATCCTAATCATGCAATGTGAGAGGATTGATCTAATGCAATAAAACATGGGTTGTAGAAAAGGTATGATCAAAGTGTTACTTGCCTTGCCGATGATCCGCGAGTCCTAGGGTTTCGAAGTAACAAGCGGCGCAATCCGGGTGATCTATCGCAGACAAACAACAAGCACACAATAAGTACTCATCTAATGCACAGGTAAATCTCGAACAAGAGAACGAACCAGAAAGTTCAACTTAAGAACTCCGGTTGCAAAGAAAGAATGAACCGAACAAAGAAACGGAAAACAAACGGCGGAAGAAAACAACTCGGTTCTAGCAAGTTGAAACTAGGCCAAATTTTATTGTGGCAAAACTTGTTCAAGTTGATTAGTCGGAACGGCGGTTTCGAGACGAAACTCCAGGCGATTGAATCACCTGATTCCGATAAACGAGCGGCAAGAAAGACTAGAACAAAGATCGGATCTGAGATCGCGATCGCGGAAAAGGCGCGGAATAAATCCGACGAAAAGAAAGAGATGAACGGTTAAACGAACGGGCGTCGTTAACCGGGGAATAATCGGTGATCACGTTCATTGAGACGAACGGTCAGAAAGAAGAACGAAAACCGATCTAGGGTTTTCGGAAAAGAAAACCGAAACAAAGAACGAAAGAAAACCGGAATGGTTAAGAAAGAACCGGAACGGTTTAGGAGAAAAACTGAACCGAGGGGAGAAAAGAGACGCGGCGCGGGACAACCTCGGCGAGGCTCCGGCGAACGGCGGCGACGGCGGCTATAGGGCGGCGGCGGCGGCTATAGGGCGGCGGCGGCGGGTGAGGGGCGCGGGGTGGGGCGCGGCTAAGGAGGAGAGGGGCTTGGGATTGATGTGAGGACAGGGGGGGGTTGGGGTGTATTTATATAGGTGGGGGGGATTACTTGGGGTAGGGGGCAAGCAAAAGAGGGAAAACAAAACAAGGAAAGGGGGGGGCTAACCGGCCTAGAGTCCCTCTGGGACTCGGCCTAGAGCGAGGGAGGCGGCAGCCTGGCGCTGCGCCTGGCGCGCGCGCTGGCTGGGGAGGCGGCCGGCTGGCTGGGCCTTTGGCCCGGCTGGCCTTGGTCCCTTTTTTTTTAACTGGATTCGCGCGTAGAAAAACAAAAGAAAACTAAACTAAACGAACTCCAAAATTACTAAAGTGAATTTTCCCCGACTCCTAAAAATGAGTCGAACAAAATGAACTTTACTCCGGACCTAGAATGCAATTTTTTGAAAACACGCATTTTTCCCTATCCAAAATAAAAAGCAAACAAAACTCCGGCAAAACCAAAATTTGATTTATTCATTAAATCTTCATTTTTTCCTAACTTTGGGAAAGTCATATTATTCCCTCTCTTATATTTTTGATATTGGAAAAATAATTGAAGATGAAATAAATAAATCAAATGATCCTCTTTTTTCAAAATTTGAGAAAAAACTCAAATATGAAAATAACGAAATCTCCAACTCTCTCTGAGGGTCCTTGAGTTGCGTGAAATTTCTAGGATCGGGAAAAATGCAAGAAAATATGACATGCATGATGATCTAGTGTATAACATTCCAAATTGCAAATTTGGGCTGTTACAAACCTACCCCCCTTAAGATGAATCTCGCCCTCGAGATTCGGGTTGGCTAGAAAATAGGTGAGGGTGGTCCTTGAGCAAATCTTCTTCTCTTTCCCAGGTGGCTTCATCCTCTGAGTGGTGGTTCCACTGAACTTTGCAAAACTTGATAACCTTGCTGCGGGTAACTCTGCTGGCATAATCGAGAATCTTGACTGGCTTCTCCTCATATGTTAAGTCATCCTCCAACTGAATCGCTTCAAGCGGTACTGTATCTCTTTGCGGTACCTCCGCCATCTCGGCATGACATTTCTTCAGCTGAGAAACATGGAATACATCATGAACTCCTGACAGTCCCTCTGGTAATTCCAACTTATAAGCGACTTCTCCCATACGTTGCAAGATCTTGTACGGTCCAACGAAACGTGGTGCTAACTTTCCCTTAACTCCAAAGCGCTTAACTCCTCGAAGTGGGGATACTCGGAGATAAACTCTTTCTCCGGTTTCGTAGACTGTCTCCTTGCATTTTGAATCTATGTAGCTCTTCTGCCTGGACTGGGCTACATTGAGCCTATCGCGAATCAACTTAACTTTCCGTTCAGACTCCTTAATCAAATCTGGTCCAAAGAATTGACGGTCTCCAACTTCATCCCATGACAACGGTGTCCTGCACCTCCTTCCGTATAAAGCTTCGAAAGGTGCCATCTTCAAACTGATTTGGTAACTGTTGTTATAAGAAAACTTCGCATATGGCAAGTTATCGTCCCAACTAGATCCATAATCTAGTGCACAAGCTCTCAGCATATCTTCCAAAATCTGATTGACTCTCTCGGTCTGTCCATCTGTCTGCGGATGAAAAGCTGTGTTGAACTCTAGTCTGGTTCCTAAAGTTTCATGCAACTGATTCCAAAATTTTGAGGTAAATTGGGTTCCTATATATGATACGATTCTCCTCAGAACTCCATGCAAACAAATGATCCTAGTCATGTATATCTTTGCCAACTTAGCACTGGTGTAAGTGGTCTTAACTGGAATGAAATGTGCTACCTTCGTCAAACGATCAACTACTACCCATATCAAATCGTAGCCTGCCTTTGTCCTGGGTAGTCCCGTGATAAAATCCATGCCTATCTTATCCCACTTCCATTCGGGTATCGGCAATGGTTGAAACAATCCTGCTGGCTTCTGATGCTCTGCCTTTACTCTCTGACATACGTCACAAACTGCTACATATGCTGCAATATCCTTCTTCATTCCGGTCCACCAGAATGTTTCCTTTAAATCCAAATACATCTTGGTATTCCCTGGGTGAATCGAATACGGTGAATCATGTGCCTCGTGCAAAATCAACTTCCTGATCTCTGGGTCATTGGGCATATAAACACGGTCCTCAAACCGTAAGGTATCGTGCTCATCCTCACGAAATCCCTTTGCTTTTCCTTCGCTCAATTTCTCTTTTATAGCAGCAATCTCCTTGTCAGATTTCTGAGCTTCTCTTATCTTATCCATCAATGTTGACTGAATCTCCAATGCTGCTACATAGCCTCTCGGAACTATTTCCAAACATAGCTCACGAAGGTTTTCTGCTAACTCCTTTGGCACTTCTCCCGTCACTAGGGTGTTGACATGGCTCTTACGGCTCAATGCGTCAGCTACTACATTAGCTTTTCCGGGATGGTAATGCAATCTCATGTCATAATCGTTGATGAGCTCCAACCATCTCCTTTGTCTGAGGTTCAACTCCTTCTGCGTGAAAATGTACTTCAAACTCTTGTGATCCGTGTACACCTCACAATGATTTCCAATGAGGAAATGTCTCCACGTTTTCAATGCATGCACTACGGCTGCTAACTCCAAATCATGCGTGGCATAATTCAACTCATGAGGATTCAGTTGCCGTGAAGCATACGAAACAACTCTCCCTTCCTGCATAAGCACTGCTCCAAGTCCTCGATGTGAAGCTTCGCAATACACCTCAAAATCCTTGGTCTGATCTGGTAAAATCAATACTGGTGAGGTAACCAAGCGTTTCTTCAACTCCTGGAAACTAGCCTCACACTCCTCAGTCCAATTGAACTTAGTATCCTTCTTCAACAATTCAGTCATAGGCTTTGCAATCTTTGAAAAGTTCTCAATGAACCTCCGGTAGTATCCTGCGAGTCCAAGAAAACTCCGGATCTCTCCAACTGTTGTTGGTGCTTCCCATTCGGTTACGGTCTCAACCTTTGTGGGGTCAACTGCTATACCTTCTCCGGATATAACGTGTCCGAGGAATCCAACTTCCTTCAACCAAAACTCACATTTGCTGAATTTGGCGTATAACTGATGTTCCGTTAGTTTCTCCAAAACCAAATGCAAATGTTCCTTATGCTCCTCTTCATTCTTTGAATAAACCAGGATGTCATCAATGAACACTACGACAAACTTATCCAAAAACTCCATAAATACTTTGTTTATCAGGTTCATAAAATAGGCAGGTGCGTTAGTCAATCCAAATGACATAACGGTATACTCATACAGTCCATATCTTGTGGTGAATGCTGTCTTAGGTATGTCCTGCTCCCGAATATTCAATTGATGGTACCCTGATCGCAAATCGATCTTGGAAAACACGTTAGCTCCTTGCAAACGATCAAACAGATCATTAATCATTGGCTGTGGGTACTTATTCTTGATGGTTACTTCATTCAGTCCCTGATAATCTACAACCATCCTTAATGATCCATCCTTCTTTTCCACTAGAAGTACGGGTGATCCCCAAGGCGAAGAACTTGGGCGAATGTAACCTTTATCCAATAACTCCTTAATCCGATTCTTAATTTCCACCAAATCCTTTGCTGGCATCCGGTACGGTTGCTTCGATATTGGGCATGTACCTGGCAATAACTCAACCAAAAACTCAATGTCTCTATCCGGTGGCATGCCTGGTATTTCCTCAGGAAATACATCAGGAAAATTTTACCACTGGCACTTCTTCTTGCACAACTCCTGTTACGCAGTTTACTTGTGTCCTGTTTGGCACATGCCGGGATACATACTTGATCCTTCTTCCTTCTGGTGTGGTAAGCAAAATTGAATTACTAGCATACTCAATATTCCCTTTATACTTTGCTAACCAATCCATGCCTAATATCACATCTAATCCTTGAGATTCCAATACTATTAGATCTGAGGGGAAAACATAGTTACCAATCCTTAATGGTAACCGATCACACCATAAACTTGCCACGTACTCTGCTCCTGGCGAGGTTACTAACATGGGTGACCTAAGGGCTTGGGTTGGTAGGTTATACTTATCCACAAATCCCCTTAATATGTATGAATGTGATGCTCCAGTATCAAAAAGAACGAGTGCAGTAAATGACTTAACCAAAAACTTACCGATTACTGCATCGGGCTGATCTTCAACCTCTTCCACATTAACGTGGTTCACTTGTCCCCTATTGAAAGGGTTCGGCTTTTTCCCAGAGCTTCCATTGCCCTTTCCATTCTGGCCTTCAGGACATCCATTGGCATAATGTACGGTCTTGGAACACTTGAAACAGGTGACTTGACTCAGGTCTCTCTTGGTTGGGGTCGATGGGGTGGTCCGGTTCTGGCCGTTGCTTCCTCCATTCCCATTACCATTCTTGTGGCCATTATGGTTGTGCGAGCTACCTCCTCCATGGGTGTGCTGAAACTGAAATCCCGGTTTAGGGGCAAAACGGGGCTTCTGCTGGGCTCCAGAGTTATACTTCCCCTGTCCATATTTCCTCTTGCGGTTCTCAATCTGCTGTTGCTTCCCTTCAATCATGATGGCACGATCTACCAACTCCTGGTAGTTATTGAAACTCGCTACCATCAACTGCATGCTTAGTTCATCATTCAGTCCTTCCAGAAACTTCTCCTGCTTAGCTGCATCCGTAGCAACGTCATCTGGGGCATAACGTGCTAACTTGCTGAAATCGTCAACGTATTGGCCAACTATCCTTCCTCCTTGGCGTAAGTTGCGAAACTCACGCTTCTTCATGGCCATAGCTCCTGCTGAAACATGGGCAGTGCGGAAAGCTTGCTGAAACTGATCCCATGTGACAGTGTCAACTGGGTAAGTGGCTGTGAAATTCTCCCACCATGCTGCCGCGGGTCCGTCAAGCTGGTGAGTGGCAAACTTCACTTTCTCACCATCTGTGCATCCTGCGGTGGTCAACTCCATTCCTATCTTGCGGAGCCAATCGTCTGCTACTATTGGCTCGGTGCTACTGGAAAACACCGGTGGATTCAGCCTAAGGAAACGGGCTAAGTGGTCAACATGTGGTGGTGGTGGTGGGTTGTTGTTGTTGTTCTGCTGGTTCTAGACTAACATCTGCATCAATTGATTCTGTTGCTGGATCAACTGAGTGAGCTCCGGTGGAAATCCATTGTCACGTCTCGGAGGCATCTGAGGGTTTAGAAAAGACGAGAAATAAGAATAGAGTGAGGTCTAAAGGGAAAACACTACCCCAATGCACATGGGCAAATGCACACAAAATCACTTCATTCAATCAAACAAGGACTTACAATCGGTCTAACTATCGCAAAAGTGCTCGAACTATTGTGTTTACATGGGGGAATACTACTACTATCTGGTGGTCATCTAGAAATTTGAACCGGTGGAAGACTCCATGATATCTGCTCCAGCTTCGTCTTCAAAGTCGGGTTCACTTGGATCCGAATCGGTGTCGTCGATGATGATGTAGTTGTCCGGACATGCGACATACTCGTCTTCCTTCCTGGATGCTAACTTCCTCTTGAGTTCTTGAATCTCTTGCTTAAGATTGCCATTGTGTCTCGCTAGAGCTACGATCTCGTCCATGTAGTCCTTGCGTGTAGACTTCAGTTCTCCTTCTAGCTCGATGATCCTTGCCTTTGCATTCTTCAACTCTATCACGTCATTGCACATCTGGTTCTCGTGGCATCGAATGTGCTGGTTTACCTCCAGGATGAAAGATGTAATGGATCTATCCTTCTTGGTGCTGACTAACTCCCATTGTTCATCTCGGCGTCCGCAAATCTGGTAGATAGTGTCCTTGAGGTCTTCTTGGTAAACTTCTCCAATGCGTCCTATGGTGATATGAGCTGCCATGCTCCTTCCCAGACTCCAGGTTGGTGCATGGAAAACACTATCTATAGGCTTCGTGATTAGCGCGAATGTTCTTCCCAGAACGTGAGCTTGAATCTTCCAGCGCTCCTCTTCAGGCAGAGTGGCGTTGAAGGTCCCGGTGAAGCTTGGTAGTCCAATGTTCAGGTACTTGGTGACTTCCTTCAAGTGAAATCCAAAAGGTGTGCCTTCATCCGGTTGGGCGTAATTAATCTTCGCGTTCGTCATCCTAAAAGGGTACAAAAGATGAGGAGTTATAAAATGAGAAGAGAATGGTGATCTATGGCTTTAACTTAGTGGTCGTGTCCTACAGTCAGCGTGTGCTCTGATACCATCTCTGTAGTGACCCGACCCGAATGGATCAAGTGCTCTGTGCTCAGGTGTCATCCCTGGATCAGTAATGCTGACACCACACAGTACATCGAAGGATTTATAGCAGAGTGGCAATCACACACTTATTACATCGTTGTCTCAAAGAGAATTTATTACAATAAATATGACTTAAGGCCATCTAATAACGATAACAGCGGAAGGCTTGGAAGATAAATGGGTCCATCAACTCCAACGGCATCACTGAGTATAGAACCACGACCTAAAAACACCTTACTCGTCGTCTGAAAAGTCTGCAACATGAGAAGTTGCAGCCTGAAAACGGGTCGGCTCATGGAATATGCTGGCAATGTAACACATAGAGAGTAATGGAATGTAACAGCTATTATACATGCATATATGGCTGGTGGAAAGCTCTATGGTTACAGTTTTGCGTAAAGCCAGTTTTTCCCTACTGCAAAGGAATAAATTTATTTAACTATCATGGTAGTTGTTGAACATCGAGAATGGTTGACAGCATTCCGATCCCAATTAAGTGAAATTAAAACCCAACAACATTAATTAGAAGTAACATGTTGAGATTCACATGATATTCAAGTACTAGATACTCAAGTTGTCCATAACCGGGGACACGGCTAATCATGATTAGTTTGTACACTCTGCAGAGGTTTGCGCACTTTTCCCCACATGACTCGATTGCCTCCGTTTGTTTTCTCGCACTACAATGGTGTTTGAGAAACGGATGACCGAGACATAGTCTTTCAGAAGCGCTAGCACCTTACATGTGGGGTAGACCGTACCACCTACAACCCCTACATCTGCTAGTCCACCCCGTAAGAGTTCGCACAACTTAGTCAACTATGCCAGAGCCCATAGTAGCATGTGGCTGCACACGGAAGGTCTAGCATGAATTATCTTATGATCCCTTTGAGCCTGGGTGGCGGTCCAAAATAAAACAGGCAAGTCCTGATAGACATCAGGTGCCTCAATCCACCCAGATGTGTGTTTAAGTTGCCACCTTAGATAAACCATTAAAATTATCAACTCACATCTGTCATGGATATCACTCACCCAATCCACGTCTACTAGCATAGCATGGCATAATAAGCAAACGTAGAAGTAACTCCCAAAGGTTTCATAATAATACAGGTGATAGGTACTACCTCATCTACTTCCCATCCCACAGTTTAATTAGATCCTAATCATGCAATGTGAGAGGATTGATCTAATGCAATAAAACATGGGTTGTAGAAAAGGTATGATCAAAGTGTTACTTGCCTTGCTGATGATCCGCGAGTCCTAGGGTTTCGAAGTAACAGCGGCGCAATCCGGGTGATCTATCGCAGACAAACAACAAGCACACAATAAGTACTCATCTAATGCACAGGTAAAACTCGAACAAGAGAACGAACCAGAAAGTTCAACTTAGAACTCCGGGTTGCAAAGAAAAGGAACCGAACAAAGAACGGAAAACAACGGCGAAAGAACAACTCGGTCTAGCAAGTTGAAAACTAGGTCAAATTTTACTGTGGCAAAACTTGTTCAAGTTGATTAGACGGAATGGCGGTTTCGAGACGAAACTCCAGGCGCTTGAATCACCTGATTCCGATGAACGAGCGGGAAGAAAGACTAGAACGAAGATCAGATCTGAGATCGCGATCGCGGAAAACGCAGAATAAATCCGACGAAAAGAAAGAGACGAACGGTTAAACGAACGTGCGTCGTTAACTAGGGATAATCAGTGATCACGTTCGTTGAGACGAATGGTCCGAAAGAAGAACGAAAACCGATCTAGGGTTTTCGGAAAAGAAAACCGAAACAAAGAACGAAAGAAAACCGGAAAGGTTAAGAAAGAACCGGAACGGTTTAGAAGAAAAACTGAACCGAGGGGAGAAAAAGAGACGCGGCGCGGGACAACCTCGGCGAGGCTCCGGCGAACGGCGGACGGCTGCGGCGGCGGCGGCTATAGGGCGGCGGCGGCGGGTGAGGGGCGCGGGGTGGGGCGCGGCTAAGGAGGAGAGGGGCTTGGGATTGATGTGAGGAGGGGGGGGGTTGGGTGTATTTATATAGGTGGGGGGGATTACTTGGGGTAGGGGGCAAGCAAAAGAGGGAAAACAAAACAAGGAAAGGGGGGGCTAACCGGCCTAGAGTCCCTCTGGGACTCGGCCTAGAGCGAGGGAGGCGGCGGCCTGGCGCTGCGCCTTGCGTGCGCGCTGGCTGGGGAGGCGGCCGGCTGGCTGGGCCTTTGGCCCGGCTGGCCTTGGTCCCTTTTTTTTAACTGGATTCGCGCGCAGAAAAACAAAAGAAAACTAAACTAAACGAACTCCAAAATTACTAAAGTAAATTTTCCCCGACTCCTAAAAATGAGTCGAACAAAATGAACTTTACTCCGGACCTAGAATGCAATTTTTGAAAACACGCATTTTTCCCTATCCAAAATAAAAAGCAAAGAAAACTCCGGCAAAACCAAAATTTGATTTATTCATTAAATCTTCATTTTTTCCTAACTTTGGGAAAGTCATATTATTCCCTCTCTTATATTTTTGATATTGGAAAAATAATTGAAGATGAAATAAATAAATCAAATGATCCTCTTTTTTCAAAATTTGAGAAAAAACTCAAATATGAAAATAACAAAATCTCCAACTCTCTCCGAGGGTCCTTGAGTTGCGTGAAATTTCTAGGATCGGGCAAAATGCAAGAAAATATGACATGCATGATGATCTAGTGTATAACATTCCAAATTGCAAATTTGGGATGTTATAGGTCGGTATCTTCCATGCTAAGAGGGTTATTCTCAGGTTGAGTATTTATTCATTCGCCATCGCATGAGAAAAGGGCGGCAATAGGGATGCCCAGTCCCAAACTGCAAACAGAAAAAGCTTACAAATAATCAAACAAAAACTCCCAATGGAGTCAAAACCTTTACTTTTATCGCTTGGGAACCGCCACTAGCGTGCTTAGCATGGAAGATATTGATAATTGTTGGTCGTGAAGTAAACAAGAAGGGTGCATTTCTCAAATAGCATTTACCTTTGTTTTAAAATAAGCATGTATGACTATTTACGGAATACATGCCTACATTATATTTATGAACTAGAGCTAGTGTCGTACTGCCCTAGGTTATGGCTGTCACATGATGAATATCATCCAACAAATTACTGATCCAATGCCTACGAATTTATCTTATATTGTTCTTGGTAAGTTACTACTGCTATCGTTACTGTTGCACTAGCTACAAAACTACTACTATCCCTATTACCGTTACCATTGCTACTGCTACTATTATCAAAACTATCATATTACTTTCCTCCTGATCACATTGCTGCAGATAATTAATCTCCAGGTGTGGTTGAATTTACTACTCACCTGCTAATACCTTAAAATATTCTTTGGCTCCCCTTGTGTCGAATCTATAAATTTGGGTCGAATACTCTACCCTCGAGAACTGTTGTGATCCCCTATACTTGTGGGTTATCAGCGGTCCACAAATGAGGAGCACCACTCACATTTTCCCCGCTAGAGGAGGATTCACAACACAACCCCAAAATGCCGCATGGACAGGGACGCCCTATGACCTACAACCTTCTTTCTGGCCGCAACGTTTGGCCTTAACAAGGTATAGCCATGGGATCCACCTTCATGGGACCCGCAAGTAGTAGCAGCTCCTCACCTAGACTCTCGGGTCGATCGGACAAAGGCGTCGGGGCAATGAAACCCGGGCCGCCAGCGCCGGACGCATCGGCCTCTCCGGGCGGGACAGACGAGCTTGAAAACAATCGTATGCCCTTTACCACCGACGCGCCGCCTAATAGCTTGCCCAGTATTTTTCGTTTTTCCCCTTCCTTCACTGCGACCTCCATGGATACGACCCTGTGACGATCCCCAGGGACTACGCTGCCTAGAGTCCTAACCGCAACAGGTCCATAACTAGCCTCCAAAACACGCCCGTTTTGCACGGCATATAGCGTTGCGGCAGGACCTCGTGGCTGAGGAGAATTAGACACGAGGCCGTTGAAATCCCGAAGGTTGAGCATAGTAGAGAAGATCTGAGGAGCCCAATGGCCAAAGAGAAGCAGAAGGAGGACCAGCCGACTTAGTGCCTTACCAGTGACTGAGGCCTTGCCAAACTAAAGGGCTCAAAGGTCTCCCTCATATGAATCCCTCTAAGGGGAGGCCGCTTACCAAGTGGATATGGGCCTTCACTTTACTCTTGGGGAGTTCCTTCCGAAGCAAGCGGTGCACTCCAGGCCCGCCTGGCATGGGACATCAGAAAAGATGGGAATCGTGACCTCACGGTGGTTCCGAGAAAAGTCGGTGGCGTAAAACCACCTGCGCTCCCATGACTCAGGACCGTCGTCTATTGGGATCACGAAGAAGCCAGAATTCAGCCAGGGTCAGAGCTCTGCACTACCATAGGAGGGTATCTTGCCTCCTTTCAGATGAGGGACCACCTAAAAGAAATATACAAAGAGGTTGAAGTGGGGTGGAATCCCCAAGAAGCATTCACACAACATTACAAAGTTTGACAAGTACAATGCCCCGCTCGGAGTCAGGTGATGAAGCTCGAGCCTATAGTGGGTGAGAACACCATGAGCAAACACGCTCAGGGGAAATCAAATCCCATAGAAGAGGAATATCTCATGGACCACCAGGTTAGAAAGCAAGGGACGCGTGACATTCTCCCCTACATCAGGCGCCAGCCACGACATCAAGGATTTCTTCGGCAGCCATCCTGACTCCATTAAACGCTCTAGGTCACCCTGGTGATCGGGGACTTTTTCCAATCGCCCACCCACTCTGGCACAGCACCAAGGTGGGCCGGCTGCGGGTCAAGTAGGCTATTCCCTCGGCAGCGGTTGGAAGAAATGGCGGCGGCCATTAATGTTGGTAGCCCTGGGTGTTAAATGACAATTGCAGATGGAGAGAAGCTGGGAGTAAAAGCACCCTTTGGGGGTGTCATTCCCCCTTCCCTATTTTAAAGCGGGTGGCACCATGTCATTGGTAGGCCGGCCTGCCTCATGAGAAACTGGGGAGGCCGGACGCATGGAAGAAGGAGTCGATAGAGGCCCTGGAACCTAGACACCTGCATCCTCTACCATGCTCGGGGCTATTGACAAGTTCCCGTACCTGGGGTACTGATATGTCTCTAATGTATCTATAATTTATGAATTATTCATGCCATGTTTACATGATTTCTATATAGTTTTGGGGCACCTTTATATGATTTCGATGAACTAACCTATTAACCTAATGCCTAGTGCCAATTGTTGTTTTCTACAAGTTTTTGGTTTTCTAGAAAATCTATACCAAACAAAGTCCAAATGCCACAAAAATTTACGGTGATTTTTTTGGAACATAAGAGACCCCTGAAGCTTCGATGAAGGACCAGAAGACCCATTATGTGGCCACAAGCTCACCTCGTGTGCCCTGGTTGGGGGTAGGAAGAGCCCCGAGCATATGGGCCCCTCGTAACTTTGATTGTCATTCCAATAAAGAAAAATGCTATAAAACCAGAAACACCCACAAAGAAGCCTAGAACTTTCATGCCACCGCCGCAAGCCTCTATTCCAAAGCAATCTCATTTGGAGGCCTTTTATACCACCCTATCGGAGGGGGAAACCATCACCGGAGGCCATCTTCATCATCCAGATGGTCTCGGCCTCCATGACAAGGAGGGAGTAGTTCAACCTCGGGGCTGAGGGTATGTACCAGTAGCTATGTGTTTGATCTCTCTCTCTCTCGCTCGTGATCTTGATTTGACATGATCTTGATGTACAATGAGCTCTATTAATATAGTTGGATCGTATATTCTTCCCTCTCTATCTTTGTTGTGATGAATTGAGTCTTGCCCTTTGAGGTTTCATTATTATCGGATTGAATATTTTGGATTTGAGATCACTTGATATATGTCTTGCATGTGGATACCCATGGTTACAATGGCGTATTCTGTTCAGAAACTTATGTATGTTTTGGTAATCAACTTGCAGATTCCCGAGGTGACATTGGGGTAATCTAGGAACATAGGTTGATAGTCATTTTCATTCTACTTTCTCCGATAGAAACTTTGGGTAATCTTTCAAGTTATTTGTGTTTGATTGAATATTATGAATCTGAAATTGTTTGATGCATATCGAATAATTGACTCACGAATACTTGTGGTGACATTGGAGTATGTAAGTGACATTAGAGTTGATTGGTGCGTACCATATTGTGTTATTTTAGTACGAACTCTAGGGATATTTGTGACACTTATAGGGATGGCTCAATAGATTGACTGGAAAGATAACTTTGAGGTGGTTTGCTACCTACAACAATTTCATCTTAGGTTCTCCGCTATTGATAAGAACTTTGGAGTGATTCTTTGTCACACATTGAGGGATTGTATATGACTCTATTGTGTTAGCACTATTGAGAGATTGCACTAGTGAAAATATAAATCCTAGGCCTTGTTTCTAAGCATTGATATACCATTTTGCTCATTCTTTGCTACTTGGTACCTTGCTGTTTTTAATCGTTCAGATTTCAAAAACCTATATATAGTGGAATCTCTTCACCAAACTAGTGCACCTATATAGTTCCATTGTATTAGGTGTGTTGGGGACACAAGAGATTCTTTGTATTTTATTGTAGGGTTGTTTGAGAGAGACCATCTTCATCCTACACCTCCCGCGATTGATAAACCTTAGGTCATATACTTGAGGGAAATTTGTTGTTGTCCTACAAAACTTTGCACTTGGAGGCCCAACCGGTTCTATAAAAATAAATTTGCATAGTAGACATCAAGCTATTTTCGGCGCTGTTGCCGGGGAGGTGAGTGCTTGAAGGTATATCTTTAGATCTTGCAATTGAATCTTTTATTTTCTTGTTTTTCACTAGTTTGGTCTATAAAAGAAAACCACAAAAAATGGAAGTGGAGTTGAGCCAAATTGCTTATCTTTATATAGTCTTTCTTGAAAATGATGGATCGGAAATTGTGCCAAAAGTGTTAGAAGAAGAATTCAATAAACAAAAATCTTTGAATGATAAGCATGATTGCAATGATGTTAGTATGAATTCTTTGAATATCCATGATTCTAATGATATGCGAAGCCATAAGCTTCGGGATGCTATGTTTGATGAATATTATCTTTGTAGCCCCCCTACTTTTGATGAGCAAATTTATTCTGATGATAACATGCCTCCTATTTAAGATATTACAATGATGAAAGTGGGTTTGGAAGAGTGTCACTCTAGGAAGTAATGGCTCCGCTATTTTGGAGGGTGTTGAATCTTATTTTAATAATTATGAAAGTGGATTTGGAGAGGTCATGACTTTATTTAATGATGATTCCACTATTTGGGAAGAGGTTTCAATTGCTTATGACAACAAAGTTGCTATCTATGATAATTATGGTGATGACATGCATGCTATAAAGAATAATGGTAGCCATGAAACTTGTCATCATGATTGTAATGCTCAAATTGATTATGTAAATCAAGTATCATATGATAGTTATTTCGCTGAATTTTCTCCCATTATTATGAATGAGAAGAGAATTGCTTATGAGAAGAGTAATAAATATTATATGCTTCTGGATCGTGATAAGAATGCTTTATGTGATAGTTATTCTGTTGAATTTGTTCATGATGATAATAAAAATTATTATGAGAGAGGAAGATATTCTTATATGTATTTCAACAACATCAAGTTTCCTTTCTTTATGCTGAAAGTTTTGAAGTCATGTTTTGCCTTCCTATGATAGTTGATTATTCCTCCAATAAATTGTTTGCTTACAAAATCCCAATGCATAGGAAGTGGGTTATGCGTAAATGTGTTTGTTATATGATTCATGATGCTCTCTTATATGTTACAATTCCTATTCTTACCTGAGCATCAAAAAAATTATCGATGCCTAGCTAAAGGGCATTAAAGAAAAAGCGCTTGTTGAGAGGCAACCCAATATTTATCCCTACTATTTTTGTGAGTAACATGATTAGGATACTATAGTAATCATTTTCTTACCTTTTATTCCAATAATGTGCCAAGTAAAGCCTTTGGGATAGTCTGGATACTTGTTTATTTGGTTCTATGCAAAAACAGAAAGTTTAGCGCCCAGTGCATGAATTTACATTATTTATTGGAACGTGATTTTTTTTGAAATTTTCACACAGCACTGATATGAAAAGTTTTTTACTTTTTCCTATGTTTTTAGAATGTATGGAGTTCCAGAACTATAGGTTTTCTTTAGATCATTACAGGTTGTTCTGTTTTTGATAGATTATGTTTACAATGCATAGTTTGGTTATTTTATAGTTTGTATGGCTTATATTGGTCAATATGAATTATAGAAATGATAAATTAAAGTAGGCATTATGTAAGAAAAATTTTGAATCTTTTCTTGACAGTACCAAAGTGAATTATTTGCTCTTTGTCATACTAGCCTATCTCATGAAGTTCCGTTAAGTTTTGTGTGATTGATGTTTTCATGTTTTGGATGAGATGGCGATATGAGGAGAATCGGTTGTAGAAAGGCCCTAAGCTTGGGGATTCCCAAGGCACCCAAGGTAATATTCAAGGAATACTCAAGCGTCTAAGCTTGGGGATGCCCTGGATGGCATCCCCTCTTTCGTCTTCAACATTATCAGTATAGCTCACTTGGAACTATATTTATATTAGTCACATAATATGAATTTTGCTTGTAGCATCATTTTACTTTGTTGATATTTGCTTTTTCTTATTAATTATCATGTTTGCATATTTTATTTCAATAAAAGTGTCAAGTATAGCCTTTAGCATGTTGAGCTTGCAAGTTTATGAGTTGTTGTTTGAAAACAGAAAGTTTTCTATTATGTCTTGAATATTCCTAAATAGTGAGAACATGATAAAATCGTAAAATTTTACACAGTAAGCATGCATGAGTTATTTGTGATGTGGTAATTTTTCATCGTTTTTGAAGTTAAATAAGTATGAATTTTTCTAAATCCTTTACATACTATTATGTTTAGACAGATTAACGTTATATTTGCATTGTTTGTATATGTTTGCTTGTTTAATGTTTCTATTAGGTGATGGAAATATTAAATACGAAGAGAAATTTAGTATGTAGTCTTTAATTATAATTTTAGTAATTTGTTATAATAGAGAATGCTAAGGTTTTGAATTGATTCATACTAACTTATCTCATGAGTTCTTTTTAAGTTTTGTGTGGATGAAGTTTTTATGATTAAGGGAAACCGTTATACAAGAGGAACTAAGAAGACACAAGAGCTCAAGCTTGGGGATGCCAAATACTCTCCAATTTAATATTCCAAGAGGTCACAAGCATCCAAGCTTGAGGATGCCCCGGTCGGCATTCCACCTTTCTTCATCAACAACTATCGGTTAGTCTCGGTTGAGCCTAAGTTGTTATTTGTTCACATGATATGTGCTATTCTTGGGTGTCCTTTTATTTTTGTATTGTTTGTTGTTTAATAAAATTATTAGATCTAAAACATTTAAATTGGAGAGAGTCCTCACATAGCTACTTAATCATTACTACTCATTGTTCTTCACTTATATCTTTTGGAGTAGTTTGTCATTTACTCTCGTGCTTCACTTATATACTAAGAGTAAATTGTTAAATGAATTGAATATCATAGATCTGAAATTATATATGTTCCATATGCTTAGTAGTACTTTCACAATAGGTTTATAAAGTAAAATCTAATGAAATTTGACAATCACAATATTGGTCATACAAGAAATTCATGAATGAGTAGTATAAGGAAGAGAAATTTCACATACAAATGTATTATCTTGGACATCTTTTATGATTGTGAATACACATTAATTATTTTAAAACTTGATAAAATAAGTTGAATTTGGACAAGGTAGACAAAATAATGAGTTATTTTTGAGTGTATTTGCACAAAAGTTATATTGTTATGCATTCTTCAACATGTGGTGCTTGTTTATAGTCTTTGCTAGCCAAAACTTTCTATACTAAGCTAGAATACTGCTTGTCCATCCAAAATCCTTGATCCAAGTTTCTTCCATGAGTGTCCATAATGCCTACCTATAAATGGTATTACCCTTCCATTCCAACTAAATTTACATGTTCCATCAATAAAATCATCAAATGAACATATGTTTTGTGTACTCGTATCGCTCATGGAGCCATCGGGTAGTTAATGTCTTCCATGCTAAGTGTGTTTTACTCACCGAAGAGTTTATTCACTTGTGAAATTTGAGGGAGGCCGGTAAAAGGGATGCCCAGTCCTGCTTCACTTAATAGAATAATAAAAATAAAACTCCCCTTGGAAAGTTGATTGATTGGAGGGTACCCGTGGGTTCAACTAGGCATGACTTGTGATTGTATGGTTGTGGGGAACTAAAACCTTTTTAATTATGGGGACCACCATTAGTGTGTTTAGCATGGAAGATATTGAAAACTTTGTCGTTAAACCATTGACAGGAAAAGTACACCTCTTAAATGAAATTATCTCTGTTTTAAGCAATGAGCTCTGGCACATAAGCAAATCCATGCTTCCCTCTGCGAAGGGCCTATCTTTTTAACTTTTGTGTTGATTCAACTTCTTATTCCAATCCTAAAAATTCTCTACTTTTAAGTATCATGTGGTGGGGAAAGATCCAGACACATATATCTAGTGAAATATATTTGAGCATGAATTATTATTGTTGACAATTATCTCTATGATAAGTAGTTGGGAGGCAAAACATTAAGCCCATATCCTTCTTTTGTGTTCGATGGATGCTATTTGCTCTAAAAATATGCTTTGAATACTAGCAATCATAGAAGACTATATGATAATTGAGTACGTGGAGTTGTTACTTAGACCTTTCTGAAAATAAGTTGAATTGAATTTTTTTTGTGACTAAGAACATAGGTTGTTAGGTTTCAAGAGAATGCATTGTTTGAACCACAACATGTGAATTGATTGCTACCTTATCATGATGAGTTTTATGAGAAAGAGTTGATGTTTATGATGCTACGAAAAGGGATTAAAATTATCATTGATCAAACTTATGTACTATGCTAGAATTCACGCTTTATAAAATATTTCTTTTATCATTTACCTACTAGAGGATGGGCAAGAATTAAGCTTGGGGATGTTGATATGTCTCTAATGTATCTATAATTTATGAAGCCTTCATGCCATGTTTACATGAGTTTTATATAGTTTTGGTGCACTTTTATAAGATAATCATGAACTAATTAACCTATTAACCTAGTGCCTAGTGCTAGTTGCTATTCCTGCATGTTTTTGGTTTTCCAAAAAAGCCATTACAAATGAAGTCCAGATGTGACAAAAATTTATGGTGATTTTTTTGGAACATAAGAGAGCCCTAAAGCTTTGAGGAAGTACCAGAAGACCCACAAGGCAGCCACAAGCACACCCCGCGCATCTTGGAGGGTAGGGAGTGCCACCCAAGCTTGTGGGCCCCTCGTACCTCTAATTGGTGTTATTCCAACGCTGAAAAATCCGATAAATCCAACCCCCCAGAATGTAACCTAGAACTTTCATGCCACCGCAAGCCTCTACTCTAAAGCGGTCTGATGTGGAGGCCTTGTTTAGCACCCTGCTGGAGGGGGAAACCATAACTGGAGGCCATCTTCCTCATCCCGACAGTCTCCATGACGAGGAGCGAATAGTTCACCCTCGGGGCTAAAGGTATGTACCAGTAGCTCTATGCTTGATCTCTCTCTCTCTCGATCCTGATTTGGCCCGATCTTGATGTACCATGATGTCGTGGGAAACCATGACCACCTATGGGGCCATGAGCCCCTTTTGGTTCGGCGGGGGGGATGGGCACATTGCACAAAGAGCGGAGAAGCACAACACAACACGACAGAGATTACACAAGCAGTTTTACCCAGGTTTGGGCCGCCGTGAGGTGTAAAACCCTACTCCTGCTTTGGTGGATTGATGGTGGATAATGGTGGAGAACACGACGCTCTCGCCCGATAGGGTTGCCTCGGGGCGAGAGTGGCTACACGCATATGGATATGCGAGGGTCCGAATCCTCTCTACGGTTGCCATGGGCCTCCTTTTATAGTTAAAGGGGTCACCAAAGTGGCAAATCAGTCTTTTACACACTGATTAGATAGCAAATAGTGCTATCACACCTAACTCTATAGGCGGACAGAGTGCACTAAATGCGCCGCTCAGTGTCACATCACAGCGTGCCCGGTAAGCCTTGCCGAGCTATTTTGCCAGCTTCGCGCCTGCTTGCTTGACACGTCTCAGGACGGGTGTCATTTGGAGGTGTTTTCTGTAGGAAGTAGCTTCCATGTGGCGCGAAGTAGCCACTTAGTCACTTAGGTGCTAGACACCGCACCAATCGATGACGTGCATCGCTGTGAGGTGGTGCGGTGGAGTAGTTCGCCTCCGCCAGCCCCGGTAGGCCTGCCGAGATAGTCTGGAGGCTTGCTTCCAGGGTAACCCCGACCTCGCCAGGCTTCAAGAGTAGTGGTGGCTTACCCTTTTGAGATCTTCTTTGCTTCTTCATTAACCTGAGCCTAGGTCAGTTTCCGGTTCGCCCGCGCGTCGTTTAACGCCAATTGTTGTGGGGCCACCCTTGTAATGGCTCGTTAATGACTTTAAGGCATGGGCAAGTAACTGCCAATTCACTCTTCCCACCATGCCCTTATCCTTGGCCACATATGCTGCATGCATTGAGTGGGGTATGTAATGGCACTACTAGAAAAAGGGCTATAGATGGGATTGACACTAATGGCGCACCAGACAAGAGGTGTGCCATTAGTATATACTAATGGCGCACCACCTTCTGATATGCCATTAGAGTTGAAACTACTAATGGCGCACCTGGCCCAGGGTGCGCCATTAGTATCAATTTTTTTTAACTAGTGCGCCTGTCCAAACATACTAATGGCGCATCCAGACACAGTGCGCCATTACTAGTTGTAACTAGTAATGGCGCACCTGCCGGAAAGTGCGCCACTAATGTTGTTTTTTTATTATATTTTTTATTCCCTTTTTTGCAAAACTACTAATGGCGCACTATTCCACCATGCGCCATTACTAGTTTAAACTAGTAATGGCGCACTGTGGGACAGTGCGCCATTAGTATGTTTTTTTTGCAAAACTACTAATGGCGCACCACCAGAAGGTGCGCCATTAGTAACCTGGATTACTAATGGCGCATTTAGAGTTGGTGCGCCATTAGTAAGTGGGCAGCAACAAGATATTTTGGACAGCCTCTCCTACCCACACTCACTTTCTCCCCACTTCATTCTCTCCACCTCCTCCTTGTCTCGGGTGCCTCCACTTTTTCACCTCATTTCCACCATAGATTCATTCAATTTAAGTGGTTAAATTACCTTGTTTGATAGGTAAGTAAGGGGGGAAGCTATATTTATGTTGTTCTCCCTACAACAATGTGCACATGCACTTTTTATGGCCTAGCTAGATCTATGTATGTTCGTGGTGTTGCATATGTTTGTGGTGTTGCATATGTGTTTGTGTTTGGAGGTGTACCGGTATTTGAAATGCGATAGTTGCCAATATTTTGCCGGAATGTTGATTCATTTCCGTTTCGGCGAGAATTTTGGCATTCAGCATTCTTTTTGGTCCTATTTTTAGGGAAAGTCATGCCAAATTTTTTCTTGGTTCTAAAATATCGTTTTGCTCTACCCCGCAGGCGACCATGGTCCGCATGATGACCGAAGGCATCGTGAATAGGTTTTTGAGGTCCGCGAAGGCCGAGATGCTTCAAAAGAACGAGACGGAGATAAGATGTCCGTGTCGAAGATGCAAGCTAAAGAGCCTTATTGCGGACCCGGAATTCGGGCAAGTGCGGGACCACCTGCTCTTGCGTGGTTTCATGGATGGCTATCGGTGGCAAGGTGATGAAGATGACTACGAAGTCGTCCATGGGGGCCGGGCAAGAAATGAGGAAGGGCAGCAAGACAACCACCGCGGCTCGGGCGGGCGAGAAGACGAAGAATCCCCAGGAGATGATCACGAAGGTGATGCTGTACACAGTCATCATGTAGAAGATGCAGGACATGATGATGAGGAAGATGCCGGAGCAGACGACGGGCATGATCATGAAGATGATGATGCCGGCGGAGCAGACGACGCTGGACCATCGATGGGCTGGGTGCAGGACCCTCATATTCAAGAGCTGCTTCTCAAGCAGACGGATAACGCAAGAGCTACCGCCCGAGAGAAAGCCAAGATGGATCAACTTGAGTTAGACGCGGTTACTCCATTGTATGAAGGATGCAGGCCCGAGGATACCTGCCTGAAAGTAACGCTCATGGCTCTGGAGATGAAGGTAAAACACAAAATGACCGACGCATGCTTCGACGAGAATATGTCATTCTGGCATGAACGTCTTCCCAAGGGGAACAAGTGCCCGACCAGTTTGGAGGAGGCGAAGAAAATCGTGTTTCCTCTGGATTTACCGCACGTGAAATACCATGTGTGCATGAATAATTGCATCATTTATCGGGACGAGCACGCGGAGTCTACCATATGTCCGGTGTGCGGCGTCACTCGATACAAGAAGAGGAAGAAAGCTCCTCGAAAAGTGGTGTGGTAATTTCCGATCACTCCTCGTCTGCAGTGGTATTTCGCAGACCCTAAGGTAGCAAAGCTCCTGCGTTGGCACGCGGATAGGGAGGAGAAGAAGCGAGAAGATGACGCAAATGATCCGGAGATAGATAAAAAAGACAAGATGCTGAGTCACCCTAAGGATGCGAGCCAGTGGCAAGCATTGAACTTCGAAGACCCAGAATTTGGGAACGATCCAAGGAACATCGTGCTGGGCGCGAGCACCGATGGAGTCAATCCGTTTGGCAGCCAGAGAAGCACACATAGCACCTGGCCTGTGTTTGTGTGGATTTACAACCTTCCCCCCTGGTTGTGCATGAAGAGGAAGTACATTCACATGAGTATGCTAATTGAAGGACCAAAACAACCAGGGAACGACATTAATCTGTATCGGGGGCTGCTGAAAGAGGAGCATGACACGCTGTGGAAAACGCCAGCCAATACGTGGGATGCCGCACAGAAAGAATATTTCCCTATGAGAGTCGTGCTGCTCACGACGGTGCACGACTACCTCGGTTACGGATATGTCGCGGGGCAGGTGGTCCATGGATTTTCTGGATGCGTCAGGTGCATGGATGACACAACGTATCGCCAGCTAGATAGAAATCCAGGGTCTTCGAAAACCGTGTTCATGGGACATCGAAGGTGGCTTCGCGACGATGACCCGTGGAGAAAACACAAGGATCTGTTCGGTGGTGAAACCGAACCCCGAGGACGCCCGCGTACGAGGAGCGGCGAGGAAATAGACGAGCTGTTGAAAAATTGGAAAGACCGCCCACTGCCGGGAAAGAAGCAAAAGGCGCCAGAGCCGGGAAAGAAGCGAAAGGCGCCAGAGCCGCTGCTGAAGGTATGGAAAACGAGGTCTGTTTTCTGGGACTTGCCGTACTGGAAGATCCACCGTGTGCCTCACAGCCTTGATGTCATGCATATCACGAAGAACGTGTGCGAGAGTCTGCTTGGTACCCTGCACAACATGCCAGAGAGGACCAAAGATGGGCCGAAAGCAAGGGCAGACTTGAAATCAATGGGCATCAGGCAGGAGCTTCACGCTATATATGATGATCATGATGATGATGATGATGAGGCGAAGCAGGACACAAAAAGTCGTCGCAAAGGCAAAAAGGCCAAGAAGACCGAAAATGACTACCCTCCCACGTGCTTCACTCTAAGTCAGGAGGAGATCGAGCAGTTTTTCACCTGCCTCGTAGGAGTAAAACTTCCTTACGGTTACGCGGGGAAGATAAGCAGATACCTAGACCCAGCGAAGCTGAAGTTCAGCGGGATGAAGTCTCACGACTGTCACATGCTGATGACGCAGATACTTCCAGTTGCAATCCTTGGGATCATGGACGCGCACGTCCGTGAAACCCTTTTTGGCCTATGCAACTTTTTCGACGTCATCTCTCGGAAGTCTGTTGGTGTGAGGCAACTCAGAAGGCTACAGGAAGAGATCGTGGTGATACTATGCGAGCTTGAGATGTACTTCCCGCCCGCATTCTTCGACGTTATGGTGCATCTGCTGGTCCATATCGTGGACGATATCATCCAACTCGGGCCGACGTTCCTGCACAGCATGATGCCGTTCGAAAGGATGAATGGTGTCATCAAAGGATACGTTCGCAACATGTCACGTCCAGAGGGAAGCATAGCCAGGGGCTTTCTGACCGAAGAGTGCATCTCCTACTTCACGAATTATCTAGGCATCGAGAACCCCGTTGGTCTGCCCGTCAACAGGCACCTCGGCAGGCTCGCTCGATGGGGTCACCGTGAGGGTCGTCGCGAAATGCATGTCGACTTCGAGGGTCGACTCGCCGACTTTGAAAGAGCAAACCTAGTCGCGCTACAACACATAGACGTGGTCGATCCTTGGGTGGTACAGCACAAAACCTTTATTAAGAAGACGTACAATGACCGAGGCCAACAGAGGACGGACGGAGATATACTAAAAGAGCACAACTCATGTTTCACGCGTTGGTTCAAGCAGAAGCTTCTGTCATACCCTTTACATGAGGTTTCTTCCACGGAAGAACAACTCACATTCGCCTTGTCACAGGGCGCCGAGCACAACCTGATGACCTATGAGGCGTACGATATCAACGGCTACACATTCTACACCGAGGCCAAGGACATGAAGAGCGATGGTTATCAGAACTCCGGGGTAACGATGGAATCCTACACCGGTAACGACAAGGACAGATACTACGGAAGGATTGAGGAGATCTGGGAGCTGAGCTACGCTGGAGAGAAGGTCCCGATGTTCCCTGTCAGATGGGCCAAGAGCGTCCTAAAAGAAGACCGGTATTTCACCACCATGGTTATACCCGAAGCCAAATCCAAGACCGCGGGCGCAAACGTCACCGCGAAAAATGAGCCATGGGTACTGGCTTCCCAAGTGGACCAATGCTTCTTCATTACCGACCCGTCAATGCCCAGTCGTGTTGTCATGAGGAGAGGCAAAAGGAAGATCATCGGAATGGATGGAGTAGCCAATGAGCAAGACTTCGACAAGTACGGCGACCCGAGGATCGAACATGACGACGATGATGAAGTAGCAGCATACACCACAAGAAGAAGCAGGACCACCCTACCTAAAGGACGTCCGTTCCACAGAAGAACTCCATTTGCGAAAAAGAAGGGCAAGAAGATTGTGAACAGATAGCTAGCTAAGATTGATTATATTTAAATACCTTCATTTCTCGATTGTATTTCATGGGCACTTTTTGAACTATCATGAATATTTTTAAATTCCATGGACACTCGATCTCGATCCCCCTCCATCTCGATCGCTATCCCACCTCGCTAGATCCGGTCCCCCTCGCCGCCGAGCACCCCCCGGTCCACCGGCCGCCGCCACCGACCCCCCGCACCCCTCCCCTACTCAACCGCCGCCGCCGACCCCCCGCACCCCGCGCACCCTCCCCCGCTCCACCGGCATTACTGTTTGATAATATTTTAAAAAAAATTATTACTGTCTTATAAAAAAATATTACTGTTATGATTTAAACAAGTTTGAACATATTTAAACACAAATAAGTATCAAACAGCATTTTAAATGCATAAAAAAAATTTGTGGAGCCTGGGAAACGAACCCAGGACCTCCTGGTGTGAGAACTGGCTGCTGACCAGTCGAGCTAGCAGAGGGGACTTGGTGTCGATCAGGTCAGGTGGAAGATAACCTGTTGGCTCGAGCAGAAATCAAAAAAACTACTAATGGCGCACCGAGGGGTGGTGCGCCATTAGTATTGTGCCATTGCTATAAGAAAAAAAACTACTAATGGCGCACCACCGTGAGGTGCGCCATTAGTATGGATGTACTTATGGCGCACCGAGGGGTGGTGCGCCATTAGTATGGATGTACTTATGGCGCACCGAGGGGTGGTGCGCCATTAGTATTGTGCCGCCCCCATCCATATTTCCACCCCGGCCCAAACCTATCCCCTCTCTCTCCCTCGCCCTCGCCCTCGATCCCCTTCCCCTCTCCTCTCCCGACGCCGCTGCCCCGCCACCTCGACGCTACTCCGCC
This sequence comes from Triticum urartu, assembly GCF_003073215.2. NCBI lineage: Eukaryota > Viridiplantae > Streptophyta > Magnoliopsida > Poales > Poaceae > Triticum > Triticum urartu. Next base: position 323,045,930 of record NC_053025.1, read on the forward strand.
GCCTCAACGCTGCCCCGACGCCGCCTCGACCCCGCCGCGACGTCTCCAACCACCGCCGCCTGAGGCCCCGACTTCGGCGCCACTCTCCCCGTCACCCCACCTCGTTGGACGCCATCGCCCCGCCGCCCTCGTCGCCGGCGGCCCGGACGCCGCCCCGTCCACACCACCGTCACCGGAGCACCACCACCACCCGGACCTCGTCCCCGACATCCTCCCCGCGCCCCACTGCCCTATCCCTACGGCCCCCGTGAGCTCCCCCTCCTCCTCTCCCCCTCTCCCCCTCTCCCCCTCTCCCCCTCTTGACTGGTTTGGATCTTTTCTACGGTGGAATAGACTGGCATTGAAGCTACCCTGATTGCTTGATTCTAGTACCAAACATTCTTTGGGGAAGTGGAATTAGAATCGGTCACGCAGTTCACTTAGATGTCGCTCTAAATCCCACTTCACCCTTCAACCAATCGTTGTTGCTGTAAATTAAGGTTGGAGCTTGTAAAGCTGCCGTTGATGTCAATTTAATTTTGTTCCCTGATTCGGCAAATCTACTCTGGACGCCCTGACTTTCTAGCTTAGCGCGTGTGCCCTGATCTGCCAGATACTGCTTAAGAACAATTAAACTTTGATGCCTGCGTAGTTCGTTTACATGTTATCCACAATTTGCACTCAGTTATCTAGTCCATCCCCCGTTAATTTTATTTGCCTGCCCAATCTCTAGTTAGGTTGTTGGTTTTCATACTTCTGTTTTATAGTGACCAACACAATAATAGAGTTTCTGAAATGTTCAGGGTACAATTATCACAATGAAATTGATATACTAGTTATCACCCTAATACTTATGTTTCTGGAAAACTTGTTAGGTTCACAGTATTCATATACTTGAAGAGTAGTTGAAGTAGATGCACTGAATTTCATGGCCATCCTATCTAGTTGCTAGGTGGAAATTTACTGAATTTTATTTGTAGTAGATGCACTGAATTTCACAAAAGAGTAGTTGCACTTCTGAACTGTTGTGAGTACAAGTACTCTTCTCATTGGAGTATGAAAGTTGTCAGCAGTTGCTTATGCCTGAGAAGTACTCCTGAACATTTAGCTGTACTCCAGTGAGTACACCATGGAGTTACTTACTCCAGTAGCTTAATTAAGTGCAGTTGTTTCACTTACTCCAGTAGCTTAATTAAGTTGCAGTAGTGCTTGTAAGTTTGCAAGTTTTGTGTACTGTACTGCTTGCATCAGTACTTTTGTGTAATCTGACTGTAGTGCTTGTATAGTTTCAGTAGTTTTTCTTCAATTAATTTGTTTGGTTGTATTAGTTTAGTGTAGGACAACAATAGTGTAGCACTTGCTGCTGCTGTTAAGTTTCAGTTAATTTGTTTGGTTGAATTTTGGAGTACAGCACAAAGAAACCTTTTCAGTAGTTTGCCTTGTGCCCTCCATATTGTCTCATCTTCTTGTCTTGTTGTACTCCTGCTACTGCTTAAAAGTTCCAGGGTTTGCATCAGTATTCCTGCTTGCAGTAGTTTGCAGGAGGATTCCAGTAGTGCAATAGTGCAGGAGTATGAACAATAGTGCAGTAGTGCACTGCTTACAATAGCCCTAAAATCTAGTAGCAAGTGCTCTCCTTTAACTGAAACTTTAAGTGAAAATTTAATTTAACTTTAAAATCAACTAAATCTTTAACTGAAACTTTAATTTAAACTTTAACTGAAACTTTAATTAAACTTCACGTAAGTTTTTTCCTTTAATAAAAATTGTATGGTGGATGTCTTGTTGTAAAATTAGCAATAGCAAAATGTGGTTAAGATTTAAGGCATAAGGACTATGCTTTGCGGCCTTTATATCTAATTTGTCATGCATGAATTATGATCATGAGAGCCATGAGATCTTGTTTAGTGCATACACCATTCTTATTTTTTTTCTATCCATTTCTACCCCATCTGGTAATTAGTATATCATGCTACTTTCATCTATGGAAGTCTGACTTGTTACTTCTACAAATCGAACCCATCATTTAGTTATGGACCAGTATAATATAATTTGCAGTACTTGGCGTTGAGCAGCTAGCACTGCTGAAGCTTAGCAGCAAAAGAGGCCCATTTTCTGATGAGAAAAGAATTTTGATGATAGTATTGCTTTTGCTACCTTTTCTTCCCAGGCGTTGTTTCCACTTACTCAGCATTTTGAACCTTTTATTGAGTGGAAATGTAAATTCTTAAGCATATGTTTTGGCATACAAGTATCTCTGTTTTCAAGACCGGTAAATCAAGTTGGTAAATAGATGCTGATGCTGGACTATATGTTCTGGACTATATGTTCACTGGTACTATATGTTCAGAATGAGTTAACTTGTTGTCATTTATCGAAATTCAGAATCTGCTGGACTATATGTTCATTGGTACTACTTGTGATGTTGCTGCTGTACTATTTGGGAATTTTGTCAACTTGTGATGTTGCTGTTGTACCCCGAGAGGCCCTTGAGTTTGCCGGAATGTCGATTAACTTCCGTTCCGGCAAATTCGGGTACTCCATATGTCCTATTTTCAGCAAAGGTCATGTTGAAATTTTCCGTGAATTTTAGCATGACTTTGCTAAAAATAGGACATATGGGGGTACTTGCGACTAATGCATGGGCCGGGGTATCTTAGTACTTAATTGAGTAGGATCAACTGCCCCTTTATTCTTGCTGCATTAAACCATAGGTGGCAATAGAGCCAAGTGATTAGGCCCAACTTAGAATTCTCCTTCCCTTTCCTTGATAGGGTATATCATTAGAAGATACCCATATATATTAGTCAACCTAGGGTGCCTCGGCATCGATAAACCCTAAATGATGAAAACTTAACTTAGCATTCAGGGTGCCTCAGCGTCGACAAACCCTAAATTATAAAACCTTGGCTTTTAGGGTGCCTCGGTGTCGCTAAAAACCGAAATGATGAAAGCTTAGGCTTTTAGGGTGCCTCGGCGTCGAAAAACCCTCAATGATAAAAGCTTAGCTTTTAGGATGCCTCGGTGTCGACAAACCCTAAATGATGAGACCATGATCTTGTTCCTTGACAATAACCAACTTTTTGACCAAACTTTGTTCCTATTTATAGAGAAACATGGCCAACAACGATGAGGCCGGGGGTTCGGGCGGCAAGAAATTCTGGGAGCTGTCCCAGGAGATGGAGGAACAACCTCACTTGTATGAGGACGCCGCCTTCCCCACCGATCCTGAGACCACTGATGGTACCTCCGAGGATGACCCCACTGATGCCACCACTGATGGTGCCGCCGAGGATGCCACCACTGATGATGGCGGCACACACACAGATGGCAGCCAACCGAAGAGGCAACGGAAGGACCGGCGCCCGACCGTGCTCCGCACCCTCAAGGAGGAAGTTACTGAAGTGGACTCCGACGGGAATCCAACGGCACCCAAACGAATAGTCAAGGGGTACTCGCTTCAGCTTGGGTGCATTCTCCGGAGCACCGTCTCGATCAACACCGAGAACCTGAGGCATCCTGACCGAGGGAATTTGCGCAACCTCCTCTTCACGAAGCTACACGAACGATACAAGTTCCCCGCTGAATTTGAAAACACAAGCCTCAAAGGGAATAAAGTGAACAATGCTGCCCTCACGAAGATGAGCAAGGCCCTGTCTACTTGGAAAAGCAATGTGAAGAGAATGATCGAGAAAGGTGAGAGTTATGAGAAGATCAAGGAGAAAAATCATTCGATCACCGAATATGAATACAACGACTTCAAGATCAATTGCTCGAGCACCCCAAACTCCGAATCAAGTAAGTGGGGGAAAGAAATGCGGGAGCTGAACTTAGGGGAACACACACTCGGTCCCGGCGGTTACAGAGCGGCGGAGCCTATATGGGACAAGGAGGAGGCGGACCGTGCCAAGCAAGGCCTACCGCCCCTCTTCGATAAATACGGTGACAAGCAGACCAGGAACTTTGCCAGGGCCCGGTACAAGAAGGACCCGAAAACAAAGGAGCTTACCACGGATCCGAAGACCAGGGCACTTGAGCTTTTTCTGGTAAGGAATACACCCCCGCGTAATTAGCTCCATATGGTTCCATTCTAATTAATGAAGCCAAATTTCTAAATGGTTCACATTCCTTCCGCAGGCGACTGAAAGCAGTAGCGCGGGGTCGACTAAGAGCAACCCTTGGGACACCACTCTAAATAGGGCGTTGAATGTAATGAAGAACAAGGATAAGCTCAGTAAGCCGACGTCAGCTGGTCGTGTGGCCGTCAAAGGCTTGTCGACAAAATGGTCGTCATACTATAACACTGGTGGGCGAAAGGAGAAAAAGACCAGCTCGGAAAGCCAGGTGCGCGAGGTTCAAGAACAATGGGCATAGGTGGCGCGGATTCCGGAGATTGTCCAAGAGCAAGTGCAACAACAACTCGGAGCGACGATCACCGCCATTGTGCCTACCTTGATCCAGGGGATTAGTGCGTGGATTGCGGGCGGCCAACAGGGGCCGCCCCCGATTCCTAGCTTCACGGCCAGCAACTCGCAGAACGTGATGGCGGGGCCATTGGTGTCTCCGGCGGAGGCGGCATTGGTGTCTCCGATGCCGGCATGGGAGCTTAATGCACCCGGGTGTACGTCGGCCGGCACCTCTGCAGCAAGCGGCCCCTCCGTCAACTGCACGCCCACCATTGGCGGTGCCTCGACATTAGCCGAGCTCGACGCCATCATCACGGTAACTAATTAAGCCTCTCTCGGCCGAGGACTTCATCTCCTTGCCTTTGACTGGGCATCCCTGACGCCCTACATGTTTCGCAGGGCGCCGCCGATGTTCCGTGCACTCTCCTGCACTTCGTGAACAACGAGTTGGTCGATGACGCCAAGGGCAAAATCGTTCAACCGGGAAACCCCTTGTTCCACGGTACCCAGATGCCACCCAACTTGTTTAGCGTTCAACTGGTTCGGGTGCTGCCAGGCTGCGATGAGTTGTTACCTCCGATTCGACACGTCGGGGCCGACGATGATGACGTGATGACCCTCAGTGCCTGCCTGAGCTGGCCCCTGCTTTGGCCGAAGAGCCAGATTCGTTTGGGGGCGGGGGACACCACCCCAAAGACAATACCGCCAGTCGTGCCGGCGCCAAGTCGGCCCCATGGCAAGACCGCCGCAACGGTGCCGGACATCCCTATGTCACTGGATCCAAACATGCATATGGCACAGGATCAGAACGACGACGACGACGATACATTTGCCAACGTCGATCTGTACTTTGCCGATCATGGGTACGGTGGCGACTTCATGGGGCCTCCTTCTCAAGAACCCAACACAACAAAAGACGTGCGCGATCTAGCTGGTGCCGCGGAGAAGCCAAGTTGCAACAGGCGTCGTCTGCCGTTCAGCTCTCAGGAGACGCCTCCAGCTGCCGACTTCACCGAGCCTCAGATAGGCGAGGTGCGAAATATTATCAGCCCCAACACACTCAAGAAGGCGGTCTGTGAGCAGAACTCGGTCCCATTACAGGAGAAGAAGAAGGCACGCAAAAGAAAGACTAACAAGGGTGCGGGCCAGCCAGCACCGAGTATGATCCGTGCTCAGGACGGGCCACCTTCACCTGAGGATATCTCGAGGAGTGTGCATGTGGCGGGTAGGCCGATGCTACCGAGAAATATGCTTGATGCTGCAACCGGTGCTATGCGGAGTCTGCATGATAGTGTTCTTTCTTTCGAGAAGCGGCGTCTCGGAGAGAAGGATGTGGCATACCCGGTTTTCGCGGCCAAGGTGCCAGAGGGCAAGGGCTTTGTGGATAACTCCATCGGGGGTACGATCGTCCTGCGGTTTGATGACATCCACGCTACTTCATCCGCTGAGTATGGAGATGCGGATCATTCACGACAAGACCCTGGACATCGTGATAGTCGACCCCTTCTACATGCGTGCCAAGATCTTGGGCAGCGCTGGGGACCGGCAAGTCGCAAGTTCTTACGTCGAAGGCGTCATTCTGGCAAACCAAGATAAGGATAACTTCCTCGTGCCTTACTTTCCAGAGTAAGTCCTCCCCTTAACCGCCCCGTAACATATGAATTCTTAGATTTCGATCATTTTTCTTTTAACATTCCGTGTTTTCTGCAGTGACACACATTGCATGCTCATCCTCCTAAGCCCCAAATATTCCATGGCCACGTATTTCGACCCGGACCGTCAGTCGAACGTAGACTACACAAATGTCAAGAAGGTTCTTGATGATGTTCTCCCCGGCTACGTCAAATCTGGAGGCACCTTCACCAGGCCTATTCGTAAGTACGGCAAGCACATGTTCTCCCACAATACGACGTTCTGCTGCGTCAAGCAGCTGCCTGGCGGTCAGAAGGGTGCCTACTACGCCATCCATCACATGCGGGCGATCGTACGGGACCATCATCAACTTCTGCTACCGAGTAGACTCAAAGATTGGGCCGCGAGAGTGTCGGCAATACAGGACGCGGACATCAGACAAGAATTCTTTCGCATCCAGTCGGAGTTTGCGGAAATCATCCATCAAGATGTCCTTCGTACCTCGGGGCAGTTCTACCTCAGAAATCAACCGTCCAACGGTGACATCGACACAATCCTACAAATGCAGGCTGACAACGCCCGTTGTTTCATGACTCCCACGATAGACGGCGGCTTCATCCACGCTCCGGTCCCTTGAGTCGAGTCGAAAGCAGTGATGCTGTGTCTAGTTCTGAAACATCGATTGGCTCATGTTGTAATTAAACTTTAATGAACTTGTAGAATGTCTCTTTGGTTTCGAGAGTCGTTCAACTTAGATGTAATCGATGCTATTAATGTCTTGCTTTTCTCTTCCGATCGTTCTGTTGCATACTTATATATTTCTTATGTATTGTCTGTGAATTGGTACTAACGTTTCGTTTGGCTACTGCATAGCGATGCCGTGGTATGTCGTGTACAAGGGTAAGGTTCCCGGAGTCTACGACGACTGGGATGAGTGTCGGAGACAGGTTCACCGATTCAGCGTAACAGTTACAAAGGGTACGCCACTAGGGCCGAGGCCGAATATAGATACGCCCGCTATCTAGCGGGAGAGGGGAGGGAGCGTTGGAGGAACCGGATGAAGACGAGTTTCATCGTGATTATGCTCATCGTGATGACCGCAGCTCTCTTCTATGTGATGGTAGTTTAGATGATCGATATCGACTTGTAATGTGAAGACAAACTCGCGGTCTCGAGACTTGTAATATAATGTTCTATCTTTGTTCGGTCTTTTCAATTCGGAGACTAATATGATGAATTGTATTCGGAGACTAAAATGATGAATTGTATTCAGAGACTAATCTTCTATTGTATTCGATGAATCTGTTATTGATGTGTGCTGTCTATATTTTGTCCAATTATACATTTTGTAACCTGTGCAAAAAATAGAAAATTAAAAAATAAAAAAAAACCTAATATTCATACTAATGGCGCATCACATCATAGTGCGCCATTAGTATGCCAAAGGATACTAATGGCGCATCATTAAACAGTGCGCCATTAGTATGCCGAAGTTACTAATGGCGCATCCTGTTGTTGTGCGCCATTAGTATGCCAAAGCACCTGGGTATACATGGCCCCCTGGGAGGCATACTAATGGCGCACTGTTGTATATACTAATGGCGCATCTGAGGTGCGCCATTAGTATACCAAATACTAATGGCGCACCAGTGGTGCGCCATTAGTAAAATATACTAATGGCGTGGAACTAATGGCGCACCACTAATTCGCCATTAATGGCCAAATTAGGTGTGCCATTAGTAGGCCTTTTCCTAGTAGTGTGGAGGCGTGTGGTGCAAGAGAGCATCAAGGCAGGGGCCCGGTCTTCTTGGATTGGTGGAGGAGGACGGTGGTTACTGGCCGAGGGATCAACCCCCTAGCCCTGGCCCTCTTATAAAAGGAGGGGTGAAGGAGGAGTGGGAGTACTCACCGATACACTTCTCTTCCTTGATCCTCCTCTTTCTAGTGGGAATGTTGAAAGGGAAAGTCCGGGGTTGGCGATGTCGAATTCTTGTGCTGAGGATTGGGGAGTGAGAGAAGGGTATGGTCACGCCATCATTAGGGCGATATTCCTCTCTCATCTTCATGCGAGCTTTAGGGTTCGCGCGGGTGGTGCCGCGATAGCACTGGAGGTAGCGACTCCGGTGTGCTCATCGCCGGACCGCCCGTGGCTTCAATTTTAGTAAGGGGTAAAGCAATTGACACCACGCCGAGGCCCGTAACGGACGCAGGGCGTGGTAGTCGATCGGGGCCTATTCCCCCTCTTCCCGCGGCGTCGGAGGGAGCTTGCAGAATGGGTTCGCCATCGGTGAAGGCAGACCTGACCTCCCAGTGCACTGCCCGCCTGGCGTATGGGAGAGCCCCTTGTCCTCATACATGCTTCTTTAATGGGCGATGGCTCCTGATCTTCGGGCCGTCATAGACGAGCATGCTCTCTGTGGGGTTACCCGAAGCGCATGGCGCCCGATTTGGCTGTCGTGGTGGGAGCTCTGAGCGACAAAAGTACGGAAGGTGGCGGCAACCCACAACGCGTCAAGAATGGGGGCGACCACTCCGACGGGTCGTGTTTGCCGGTGGCACCATCATCTCGGTCTGGGCTTCCGGCAGCGTCACCATCCGCACCTGCCCTCTGGTTTCTCCTTCCTAGCCTGGGAGGGGTGCCATCCAGATCCTGGGGAGCTGCCGAATCCCAGCTAGGCCTTCCCTCCGCGTTCTTCGTCTCTCCCTGTAGTTTTGAAGAAAGAGAGGAAAAAGTGAAGGCATCACAGGCATTTCATCTTTTTCTAAATCTTAAATCTATATGCAATTGCCAAATTTTAGTTCAAATTATGTAATCTCTTTAATCCATGTTTGTGTCCTATATGGTCTGTACTTGTTTGATTAGCACATCAATTAAAAACATAAACCTTGCCATGGACTCGTGCATGTAGTACGTCCATGCAGAGGTAGGATGCCTCTATGCTTTTAAGTAAACAAGTTTCTCCCAGCAAGCTATCCTGCCAATCCCCTCAGTCTTGTTTCCGCAGAGTCAGACCTACCGGTCACAAATCATGAAGACGGACCAGCCCGCCACCAGTCCTTTTTTGTCAAAGGCCACTGCGACCATCCTGACCGAAGCAACGTTCGAGTCAAAGGATGGGACCACCTAAGTTTCGAAAGGCAGTGAGGTTTTCTTATGCACAAGTCCATACTTATAGAACACATATGGATAAGAGAAAGAACTTATTTGTTTGTCTTGCCGGAGATCGCAGTGTAGGCTCGTCTTCTTATCTCCTCTTGGGGACCAAGTCCACGGCAGGAGCCTGCAGTTTATGCAGATGAACATGTGCCAGATGTGATCTTATCTACATGAACATGCGATGCTAACGATATGATTATGCATGCATGCAACTTGTCGGGGCCGCCGGCGCTTCATTTGTTTCTCTGTTGCTCAGGGTCTGCACCTGGCTTTGTACAAGGGGTTACATGCCACTGAGGCAAGGCCTGTACAAAAGGGTGGCTGCCGGGCAGGGCCTGACAGCCGCGCCTTACGGGTAGAACATGCGGAGATGCTCAATATTCCATGAGTTTTGCAATTGAATGCCATCTCCATTCTCCAGACGGAGTGCGCTAGGTCTGGTGATTCGTACTACCCGGTAAGGGCCTTCCCACTTCGGCGTCAACTTGTTTGTACCCTCGGCGGACTGAACGCGCCTAAGGACAAGGTCGCCTTCCTCAAAACATCGGGCATGAACCATGTGGTTGTGATAGCGATGCAGGGCTGGGTGGTAGCGTGCAACACACGTAGCAGCTCAGAGACGGTTGTCCTCGAGAAGCACAGCGTCGTCACGTTGGTGCTGATCCCGCGCGACTTCATCATTGGAAAGCACTCGAGGTGACCCGTAAATGAGTTCTGTGGGGATAACTACTTCTTCCCCATAGACTAGGGAGAACGGAGTCTGCCCGGTAGCTCGATTTGGTGTTGTTCTGAGGGACCAAAGAACCACCGGCACCTCGTCGATCCATCGCCCGCCGCACTTCTGCAGCTTATCAAATGTTATTGTCTTGAGTCCTCGCAACACTTTAGTGTTCTCCCTCACAGCTTGTTCATTGCTTCTGGGATGTGTAACAGAAGCAAATGAGATCTTGCTTCCAAGGGCATGAACATATTGCATGAAGGCGCGGCTCATGAATTGGGTGTCATTGTTAGTGATGATCTGGGCAGGGACCCCGAAGCAGCACACCAATCGTTTCAAGAACTTGATAGCTGACTGAGGAGTCACCTTCATCACGGCTTTTACTTCCGGCCACTTTCAACGAACAAGAATTCAAAGCCGCCGGTAGCACGGGGAAAAGGGTCGAGGATATCAAGCCCCCAGACCGAAAACGGCCATGACAAAGGAATTGTCTGAAGAGCTTGGGCGGGCAGATGGATGTTCTTGGAATGGAACTAGCAGGCTTCACATTTGGTTACTAGCTCGACCGCATCTTGGAGGGCTATGGGCCAATAAAATCCTTGCCATAATGCTTTCCCAACCAAAGCCCTTGATCCAATGTGGGAGCCACACATGCCTTTGTGTATTTCTACCAGCAGTTCCTTTCCTTCTTCCCGGTAAATGCACTTCAATTTCACACTGTTGGGCCTTCTTCTGTATAGTGTGTCAGGGAACTGATACATACTGGCCCTCGGGGCTACTCTTTCAGCTTCTTCTTGCTCTTCGGGAAGTTCTCTAGTTTGGAGGAAATGAACTATGTGCCTTGCCCAAGTTGGAGCTTGGGGCTCAGCAACGAGGACTAGCGGCACCTCCTCCTTCATGGGAGCGCATCCCTTTACCATGCGGACAGATGTTTGTGGCAGCAGAAGGGGAGTTGTTCCCGTCAAGCTCTTTATCGGGAGCCCCGAGAGGCTCTACCGGGAGAGACTTGTCGGAGTCCAGTTTCCTCCTCTTCCGGGCCGTTGTTGTCGGGGATACGGAGGGTTGAGTAAGGTGGAGAACAAAAGTTCCTAGTTCCACAGGAAGCTTTTCCGTAGCGCACTTTGACCGAGGATCAGCAGTGTTGTTTTCCGCACGGGGTACGTGCTCTCTTTGCAATCCGTCAAAGCGCTCCTCTAGTCTTCTCACATCCTCAACGTATGCCTCCATCAATGGACTTTGGTAATCCTTGTTGACTTGTCTCACCACAAGTTCTGAATCTCCTCGAATGATCAGCTTCGTTATCCCCAATTTTGTTGCAATCCTGAGCCCGGCAAGGAGCCCCTCATACTCTGCAGTATTGTTGGTCGCCTCCTCCCGGGGAAAATGCATCTGGACAACGTACTTTAGGTGCTCTCTAGTGGGAGCAACGAGAAGCATGCCAGCCCTAGCACCTTGTAGGGAGAAGGCACCATCAAAGTACATGATCCATTCTTGGGGGGCTTCCTTGCCGGTAATAACTATCTCCAGTACCTCTTCATCAGGGGTTGGCGTCCATTCTGCAATAAACTCTTCCAATGCCCTGCTCTGAATTGTTGATGTGCTTTCAAACTTTAGGCCAAAGCTGCATAACTCCAATGCCCACTCCACTATTCTGCCAGTAGCCTTAGGGTTTTGGAGTATCCTTTGCAAGGGGAAGCGGGTGACAACCGTGATCTCATGGGCTTGGACGTAGTGGCACAATTTCCTTGAGGCCATGACAAGGCCAAAAATCAACTTTGGCACACCAGAGTACCTGGAGCTAGCCCCCTGCAATAAGGAGCCGACGAAGTACACTGGGTGCTACACCACTTTCTTCCTTGCTGCGTCCTTATAGTTGCCTCTACTTTCGTGCTCTCCTTTGTCTTGATCCATGTATGGCCTTGCCGGGCTGTGCCCATTCTTTCCCCTGGAAGGGACACTGACTTAGGCTACTGCCTCTTATACTTCCCGCTATGCCACTCGTGCTACACTAGCCACTTGATTAGTTGCCACCAGGTATAGAAGCAACGACTCTAGTGGTTTGGGAGCAACCAAAGTGGGCACATACGACAAATATGTCTTTGGATCTTGCAGTGATGCGTCTGCTTCCGTAGTCCACTTCATGGGCCCTACCTTCTTCAAGGTTTTGAAGAATGGCAAGGCATCCTCGATAGACTTGGAGATGAATCTGCTGAGCGAGGCAACGCATCCTATTAAATGCATCACATCTTTGACTGTCTTAGGTGTTTGAATCTTCTCAATAGCCTTGATCTCATAGGGATTGGCCTCTATCCTGCGATGGGATACAAAGAAACCAAGTAGCTTGCCAGAGGTAATGCCAAACACACACTTCTCCGGGTTCAGCTTCAAGTTGATCTTGCACAGATTAGCAAACGTCTCTTCCAAGTCCTGGATGAGGGTCGATATGTCCTTGGTCTTGACCAAAATATCATCCATGTAAGCTTCAATGTTCTATGAAACTGTGATTCAAAACCAATCTGGACTGCTCTTGCAAAGGTGGATCCGGCACTCTTCAACCTGAAAGGCATTCACACGAAGCAGTATGTGATAGCGAAAGTATCGTTAGCTCCAACCAGCCATGCCAAGACCTTTTTCACATGAGGTGTAGCATCCTTGGATCTCTTGCTATTGGAATTCTCTGGCAATTCATCAATAGGCGCAGCACACTCCGAAGAGGTACGCTTCCCGGATTCCTTGTTAGCATCCGTGCTAGCCTTCTTCTTCCCATTGCTTTCCTTGGCGGGAACTGTGGCTTCAGCGGCCTCTGTCGCGACTGCGTCCTGATACATCTTGTCCACGCAAATGATTGTGTCCTTCTCGTCTGACAGAATGGAAATAACGCCCACTGGCCCTGGCATCTTCAAGGTGTTGTAGGCATAGTGGGATGCCGTGATGAATTTGGCCAGAACTGGGCGTCCAAGGATTCCGTTGTACGATAGGGGGAGGTCGACCACATCAAACAAACCCTTCTCAGTCCAGTAATTCAACTCTCCCCCAAATGTCACCGACAATGTGATCTTTCCCTTAGGAAAACTCCTGCCGGGGTTGATTCCTTGAAATGTGCCCACGACCTTGAGCTCTTCCTCCGCTATCTGGAGTTTGCTAATGACCTTTGGTGTAACCAGATTCAACCCGGCCCCGCCGTCAACCAACATCTTTGTGATCTTGAGGTTGTGGATTGTTGGTGAGACCACCAATGGCAAGCACCCTACCGCGGTGGTGCAGTCAGGGTGGTCCTCTTTTTCAAAGATGAGGGGCATGTGTGACCACTTAAGCGGCTTTCGAGAATCTGCTGCTGGCTCCACGGAATTAACTTCACGCGCCCATTGTTTACTGGCAGTCAGAGGAATGCAGAGATGCACCCCTGTCAATGCACAGGGCGTCAGTGGCCTTCTGGAATTCTTGTTCGCTGGTTTCCTCTTCATCCCCTCCATCACTTTCATCATTGCAATCTTCTCACGACCTGTGGCGGGTTTTCCTTGATTCCGAGGAGCCTTGTCGGGGCGACTTGCTTCGCCACCTCGGCCCTTCCCGCCAGCGCCATTCTGACCTTTCTCCTTATCAGGCTTCTCATACACAACCCTTTTCTTCTTGACAAGATGGTCAACTTGATGACACTCTTGGATATCGTGGACCTTGGTTCGATGAATCTTGCAGTACGGCCCGTCACCTTTCCCGGCCTTTTCGGTAGCCAGAGCCTCACAGCAGTCACTGCACGCCGCAACTTCCATGCCGGGGCTTCAGCCTTAGCCTTCTTGCGGGTACTCGGTGTGCCCGATCCCTCAACGGTCATTACTGCCTTATCCTTGCGCTTCTTGTTCTTCTTTGTTTGACTGGTGGCCTCGTCGTCATCCTCTGAGTCGATGTCGACGCCACCTTCTTTTTAGGGAGTTTCCTCCCCTCCTCCACCCGAACACACTTGTCCACCAAGGTGTAAAGCTCCTTCACAGTCTTGGGCAACCGAACGTTTATCTTGGAACATATCCGATGGTTGCGCATCTTAGACTAGAACGCAGCTATCACAGCTGCCGGGTCGATATCTAGAATATTTCTATGGATTCAGCTAAACCTCTGCATGTACTTCCACAGAGTCTCTCCTTCCTTTTGCGGGAGAAGCTGCAAACCACTGGGCCTCCCTGGTTCTTGATGGACGCCCGCGAAGGCGCCAACGAACTCATGGCATAGGTGAGCCCAGGTTGAGATGGATTTCTCCGGTAGATGCATCAGCCAAGACCTCACGTTTGGCTTGAGTGCCAATGGGAAGTAGTTGGCAAAAACCTTCTCATCTCTTCTCCGGGCATCTTAAACACCGATGGTGTAGATGCTCAAGAACTCTGCCGGGTTTAGTCTCCCATCATACTTCTCTGGTATCTTTGGCTTGAACATGCGAGCAGACGGCCAACGGACTTGCCGCAGCTCAAGGGTGAAGGCAGGGCACCCATCCTCGAAAGGAAGGTACCCTCCTCCGCCGAGCGCAGGATCATCAATGTTCGGGCCATCGCGCCCATTCGACTGGTGGTGGTTGTTGCAGCATCTCTCGATGGTGACCCGCGTGCCCTCCATCTGCCTGTCCTCCGGGGCTCGCCGTCGGCCTTGACGTGCTCGAGGATCGGATGAAGCCATCGAGACATCATCAAGCTCTTGGTCACGTGGCACTCGTGCTGGTTTCCTGGTGGGGATTGCACCGTGGGGGTGGCCCCTCCCGCATGGCTAGAAGCATGGGCCACCATTGTTGTCTAGGGAGGCTATGGCGGGCCAGCTCACTGTGAGCCTCCAATCAGGCTTTGAATGGTGGCTCTCCACTCATCCATCTGATTAGCTGCCGACGGAAATCTCGGCATCAGCTAGTCCCACGCCATGGCCTTCGAAGCGATACTTGACATAGGTGAGGATGATGTAGACCGCAGCGTTGCCCGGCTCCTGATGGTACCGGTAGTGGTGGCGCCGGGTTCCCGCCGTCGGGAGCCAGTCGCTTGGATGGCGTGGTGACGAGGTGGTGGCACGTGTTTACCAATGACCCCATTCGGGGCATTGGTTGGGCCAGTTTGCTCTAGGGGCAGTGCATGTCCTGCGACGGTGCCTGCAACGGGGCAGCCAAGGATTGCGGTTCTCCTCAGGGCGAACGTCACCACCGTGGCTATGCCCCTCGGCTAGGCAGGGAGGGACAGAAGGAATAATCTCTCTACCGATACCTCGCGAAGCATGGTCGTTGGGATGTTGTTGGTGTTGTCCTTCTCAGATGCCTCCTGCTCCTGCCCCGGCTATAGGGGAGGCGGTAACAACGCCGCGTGTGTTGACCACGTCCCCCGTAATGCGTCTTCCAAATCCTCCAAACTGCCGACGGAGTCTGCTGGCAAGCTATTCAGCCCATGCCGTGTTGGTCCTTTGAGTTTTAGTGGGAGGTACTTGATGGCATGTAGATCATCACCGTGAGCCATGTGGATGTGAAGGAGGAAATCCTCAATCCATACAGTGGGATCTGTTGTACCATCATACGATTCGATATTTACGGGTTTAAAACCCTTCGGGAATTCGTGATCCATAACTTCATCAGTGAAGCATAGGGGGTGTGCGGCGCCTCTTTGCCGGGCTATATCCCGACGCAGTTCATATGAGTCTTGTCTCCTGTATTCGGCTCGGCCGGATTTACTGTTAGTGTATCCGGCGCGACGGTCATCATCCCGCGTTGGCGCGCGCCCCCGTGACCCGTATATTGACCTTGCATGTTTTGCCCTGCTGTCCAATACGTCTCGCAGGTCCCGTGTGTTGCCCCGGGCCTTGGTATTTTTTATTGAGTGGCGGCGGGGTGCAGGCTGAACTTCAGGCTGAAACGCCTCTCTGGCTCGGCCACACGGTGGCCGGTCAGCCGCATCGTACACTGGTGATGGAGGTTTCAATGCTTCCTCCTCGAGGTGAGGTAGCAACCTGCATTTTGGGTAACTCTTGGAGGGGCGCTCGAGTTCATATTCCTCGGCCACAAGGACTTCGGTCCATCTATCTGCTAGCAAGTCTCGATCAGCTTGAAGCTGTTGTTGCTTTTTCTTCAGGCTATTTGTTGTGGCCATAAGCCGGTGCTTGAAGCGCTCCTGCTCGATGGGATCCTTAGGCACGATAAATTCTTTGTCGCCGAGGCTCACCTCGTCTTCGGAGAGAGGCATATAATTGTCCTCCTCCGATTCTCCATCTGCTGCCTGCTCTGGAGGGCTAGCTTGTTCACCCTCCCGCTCTACATCATGCTGGAGGGGATTGTGGTTTTCTTCGGCACTATCCGGAGTGTTATTGTCTCTTGTGCCGGTATCACTACTTTTGCTGTGGCGGGACTTAGAGCGGCGCTGCTGACATCGGCGCTTGGGTTGCTTCTTGGAGGGGTCATCCTCCACTGTCTTGTCGCCATTGCCTTCTTTGGGGGTGTCCACCATGTATATATCATATGATGAGGTGGCAGTCCAGTGCCCTGTGGGCGGTGGTTCCTGTTCGTCTCCCACGTCATCATCCATACCATCGATGTCTTCGGAGTCAAAGTCGAGCATGTCAGTTAAATCGTCGACAGTGGCTAGTAAGTGGGTGGTGGGTGGGCAGCGAATTTCTTCGTCGTCCGCATCCCATTCTAGCCGGACATAGTTCGGCCAAGGTTCTCCTGAGAAGGAGAGAGGCCTTAATGAATTTAGCAAATCTTCAAAAGGCGAGTGCTGAAAGATATCCGCGGAGGTGAACTCCATGATCGGCGCCCAGTTGGATTCGATAGACACGGATGCAGGCGGTGCGGAGTCCGTGGCCGGAGACGAATCCAGTGGTTCAGCGACACGACTCTCATAAGGGGTGAAGTTAGTATCTGGCTCCATCTTCACTGAGAGTGCGGCCTCCATGGCAGGGTCTATCCCTCCGTCCTCGGATGGCGCAATTTTCTCAGGATTGATGGCCGGAGTAGTTGCAGATGCGATCTGCCCAACACTGTCCGACGGCAGAGTTACGTCATACTCGTCGTGATTGTGCAGCGCACCTGACATGGGCTCGAATCCATCGAAGATCAAGTCTCTGCGGATGTCGGTAGTGTAGTTTAAGTTTCTGAACCTGACATGATGGCCAGGCGTGTAGCTCTCGATCTGCTCCAAATGGCCAAGCGAATTGGCCCGTAGTGCTAAGCCGCTGAATACGAAGATCTGTCCGGGGAGGAAAACCTCACCCTGGACCGCATCGTTACCGATGATCGAAGGGGCCATCGAGCCTTATGGTGACGGCACAGTGGAACTCTCAATGAAAGCACCAATGTCGGTGTCAAAACCGGCAGATCTCGGGTAGGGGGTCCCGAACTGTGTGTCTAAGGCGGATGGTAACAAGAGGCAGGGGACACGATGTTTACCCAGGTTCAGGCCCTCTTGATGTTGGTAATACCCTATGTCCTGCTTGATTGATATTGATGATATGAATATTACAAGAGTTGATCTACCACGAGATCGTAGAGGCTAAACCCTAGAAGCTAGCCTATGGTATGATTGTATGTTGTCCTACGGACTAAACCTTCCGGTTTATATAGACACCGAAGGGGGCTAGGGTTACACAGAGTCGGTTACAATGGAGGAGATCTACATATCCGTATTGCCAAGCTTGCCTTCCACGCCAAGGTAAGTCCCATCCGGACACGAGACGAAGTCTTCAATCTTGTATCTTCATAGTCCAACAGTCCGGCCAAAGGATATAGTCCGGCTGCCCGGAGACCCCCTAATCCAGGACTCCCTCACCCATTCTCACCACAGGTATCCCACACATGACATACATCAAGTGTTCTCAAATCCTTAAGGACTCAATCCGATAAGATAACTTCAAACGGAAAACTCAATCCATTACAAGAAGGTAGAGGGGGAGAAACATCATAAGATCCAACTATAGTAGCAAAGCTCACGGTACATCAAGATCGTGCCAAATCAAGAACACGAGTGAGAGAGAGAGAGATCAAACACATAGCTACTAGTACATACCCTCAGCCCCGAGGGTGAACTACTCCCTCCTCATCATGGATAGCACCAGGATGATGAAGATGGCCACTGGTGATGATTCCCCCCTCCGGCAGGGTGCCGGAACAGGGTTCCGATTGGTTTTTGGTGGCTAGAGAGGCTTGCGGTGGCGGAACTCCCGATCTAAGTTTCTTTTTGGGGGTTTCTGTATTTATAGGAATTTTTGGTGTCAGTCTCACGTCAGGGGGGTCTCCGAGTCATCCACAAGGTAGGGGCGTGCCTAGGGGGTAGGACGCACCCTCCACCCTCGTGGATGGCTCGGGACTCTTCTGGCCCAACTATTATACTCCGGGGGCTTCTTTTGGTCCATAAAAAATCATCAAAAATTGGCACGTCAATTGGACTCTGTTTGGTATTCCTTTCCTATAATACTCAAAAACAAGGAAAAAACAAAAACTGGCACTGGGCTCTAGGTTAATAGGTTAGTCCCAAAAATCATATAAAATAGCATATAAATGCATATAAAACATCCAAGATGGATAATATAATAGCATGGAACAATAAAAAATTATAGATACGTTGGAGACGTATCAAGCATCCCCAAGCTTAATTCCAGCTCGTCCTCAATGTAATTTTCTTTATTGTGGCATGAATGTTCAGATTCGAAAGATTCAAGAAAAAAGTTTAATATTGACATAACAATAATAATACTTCAAGCATACACTACAAAAAAAGAAACATCGATGACATTTTGGGCCAAACGAATTTTTTTTCTGTCATACTTATGACACTTCTATGACGATAACTGTGACAAAACCTGGTATCATCATAGATGTGGTGGGTGAGGGAGTCCTGGACTAAGGGGTCCTCGGGCGTCCGGCCTGGTAGCCATGAGCCGGACTAATGGGCTATGATGATGCGAAGACCGAAGACTGTACCCATGTCCGGATGGGACTCTCCTTGGCATGGAAGGCAAGCTTGGCGACCGGATACGTAGATTCCCTTCTTTGTAACTGACCTTGTGTAACCCTAGATCCTCCCGGTGTCTATATAAACCGGAGGACTTAGTCCGGAGAGAGATTCATTATCATTGCCATACAAGCTAGACCTCTAGGGTTTAGCCATTACGATCTCAAGGTAGATCAACTCTTGTAATACTCATATTCATCAATATCGATCAAGCCGGACGTAGGGTATTACCTCCATAGAGAGGGCCCGAACCTGGGTAAACATCATGTCCCTTGTCTACTGTTACCATCGACCTTAGACGCATAGTTCGGGACCCCCTACCCGAGATCTGCCGGTTTTGACACCGACATTGGTGCTTTCATTGAGAGTTCCACTGTGTTGTCTGCAAAAGGTTTGATGGCCCCTTCAATCATCAATAGTGACGATGTCCAAGGAGAAACCTTCCTCCCCGGACAAATCTTTTTGTTCGGCGGCTTCGCCTTGCCGGCCAATTTGCTTGGCCATCTGGAGCAGATCGAAAGCTACGCCCCTGGCCATCAGGTCAGATTTGGGAGCTTGAACTACGTTGTGGACATCCGTGGAGACTTGATCTTCGCCGGATTCGAGACTGCGGCTGATACCCCCGGTCACCCAGATGATAATGACCTAAATATGTCATCAGACCGCATCCAGGAGATCACTCCTATAACCGCTCTGGCCTTAGAGCCGGAGCAGACTGCGCCATCCAAGAACGGGAGGAATAACCTCACCACGGAGGCTACAGATTCCACGGCGTTGGAGCCGCACATAGACTTAACCTCTCATGATGTGTTTGTCAGCAGAACTCCAGACTCATCTCCGGCCGTAAGTTCCGAACCACGTGAGCCCGCGGACGCTGAGCACGATCGTTTATCGATCTTCGAATTCTGCGCCACAGACATCTTCCAGCACTTGCCCACGGCGATGTGCTAAACTCATTAAAGAACCTGTCCTTGGTGGAGGACTCACAGCCGAACTATATCCGGCTCGAACCAGGGGCAACCGGTGGAGAATTTTGCTTCCCACCACCCACTTCATAGGTGTCGGCATTTTGGGAACAGGGGTCCCCAGACTTGCCTGCCTGCAGCCCACAGTGTGGCTGGGCTAGCAGGTCTGTACGACCCATCTTCAACGATGAGGTATTCAAGACCATCGCGAGGGGCCAAGCCTCATGAGGCGGATGACACAAGACCTCCTCAGGAGCAGCCTCGCCAGGCAGGCTCGTGAGGGGCGGAGAGATCAAGCCAAGGCAAACCTCACGAAGTCCTCGTGGCGTGAGCCATGACGATCGAGACCAGGCGGTTACCAGGCGGGCAGCGTCCTTGCTTCCTCTTTGGTGCCAAGTGGGCAAGCGCATGCGCGGAGTACCGAGGCATCAAGGAAAGGTTTCCATATTAGTGTAACGAGACCAAGACCAGCAGGACGGCAAGAAGGAGGTCACCATGGAGCCCAAGACGGCGTCACCACCAGAGCCTTTTGCGGGCGAGGACTACTTTTGTCAGGATATGCTGTACTAGCTGTCCCCTTTCAAATTGGCCATTGTTCGCTCCCTTCCCGCTCAATATTTGGGGAGAGGACCAGGGCCCATATAAGTAGAACTAGCCACCACAGTAGAGAGAGGACTGATTCGGGGGGAGAAAATAGAGAACTCATTCAGAGGCATCTCACCCACACAAGTTCGCCAAGCACAAGAACACCTCAACCTCACGAGGCTGTTCTTCCCCTTGTACTGTTCATCATCAGCCCAAGAGGCAATCCACCACCACCACACTAGATTAGGGTATTACACCACAACGATGGCCTGAACCAGTATAAATTGTGTGTCTTTGTCTTGTGAGTTCGTCGAGTTCATCCGCGAGATTTTAGCGAGCTAGGGCGTGGATCGATAGGGAGAAAACCTTTGCGCGCACCCCATTGATCGAACCTCGAGGGTTTTGTCGGAACCCGTGATCCGACGTTTGCGACCATCAAGCATTCGACCGATACACTTGATTACGACTTTGAGAACATTGACGGTATGGATGATGATGTCGAAGACAATGAAGACCCCGTTGATACAACTAATGAACAATATGAACGGGAAGATGGGCAGGTTAGCCCTGGTAAACAGGCCATGCACGAAGATTCGGAGGACAACAATTACTTTCCGCTCTCTGAGGATGAGGTGAGCCTCGGCACCGAGGATTTCATCGTGCCTGAGGAACCTCTTGAGGAGGAGCACTTCAAGCGCCAACTAATAGCCACTTCTAGGAGCCTGAAAAAGAAGTAGCAGCAGCTTCAAGCTGACCAAGATCTGCTCAATGATAGATGGACCGAAGTCCTAGCCGCCGAAGAATACGGCCTTAGTGGCCCAGCCAAAAGCTACCCGAAGAGTAGATTGCTACCCTAGGGTGACGACAAGGCGCTCGAGCCCGTGCCATTATCGCACAAGGTGTCAGGTCGACCACAACTTGGTCTGGGTAAAGCGGCAACTCAAGCCGAACACCAGACCGCCCCACCTCACCGTAAATGCAAGGACAAAACAGCTCAGGGTTGTCCATACGACCGTCAACAGGACTTGGGTAGTAGAGCAGGACACTCAAGAGTGACCTACGGATCGCGAGGACATACCTCGACACGCGACGACGGCCACCTATTCGGACGTGACAAACCTAGCCACGCCTGGGCCGAAAACCGCAAACGGACTCCATCGGAGGTACGTCACAGTGTGGCCCAACATAGAGGCACCGCACACCCTCTTTGCTTCACAGGCGAAGTAATGGAGCATGAATTCCCAAACGGGTTCAAACCAATGAATATCAAATCATACGATGGAACAACGGATCCCACAATATGGATCGAGGACTTCCTCCTCCATATCCACATGACCCGTGGGGACGACCTTCATGCCATCAAATACCTACCACTAAAACTCAAAGGACCAGCTCGGTACTGGTTAAACAGTCTGGCGGACAATTCTACTGGCAGCTGGGAAGATTTGGATGATGCCTTTCGCGACAACTTCCAAGGAACATATGTACGGCCACCGAACGCCGATGAATTAAGTCACATTATCCAGCAGCCTGAAGAGTTAGCCAGGAAGCTCTGGACTAGGTTCTTAGTTAAAAAGAACCAAATCGTCGACTGTCCAGACGCGGAAGCCCTTGCGGCCTTTAAACACAGCGTCCGGGATGAATGGCTTGCACACCACCTCGGTCAAGAAGGACCTAGATCCATGACAGCCCTTACCGCTCTAATGACCCGCTTTTGCGAGGGAGAAGACTGCTAGCTCGCTCATAGAAGCAATAGTGCCAGCGACTTGGGCACTTCCGAAATCTGAGACGGCAATGGCAAGCCACGACGAAGCAAACACAACAGTCGCAATGATAATGAAAGATCACGCGACACAACGGTCAACGCCAGATTCAGCAATCCCAAGCCCGGTCAATGGAAAAAGCCATTCAAGGCGAACAAAGACGGACCATCCAACATAGACAGGATACTGGACCGACCCTGCCAGATTCACGGCGACCCCAATAAACCAGCTAATCATACCAACAAAAGTTGTTGGGTCTTCAAGCAGGCCGGCAAGCTCAACGCCGAACACAAGGGAAGGGGGCCATCAGGCAATAGGGATGATGGAGTGGTTCACCAGCCAAATGCCGGGGGCCAGAAGCAATATCCCCCCGAAGATCGATCAAATGCGGAGCAGAAATAGCAGTTTGGCTTCCGTTGCCCATCTCATATACCCGTTAAAACTATACCGCGCATACTTAACTACGCACTTAAGATACCATGGGCATTGGCGGAAGCATAATATGGACAAGTCTGCAAGCACTCCGGTAACATTTTTGTCTACTTTCCGTTTTCTTTCATCATTATCTATTAAAAATAGGTGGCGCAAAGGAGAAACATCTAAGACCGACTCCATCAGAGTTTGGATCCGTACACTCACGTACGGGGCTACTTCCTTCGAGGATTCCCCTCGCCAAGGACAGGCGGCGCAGACGTGCGACAGGAGGTCCAAAATAACTTTTTGTAGACCGCACTCTTTTTGTGCCTGTAACATGCCTTTTTCCTCTGCCTTTGACCCAGGTCATATCAAATAGCCGGGGTCGTGGCCTTTATATACATCAAGTAATCATTGGCATATCGCTCTGGTCCCAGTTCACATTATCCGAATTAATCATCCGCGTCTTTCCACAAATGAATATGCCTCCTATGGTTATTTCACATATATACCCCAGCTTAAACTTGCCAGGGGATCGATATGGGAACAAATGAGTTGCCAACAAAGTCTGAACAGCTTTTACAGCATACTTCGGTGTCGCGAGTTTGGCCTTATCTATACCAATATAAAAAGACCCAAATGGGCAGATCCAACATATCTCAACCATCCGATCGTGTTAATCCAATAGCCTTTATTGTCCTAATGTCGAGCAACTAAACACGTTTAGCGCTAATCAATCCTTTCTATTCTCTCCTTGATCCCCTCCCTTATGTGTATACCCTTTCCCAGGAAAGAAACCGCCGCTCGCCCCGCCGCTCCTTCGCCGCACCAGTGCCCCCATCCACCCCACGCCGCGCCCTCATCGTGTCGCGATGTCGCCGTTTGAGTAGGGACGCCGCTGGCACCGCCTTCCCGCCGCCTGGACAACAGGAATGCCACGCTGCCGCCTTCCCGCCTGCTGGACAGCAGGGACGCCACCACCGCCGCCTTCCCGTCTGCTATACAGCAGGGATGCCACCACCGCTGCCTTCCCGCCTACTGTACAACAACGACGCTGCTGCCTTCCCTCCTGCTGGAGGCGGCCGCCTTCCCGCGTTAGGGACACACTCGCAACCGCTGATGGCGCTGATTTTGACAAGGTCTCCTGCCATATACGCGCGCAAGGGATCTGAGGTGCGTCCCTTCAACACAACCATCGTCTCCAACAAATCAGAGAATAATACAAGATCTCTCTTCCCTCTTCTTAATTCCCTTGTCGCTTTCGTCTTCCCCAAATACATGGCCAGCTTCTCTCATTGATGTGAGTACATGATTACATATATGTGATCTTCTATATTGACATTGAACTAATGTGTGTGCAACAAGGTGTAGAATTTGGAGTTTGATCCCAGGCTTTATTGCTGTGCAATTTACTTATTACTTTCCATTAGATTCCATCTTTATCACTACACGATGGTCTAGATTCAGAAAGCAATAACAAAATATATTATCAAATATCTCCCATCCAAGACAAGCTGATAAAAACATGTACTTTTTAAGAGAGGCTGCTGATTCAAATCTTGATTTTTGCCAAAATATAGAATTTTGGCGATACTATTTAAAATAGGTTATTGCATTACGCCATCTCCTACCCATGCTGACCAGAACAATTATATAGGGAATTTCATAGAGAACGAGGTAGATGAGGTAAAATAAAAGTGTCCTCTGATGACAACTCGATACTGCAAAGTTAAGTTTACTATCGTTTGTAGCTGCGGAAAAGTTTTGCAATTCTTTTAAGAACAAGATTAACACTTGCCTGGGTTGTGTAATACACGTTATTAATATCTTGCCAACAATGACATGCATCTGTAGCCAGGTTTATATGGTTGGCATGCTTACGTATTTTTTTGTGTGTGACTACGGTCACATCATGGTTCTCAATTCTTCCATTTGATATATGTGTAGGGTCTAGCCCGTTGACAGAAGCATTTTCTATCATGGTTCCATCTCCCACAGGTATAGACGGGCATCCTTGTTCCTGGAGACCATCTTATACATTGTTCTTCAGTTATTGCTCCTACAAATATAGATCTACATGCTTGTCCATATCTTTGTTCTTGCTTGTGAAATTGTACATTGCAACGAAAAATTGTCGAAAGCATCGTTGCCTAAGCAACTTTGTTTTTTGGCTAGAAAATTTTAATTCCTTTTCCTATCTCACCATGCTATTATTCTTTTATTTTAGTATACTTGGTTTTTTTACTTTACCCATACTTTCCCATTGCATTGCCAGTTGTCAATGACGTGTTCAGGAACTCACATGGCTCAAACACTGGTATGCTCGGTCAATATATATTTATATCATATAATTAATTATCAAAACCACACTAACTAATTTCTTCTTTCATATTTTATAATCTGTTATTAATTGTAGATATCGCTGGTGTAGTCATGTACGTGGGCCGAGTTGACCATGATACATATTCCCCTCTATGCATGAGGGAAGTAGCACTGATCGATACTGGCATGAGTATTATCTTCCTACACATTTTTTAAGAACTAGCTGAATGCCATTGGAATGAACTTCTTTCTGATGAAGAAAATGTTGGCTTAATCATGGCAACCTCGATGAAGGTTGATCAACTATCCACTATGTTTTTTCCTTAAGAAGTGTCGTACCATTTTAGTGTCATGTTATTACTAACTTGAGAATTGATAGCAGAAACTCTTATTAGCACGGGGGCAACAACTTTATGCATACATTACTCCTCAACTTGCCACAATGTTCACTTTCTTAAAGGCCAGTATCTGTTATATTTCTTAATTTTACAAAATTTTCCAACAACTAGACTAAATTGTTCGCTTATCATTTTGTGTAGGTGTGCATCATCAAGTTCGTGATGACTTGTATTTCTGTGTTGCTATCAAGAATGAAGTTCTTAGGAAGGATGCCTGCAAACGAGACAATGTGGATAGGTCACTTGTCCCCAAGATAACCGTGAATGAAGTAGACTTTCGCTCTGGTCAATCTTTCCCCCCGAAGCAAATTTTCATGTATATAAGGGGTGGTCGGCGTCCACCAGTCAACGTCAACAAGATGGATCAATTTGACTAGGCATAAAGGTCTCAAATAAAAAAGAAGTTGTGGAACTAAAGAATTTCAAGCCCTTGGATTTCTGTCCTTTTCTTTCAGTTGTTGAATTTTGAGATTTGCTTAATGACTTGTTTGATGATGGAATATTGTGTAAACCTTCATTTTGATTACTGATTTCCTTTCTTTGCACATGGCTACACGTGCATTGCACGTGCACGTTTACTAGTATGCATCAGCTCTGAATCATGTCTTGGGTCAATAGTTGGGTTGCCTGGCTCCTGTGCTTGCTATCATATGTTCCACTCTATCGGCTAAGGTAGTAAAGGGAGAACTACTACGATTGTGCTTCCGATTCACCTGGCTCAGCACCTCAGTAGAGAAAGCCGAAACTGACTGTCATGATGCGGCGAGAGGTGGTCAACCACTCGATGACTTATCAGAATCCCTAGCGATTCCTCCGTGTCACACGAAGGACCTCTTTCTGGTCAAATATGTACACGCATCATATGAATAAGCCGCATACATACCAGGGGCTATGTCATAGACCCACCATAAAACTCATATGGCTAAGTGAAAGTGTTAACGCCCTATAGTTTGGTTGCCTGGTTCGCCGCATTGACACCTCCTTCACGGACCAAGACATTGGGTCAAGAGTGATCAAATGCTTTTCCGAACACCCCCATACTTCCTACGGGGGGGCTGAAGCTGACGACTGGAAAACTTTCAGATTATATTAAAACGGCCACATAGGAGGAACACAAACTTTCGAGCAATATATAAAAATAGATTAACTATAAAATTGTCTCGTACAATTCTCATACACCTCGCTCGAACATTATCTCTTTCGAGCATTGACCCTCTATCAAGCAGGCGGCCACTAGGACGTCATCAAAATAATGCTCTGGTTCGTGGCGGTCCTTGCCCTTGGGTAGACTCTTCACCGCAACATTGATGGCCTTCATCTTCCCCCAGAATGTCTTGACTCGGGCAAAGGCCATCCGTGCACCGTCGATACAGACTGACTGCTTCACAGCGTTGATACGTGGCACCGCGTCAACAAGCCGCTGCACCAAGCCGAAGTAACTATTCGAAACAAGCTCAGTTGGCCATAACCGGATTATGACGTTCTTCATGGTAGCGCCAGATATCCTATGAAGCTCGGCCCACTGGGACATCTTCTCATTTAGCAACACAGGGCGCTTTGACGCACCGAATTGTGACCAGAAAAGCTTCTCCGTTGCATACCCCTCTCGCGCCTGGTAAAACTGCGCCGCATCAGAAGAACTCTTTGGCAAGTCTAAAAACTAGTTCAGAGAACTCCACAATTGGTTAAGCTGCGCATAGTTCGGATCGCCGAAATTAGTCTGTAGCAAAAATGGCTCACCAGCCGCATTCTCCCTAGCTTGCCGGATCTCCTCACGGGCGGCTCTGGATTCAGACCGCGCTTCTCTCGCCTCTCGTAAGGCCTTGTCAATTTCAGCCGTTTTGGCTTCATTCTCCTTCTCAAGGAGTTCACAGCGGCTAGCAGCATTTTTTAGTTCGAGTGCCATCATGGTTATTTTCTCCTTGTCTTGACGCCGAGCAACTCGTTCGGCTTTTAACTCAGCCGATGCCTTTTCGGTAGCCGCATTACTACACCGGGCCTGCTCCTGGGCCCGGGCCTGCTTCACCCGAAGAATTTTAACGGTGGCAGCACCATCTGCAGCCATGCATATTATAGTATATGACTTTCAGCGTCATGCGTATATCACAAAAATGTATGTGAAGGGACTGCCTCGAATACATACCTTGCGATTCGTCAAGACGCGTGTTGATTAACTCAATGTCATCCACGACCACATCAAGCTTTCGTTGAAGCTCGGCAATATCCGTAGTCTGGGAAGTAGTCAGGGGGGAAGCAGCCTGTGTTCAAGTTCATCAGATTAGTCCTTGAATATTTCTTCTTGATCCTCCGTTCGCCTCCCATGGGAAGCCAACCCGAGTCTCAGGGGCTACTATCTATACACAGTTGTATTTTGCGAATAAAACACAATTGCACATATTACAATACAAACCTCGAAGCCTCTTAGTAGGCTCGCAAAGGCCTCATTCAATCCGCTTTTCACAGACAGGATCTTTTTGACCACCTTGCCCATCAAGGTACGATGTTCCTCTGAGACAGACGCCTCTCATAGCATGTTCGTCAATATATCCAGCGCCTCTGGGTCTCCGAAGGCTGCTGTAGGATTACAGCCTCCCTTTGAAGGGATCCGTTCATTCATATCCAGTTGCAGACCGGACTGTTCGGGGCCTTCATTGTTGGTCCCCGGACCCTGGGCCACCAAGGTGTTGCCATCGGGTAAGGTCTTCATCATCCTTTGCACCACTTGTTGGTTGGGGGAAACCCTCCGCGACGACACCTCGAAGTCGTTCGCCCTATTGGGCGGAGAGGCCGGTGGAGGCGTCTCACTTTCCATCATTTCGGGGAGAAGGTCCCCCGAGGAAGAGGATTGCTAAAGAAGACTGTGTGTCGAACTGCAAAAAAAAATATGTCAGGCATCATAAGAAAAGAACGGGACATGTTTAAAACATCCTTGTTCACTTCCGATTTGGCCTGAGGCTTGTCCTCGTCACGAGACTGCGCTTCGGCGTC
Organism: Triticum urartu; assembly: GCF_003073215.2. NCBI lineage: Eukaryota > Viridiplantae > Streptophyta > Magnoliopsida > Poales > Poaceae > Triticum > Triticum urartu. The sequence continues at coordinate 323,074,217 of NC_053025.1, forward strand.
CTCCAAGCCTGAGCCACCCGACAGAGGCATCTTGCCTCTCTTAGGAGCATGTTCCTCCCAAACTTCGGAGGTGGCCCTTTTCTTCCCATGAGGGGAGGAGACAGTGGCCCTCCCTTCACTCTTGTCTTCGGATGAGGGAATTTTGATTCCTCCAGACACATTGTCTGACGCACCCTTGGAATGGGGGTCATCTTTGGTCTTTCCACTCTCCACTTCGCCCTCCTTCACACGCACCTGGTACAGTGCCAGGGCTAGCATCCTTGTTAAAACAGGATTCATTGGGCCTTCGGGCAGAGGAGCCGGACACATAATTAGTTCTGCCTTCTTTATCCAGCCCTGGAGGAAGATAGCCTGCTTAGTACCATATTACGATATGCATAATTACATAGTGTTTGGAAGACAAGTGCTTACCGGGGTATCCGGATGGTTGCAGTTAAGGCCAGCATCCTCGGTAGTGTCCGGCCAATGTTTTCGCTTCCCAAAAAACAACTTCCACATCCCTTCGTGCATAGTGCCGAAGAAGTGTTGGAGGGTTCGTGGTCCTTCTGAATTGAGCTCCCACATGCGGCGAGACCTGCGCTGGTAGGGCAGGATTCGGCGAACTAGCATCACTTGAATCACGTTGACAAGATCGATGTCTCTCTCAAGGAGGGCTCGGATGCGACTCTATAGAGTCTGCACTTCATCAACTGATCCCCAGTCCAGCCCCTTGTTAATCCATGATGCAAGCTATGGCGGAGGGCCGGAACAGAACACAGGAATAGCTGCCCAGTTGGTGCTACGGGGTTCTGTGACATAAAACCATTCTCGCTGCCATTGGTGGGAGGCTTCGGCGAAAGAGCCTTTTGGCCAAAGAGTGTTAGTAAGCTTGCTTACTACAGCACCATCGCACTCCGCCTGTTCCCCGTCAACTACCTTCGGCTTCACACTGAAGGTCTTGAGACATAAGCCGAAGTGTGGGGGGATTCGGAGGAAGGCCTCGCATGTAATGATAAACGCCGAGATGTGGAGGATATAGTCCGGGTCTAGATCATGAAAATCTAGTCTGTAATAAAACATTTGTCCCTGGACGAAGGGGTGAAGAGCGAACCCTAGCCCCCGGAGGAAGTGGGATATGAATACGAACCTCCCGCCAGATCTGGGGTTGGAATAACATGTCCTTGAGCAGGAAGCCTGTGGTGGACCTCCGCGGTCAAATATCTGGCCGCCCGAAGCTTTGCGATATCCTCCTCTGTAACGGAGGAAGCAACCCATCGGCCTTGAAAGCTGGGTCCGGACATGACGGGGAGGCCTGAAGCAATGAAGTGTAACCTTGGGTGCTAGAACTCGAGGTTGGGAAGGTTGAGGAGAGGTTTGGCATAAAAAGACGGCCCTTGGATCCTTTATAAGGCAGCGGGTATTGAACGCCACTTCCTAAGCCTAAGAACCTGCCTATTCCTAAGGAATCTTTCCCGCTGGACGGTTGGGTTACCCACGCCCGTATTGATGAGAATCCCGTAATAAGGGGAGACGATCTCTGCTTTGACAAGACGTGCTAATGGCAACCGTGTCTCGAAACATGGAGCGGCAGACGAAAGACGGTTCGAAATTATGACCAGACGGACATAATGTCATGTTGTAAAAAGTTGTCAGCGGATTGTACTCATGGATTATTGTGTTCTCTCTACGGTTGTGTGTGGTGTGTGTTACAGGTCCGGACCCGATCAATTCGTCCGAAGACTATTTTGGAGTTCGGAAGGAGGAACCCGCCTTGCAATGCCGAAGACAGAACTACACGCCAGATATCTTGTCATTGAACCCAGGTTCAGGGGATACTGAGGGAGTCCTGGACTAAGGGGTCCTGAGGCGTACGGCCTGTTAGCCATGGGCCGGACTGATGGGCTGTGAAGATGCGAAGACCGAAGACTGTACCCGTGTCCAGATGGGACTCTCCTTGGCATTGAAGGCAAGCTTGGTGACCGGATATGTATATTCCCTTCTTTGTAACTGACCTTGTGTAACCCTAGATCCTCCCGGTGTCAATATAAACCGGAGGACTTAGTCCGGAGAGAGATTCATTATCATAGCCATACAAGCTAGACCTCTAGGGTTTAGCCATTACGATCTCGAGGTAGATCAACTCTTGTAATACTCATATTCATCAATATCAATCAAGCAGGACGTAGGGCATTACCTCCATAGAGAGGGCCCGAACCTGGGTAAACATCGTGTCCCTTGTCTCCTATTACCATCGACCTTAGACGCACAGTTCGGGACCCCCTACCCAAGATCCGCCGGTTTTGACACCGACAGTGGGGTCCTACTTATATGACAAAAAATCATGACAGAAAATGGGCTTTTCATCCTGGGCGGACCAGAGACGCAGCTGCATGACATTCTTTGGGTCATCCATGATGGAAAAAACCGTGGTAGAAGCAAGGGCGGGGAAATATCGGGGAGTTCCTGGTAATGGTGGGTGGTCGGGGCCGAGCGATGCTCGTTTCTCTCGTACGTACACGCGTGTGTGCGAGGCGTTGGGCTCTAACTAAACCCGAGCGAGGTGTTGGGCTCTAACTGAACCCGAGCGATTGCACTACAGGCTACGCGTTACTAAACCCGAGCGATCAATCAATCCCTTGCTCTTAACTGAACCCGAGTGATTCCTTCGCTACTGTTGCTAACTGAAGTCGATCGAACACTGCGGCCTCCTTCCCTTGATGAACACTGAGCATTGTTGAGGGGGTTTGGATGAACAGTTCCCGATGGGGGTAGGATGAACAAGACCACGTGGTGGTAGAGGTCATTGCCGCTGGATGAACAGTACCCCGATCAATCAAGCCGATGGATGGATAGGACCCCGTGGAGGGCTGGTTGAGCAGTAGTCGGTGGAGGGCTGGTTGAACAGTAGCCGATGGAGGGCTGGATGAACAGTAGCCCGTGGAGGGGTGGTTGAACAGGACCCCATGGAGAGGGTTGGTTGAACGGTAGCCGGTGGAGGAGCGCACGGTGGAGGCTGGATGAACAGGAGCCCGTGGATGAACAGTCGCAGGTGGAGGCTGGAGGAGGTCGACGCTTGATGAACTGCAGCCCGTGGAGGCTAGAGGAGGTTGACGGTGGAGATGAACAGTATCCCATGGAGTCCCGTTTTGCGGTACGCCACACCCCTCCTAATGAACAGGACCCCTGTTTCGACCATAGCGCTCCAACACAAGTCCGTTTCCTCCATTTAGCGGTACGCCACAACCCTCCTGATCAACAGGACCCCGTTTCCTCCATTTTACGGTATGCCAGACCCCTCCCGATGAACAGGATCCCGTTTCGACCGTAGTCGGTCGAACACAAGGCCGTTTCCCCTGTTCTACAGTACTCCAGGCCTCGTTTCCATCGGTTGTTCCGTCCAAGCCGGTTGGCACCCGATGAACAGCACACGTTCCGTTGCCTCCAGATGAACACGACGCATTCCGTTGCCTCCTTATGAACACAACGACGATGCAATTTCTCCGTTCCGACCCAGCCATATACACGAGCCCTGGCCGTACGTATGCGCGAGTAGGCATTCGAGACCCCGCTCGTATGTACGTACATGGCCGTATTTTCTTTCTTGCACCTTGCCCGATGTACGTACGTGTACATGCTACGTGCAAGCCTCTACTACGACATGTGCGCGCCTCTACTACGACACGTGCCCTTCCTTACACGGCCACGGTTCTTCGCTGCAGCCTGCAAACAGATCAATCATATGTACGTACAAGTTCGCGACCAGAATGACAACGCTACGTACGCTTCGACTAGGTGGGTCCCAACTGTCAGGCACTTCCTTCCGTGCGAAGATGTAGCTGGTGGTTCCCAGCAGTCAGGGGGCTAATATTTTTTCCCGTAATATGGACGCACTTCCTTGCGAGCAAAGATATAGCTGGTGGGTCCCAGCAGTCAGGGGGAATCGTATTTTTTGTGACATACAGTGGCCCGTCCGGTGGGTCCCTGCTATCAGGTGGACGAATCATTATTTTCCGCATAATAAGGAGGCACTTCTTTGCTGCGGCCGTGGACCCAGCTGTCAGCCTCTCCATGTACAGTACTCTTCCGATGGAAGTCGTTCGTTGACCAGATTGACCACGCCGCGCCGAGAGCACCAGGGCGGTGGACGACGGTGAGGCCTAGGAAGGGGACGACGCGGAGCCTGGAAGACGCGGCATTGGATGCCCAAGCGGAGGGGAGTACATGGGTTGACTGCTTCGGCTGCGGTGTGAGGCTGTCATCGCCAGAGAATAACAGGATGTGTGGGTGAGTATAGAGGGATGGCATGGCCAGCGGTGGCAGCACATCCGGACACGGGAGGCAAGAGCAGGCGGCATGGCTAACGCTTGTTTGGGCGGCTGCAGCAAGAAGACCATAGGTTGAAGAATCACTACGGCCGTTGGATGGATATCGTACGTTCACTTGAGCTAGAATCTTTCATATTGACTAAGTTGACAAAGCCCTCCATCCCCGTCATCTTAGTAGGCCCACAAGTCAGCCTCCCACTATGGTGGGTCCCAGCTAGCAGGGGGAGTATTCATTTTTATTGCGTAATAACGAGGCACTTCCTTGCGTGTGAAAATATAGCTGGTGGGTCCGACCTGTCAGTGGGGGAACATTTTTTCATGAAATACAGAGGCCCTTCCGGTGGGTCCCAGCTGTCAGGTGGAGGAATCATTATTTTGCGCGTAATAAGGAGGCATTTCCTTGTGTGCGGCCGTGGACCCAGCTGTCAGACTCTCGAGGTACAGTCCACTTCCGATGCATGCCGTTCGTTGAACACGCCGCACCGAGAGCACAAGGGCGGTGGACGGCGGCGAGGCCTAGGAAGGGAAACAACATGGAGCCAGGGAAAACTTCGCAGTTGTTTCCCACGCGGAGGGGAGTGTGAGGGTTTACTGGTTCGTCTGTCGTCGCTGGAGAATAACAGTAGGTGTGGGTGAGTAGAGGGACGGCTAGGCCAGGGATGGGAGAACGATGGGGCGGTGAGGCCTGCGTGGTAGCATATCTGGCCACGGGAGGAGGGAGCAGGCAGTCCTGCCGGCGCTTGTTTGAGCGGCTGGAGCAGGAAGAGCAGAGATTGAAAAAGCATGACGGCCGTTGGATGGACATCCAACAGTCACTTCTCTCCTGTGTTGAATAAGTTGACACGGCGTTGCATGTGCGTCAACCTTATTTTTTAGGAAAGCATGCGCGTCAACCTGTAGTAGGCGCACAAGTCAGCCTCAAATCTGTGGAAAATAGCATAAAACCCTTCTGCCATTATTTCTAATAATTTACAACCCATTTGCCAATTCTTAAGAATTTTTTTGGAGACCATCTTCTTCTGTTTTCGAGCGTATGGAGCCCATCTTCTTTTTGTTAGCATTACACCCCATATTGTGGCCACGGTTAAAAATTATACAAAATTTTGCATATTTCGGTGCAGTCAACTGTTTTAAATCCTGAAATATCGAGTCACATTCAAACTATTTTGAAAAATAATTTATATGAATATAAAAGTCAAATAATTGTCCACGCATAAAAATCAGTGTAATTTAAAATCTTGTAATAAAAAAAATTGAAACTAATTCCCGATTTGATGTGTTTTAAAAATGTACAGAGCATTTCCGGGCAAACCGAATGAAACTCTCCTCGTCTTGAAATATTTGCAGCCCAGCAGTGCTGATAAAGCAAGTAGGCCCCATTCGGGTATTTCTTTTAAAAAATAGAACTGGGCTAGCCATTTTCAGCAAGAAAAAACACAAATGGGCTCATGATGTGGTAAACATAAATAAAACCCTGGCTAGACGGGCCACAGCCCCGGCACAGCCCCGTTGTTACCCTGATCTGTCGCTAAAACTAGTATAAATAACAACTGCTTGTTCCCCAAAAAAATTAAATAACAACTGTGCGACCTGCTGGGTCCCTGGTGTCAGCCGCTCGTTGTGTATTAATTCTCCCGTTTATTGACTACGTTGACAATGGCGTGAGCCCCAGATGTCCAACCAATAGGAGGAACCATTTTTTTGGGATTATAATAACGAGGCACTTGCTTGCATACTGCCATGACGCTGGTGGGTCCCTACTGTCATCCTCTCCACGTACAGTCATATCCTTGTTCCTCTTGGTTGTTGACAACATTGACAATGCAAGAGGGCGGCGCACCGCGCACAGCGAGCGAACCAAGGCCTAGGAAGATGGCGAGGCCTCGGACGGAACGAACAGGAGCCGTGGAAGATGCGTCGGTCCAGTCGCAAGGGGAGGAGAATACGAGGGTTGGCTGGTTCGGGTGCGGGTGCGGGTGCGGGTTGGGGCTTACATCACTAGAGAATAACAGGACGTGTGGAGGAATAGAGGGAGGGACTGGCCAACGTTGGAGGGTACAGTAGGGCAGCGGAGGTGCAGCTAGCCATCGGAGGCGGGAGCAGGCGGAGCCGACGGGGTGGTTTGGTTTGGGCGGCTGGAGGAAGAAGACGAGAGATAGAAGATACACGAGAGATGTTGGATGTCAATCCAACGGCTAGTAGGCAGAATCGTTTGTTGACTAGCTAGTAAGTCGACACCACCTTGGATAGGCTATTTCCTCGTGGGTCCCAAATGTCAAAATCCAAATCTGTCATGGTCATGTAGCCTTTCCTATGAAAATTTAGAGGGCATTTCATGTGCTAGTTTGAAATAAGTTTATGGGTGCTGGTGGGGGCTAATCACTTGGCTTCTGTAATGCATAGTGAGCTCAAGCAGCTGGCGAGAGTGATGTTATTTCCCTTGGTTGGGATTTGTTACAATATTTCACTCTAAATTTAACGAATGGCAAGCCATTTGCCTTGTTTCAAACAAAATATGACAGTCACAGCCGAGTTGAAAAGGGCAAGAACATCTAACTCTAGCTTACAAACTGTACAAAAGCAAGAGGGTTAATCGTTCATCAGGTTTAGACAAAACCGAGGTTGAAAAGGGCAACAACATCTAACTCCAGCACTGTTTTCGGCAGTCATAGTCAAATGGATCGGTCAGGTCCATAGAATGAACATCCTGGGTCGTAAAATTTACTGGATTATGACCACAATATGTTGTGAATAGAAGCCTGACACGTTCAGAAGCTGTTGTGCCCACCTGAAACTCCTTTTTTTGCTCTTCGACATACCCATCCGTCAAAACCATGCTGCTGATAAACTTAAGCCTGATGGACAATAGTAACCTCGCATTCAGCAGGAAGAATGTGACAAATCTAGTGTTTGCATGGTTGGCTCGTAATCGTTCTAGCGTTATTGTCTTCAATCGAATGTCATGATAAGTGAGAAAATCCCGGCACTTACGAATCCACCGATTGGTTATAACTTTCTTACCTCGTCCTGTTGCCTAAATAGACATGAAGATTGAAAACAGTTAAGGTCTAAAAAAGTGTGTGGAAAGAGAAACAGCTGAACGGTTAATTCTAGTACACTATATGCGGGCTTCCAATGTGCGTGAAATTATCATCTTTATATACAACTTCTCCAGACATGGAAAGCATTGCAGCAAGCCAATAATCTTGTTCAAATCAAAAAAATTCATTTGGATATATAAGATCTTGACAGAATCTAGCACCATTGATAGGCTATCCATGGAGAAACTCTTCATTGAGCATAGAACATAATATAAGTACAAAATGTGTACTCCGAGATGATATATAACTTATGCTCACAAATACAAAATGTGTACAAATGCAGCTTATGGTTAGAAGTGTAGATGATAATATAAAGTACCTAAAGAACTGTGGAGCCAAACACCATCTTGAAATGAGCACAGAGATCATGTACACCCAAGGTCTCCAGTTTAGGTGCAGAGAGGACTGTTATTTGCAATGGTGAATAACTAGAATCAAGGATCAACCTTTGAAGTGAAGGGGCATCTTGGATGATGACCTACCTTCCATCAAAAGAAATTCCAATTCTTACAAGGTTAGGCAACTTTATTTGGAGACAACACAATTCTAACTGTGCAAACAAGCACCAAGCACTCCAGGGCAGGGCAACTAGAGTGGATGATGTTGTGCAATGAGGCCTCCGATATACGAACCCGCACAAGTGGAAGTTTCTTGAGAAATGGGAGTCGAAGGTTTAGTACCAGATTGTCTAGTAGGTCGCACAGCGCAAAGGTGGCGGTGTGGAGAGAGGAAGAAAACCGCGAGATGGACATCGGTGCTGAGGGCACAGGTAGATGGCGTTCGGTATCTGGTAGGGCGATTTCCAGGGGAATAGTAGAACTCAAGCAGCTATAGTTCTGTAAATTTAGGATATTTCAGCCAGGCGTCCATCGTGCAGGGCATGGTATGCTTGCTCAGGCAGCATGACGGGATGCAGAGGCTTTGAACGGAGCCCCGGTGGGAGGAGATGATGGCTCTGGGATTTCAAAACCACTGAAGAGAAATAGCTGACGACAGTCGAGATTAAGGGGCACGGCGCGCCATAGAGGGCACCACCGAATTGAGAGGACTTGGGTGCGGCAACAATCCTTGGTGGGGAGAAGCGAGATGATCTCCCCAAGGACGGCGTCCGGGAGATCGCTGATGCGGTCCACCCGAGATTCTACGGGTTCCTGGGATCCGGTGAGGGCGGGTCGCCGCGTCTCCCCGCGCTGCCGGGTGCGGGATCTACAATAGGCGTCGCCGCTAGCGGGAGCCTCATCTTCTTGGCGCTGGGGTTAGCCGACTCCATTTTCCTCGAGGGCGTTGCGTCGCACTCACGGATTTGAGCAGAGTAACGAATGACGAGCCTAGTTGTAGTGCGAGTGAAGAAGAAGGGGAGCTGGGGGTTTTCTGTAGTAGTGAGGAAGAAGGGGAGCTGGTGTTTTCTGTAGGAGTGAGGTGAGGAATTTGGGGGTACGAGTGGAGCGAGCTGACGTGTGGTGGGTGGGAGTGAGGAGGAAGATGAGCACCCAGGGTTTTTGGGGGGCGGTGTGCTGGGTGTGGGTAGCGCCTCTCGTTAAGTAAATATATGGGCTTTTGAATTGATTTTATTATTAACTAGGGTGGATGGGCTATTTTGTCTTGGGCCCAGAGAAACAATTACTACTAGTACAGTGGAGACACTCTACAGCTACCAGAAAAACAATTACTACTAGTACAGTGGATACACTACCGCTTCTGGCTCCTCCTAGGTCATCAAAACGTCTCCCTCTACTGAATGCCATTTTACTTTTGTTCACTGACATGCGGGCCATGCCGCATGCGGGCCCAAATTCCATCCACCAAATTAGAAGGCAGTATGCAGGCGGAGAGTCACCCCGGTCGTAGCACGGCAGTAACGAGTCATCTATCACAAAACCCACCTCCCCACAGTCTAAGTTTGACGGACGAAGCAACCATCATTTCACTCTTTGCTGAATCCCCTTCTCCCTCACCGTCTTCAAGAAAGCCAACACTCGCATGTGCCACTGTTCTTCTCTCCCAACAAAGGGAAGGTAAGCGGATCTGTGATATTGGTATATTTTCGTTCAGACAAAAGAAGGAACTTTTGCAAAGCAGTAACCGATCCTCACTCTCTTTTTTGCTTCATTATCATTGCGATTGTGTTTTCCTTTCAGTGGTTTCCTAGTATTCGTCAGTTTCATGATGGACCAAGGAGAACCAGGCAAAGATCTGCCGATATTGGAGCAGATGCGGGAGGCTAATCCCCACGAGAAAGAGAGCTCCAAGAAGATGGAGGCAGCCACCGAGCAGACCCCAGATACGCTCACGGCCACTACTGAGATGGTCAACGCCCCATTTGAGGTTACAACCCCCGTGGCACTGCAGGAGCAGTTTTCCCCCTTCGAGGATGTGTCCCCCCTGCTGAGCTGCCCAAGGTGATTTTCTTCTTTGCCGATCTCGATTGATGTTTTTCATCTAAGTATGTGGTGATGAATAATGCAAAATTTTATTAGCTTCGATGCCATGCTATACATAGTGGTTTAAATAACTTGTGTTTCTTATACTGGAAAGTAATTCAGAATTTGTTTCTGTTTAAATTAGAGCCCTAATGCAGACAAGGATTGTGTGGTTGTACATGTCACTCGCTATGAGGCGGATGACCTAAATATACGGACTGGGAAAACAGAGTTCTTAGGTTGTTGGATCCTGGAAGCCATTTGCGCTTATACCGATGTCGAGTTGTATTCCAGCCTCACTGTTGTCAGGCATGTTGTCTAGGGTGTACTGAAGCACAAGAAGTTCAAAGCTACTCCTTCATTTGTGAGGCATACTGGTCTTGTCAAGCTTACGCAGGAAGATGATGTGGCATGCCTCCACCAACAAGTTTGTGAGTGGCAAGGCCACAAGGTTATCTTCATGAAGGTCACAGGATTGAGCTGCTGCCGGACGTCCTCGATGATCTTCATGGAAAGGTCCCTCTTGTGTCTAGCCCAAATTAGATCGAGGCATGAAATAGTTTCCCCAGCTAGTGTTTAATGCTAGTTTGGATTGTGTCTACTTATCTGAACCTTGCCTATTATCGAGCCCTCTGGGTCTAGTACTCTGTTTGAATCCATCTATGGGAACTGCTGCTACTTTTGTGTGCCCGTGAATCATGTGAGAACCATCGTAATTGTTGCCGAAACAGATGTGTCCTCACTAGTTTTTCATCCTGTGGCATGGTAAGACATAAGTTGTCACGGTTTATCATACGAGCAGTGTGTGTTTGATGAAATAGAGTACTCGTTCGAGAAATGTGCGGTGATGTATACATAAGTACTTGTAAACACTATTGGTGCTACCCCACTTGTAAGCAGTTGTGCAAAACACGGCACATTTGCTCAGCTCGCTTCAACACTAGGCTATCGACCAGCTAACAATCAATAATCCAATGTCTGCCATATAAGCAACTACGTATCTTGTTACAGTGGTTCATGCAGTTAACTGAGGCCACAATTAATGTAAATTCCAAATGTTCACACGCTAGTCCAGCATTCCTGTGGAACACTCACCTTAAACTCGGCTTCATAAAAAACTTGAAAAGCATAATTTAAGCAATTTTATACATCTCAATGATTCATAGAACATAACAAACATATAACTAGTTCACAGCAAAGACAAAGTTGTGAGAAGGTTTACAAATCGGGAAAAATCAAGCAAGGCTTCTCTGAGCAAAGGGCCTCCCTAGGCAGGCTTAAATTTCCTGGAGTTCACCCTGGTTTTTCCTGGAGTTCACTCTGGAATGCCGAACTGAACCATGTAGTGTACTGACCAGCTGAAATTCTTGTGCATTCCACTAAATTTAAGCACCGCTATTTGCAGAAATAAGTAGACCACAATGCCTCTTGTCCATGCACCTGTCCCAAAAACCTCCATGCAGCCGTGCCAGCTAGTCCTCGGACCATGGATGAACTGGAAGAAAGTGCATTCCAGACTAGGATGCAGTTGTTTTCGCTCGTCCCTACACTGCAACCAGGAAGTAAAACATACGAATTAGCTTCTTTTAGATTGCGTTGGTCATTCTACATAGTTAGAACCAATGTAGGAATACTTGGAACACTGGTGGTTAGAGGACGACAGCTAGGAATAGCCATCTCATTTTGTGCAGTTGTGCTAAAACTGAGGTGTGTACTTTTGGTTGCGCAGATAGAAACGATATGGAGACAGACATCCCTGTTTGCACAAATACGAAATAAGGTTATTTAAACAGTGACAGATATTTGAAGTGGCGTATGATTAACAACATCATCTATTGTGTTATAATTGGCACTAGACTTATAGTATGAAAGTGCCCTTAAGTAAGTAGCATCACATCACATCAACACTACCACTAAATTAACATGCAGAACAATAGCATTAGTATTACTATCATGAGAGTAGCACATGGTCAGTAAATGTGCAATCAAATTTGTGCAGTTCCAATGGGATGAAGCAATGTTAGGGGTGTGAGATTTAAGTTTAACTGCAACAACAAAATTCATGGGAAATAAAGCAAGATGGAAGCACTTCATAAAATGGTGGTGGCATTGCTCAATTTATCAACGGCAGTAGACCCTTACTTATAGTGACATTAGGTTGCATTGCTTCATGCTTCATGTGATTATACATTAATGGTAGCGATATGGGCGTAGGGACAGCAGGGGCATAAAGTGGTGAGGCAGATGTGGTTGCCGAGAGCGGGAAACACTCAAGCAGCATGTCTACATTTGTCCCATTTTTTATCTCCTCGGCGACATTTTCCTATGTGAGCACGGGAAATCTAGACCTGCTCATTCTCATTTGCGTTGTCCCCCAACACCCCTCACTTTCTTTCCTTTTTCAACCAAGAGACAGGTCCACTTCCCCCCCCCCCCACCCTTCGCCATCCACCATGCTGTCTTCGCCTTTTCAACTAATAGACCAGTTGGGTAGCCAGTATCTACTACTTTCCCCCATTTCCTCTTAGAACCAAGTCCTAGATTCATGCTACAACTTACCCACTTTCTTCCCTGTTTGAACCAACTCTTAGACTGGACAGTATGAAGTACCTTTACCTCTAATAATAGTAGAAGTCTAGGTGGCTTTGGAACAGCCGGTGGAAGTAGAAAAAGATCCACACGCAGCCACGTGGGGAGCTGGGGCAGTAGAGCAAGGCACGTTTCGAAGGAATATATACCTGAGGGTTGTCGGCATGTGGCAAAGACAGCGTCGGGAGGCCGCATCTTGGCCAAAATACCGCAGGGAGGAAGAAGGGGTCAGAGGCCCTCCCGAGCCGGCGCTCTCTCAGATAGAATGGCACGACCGCCGATCGGGACACGCGGGCAGCAGTTGGTCTCCTCCCTCGCCGCCGATGATTGCATGAACGATGCACCTACACTCTTGCCCCGGTCGAGGTGGTCCGGTCGGATTTGTCACCAACCGTGAGCAAAGAGAGAGTGTGGCCACCTATCTCTTGCTTAGATCTGGGGAGCATGAGAGAGCGAAAGAGAGGAACCCTAGTAAAGCAAGTGCTAAGGCCCCTCTTATATATATAATGGAGTAATTTTGTTGTACCAGCTTCAAAAAAATGCACTCCTATGTGTACCCGCGAGTGGGTGTGAGAGAACTAGTGCATGCATGCACCGCTTCTTTTTTTGAGAGTACAATATACTATGCCCAAAGAACGTTTGCCACAAGAGTAATAGTATAAGTGTGTGATGTGTGAGCTAAAATAAAAGGTGTGTGACGTCTTTTGTTTTTTAGAAGTTTTGAGGGTAGGGTGTGAAGAGCACATATGTGTGTGATGTCTACCTGCAGATAGATGGTGGGTGCGAGAGGACTCGGGAGAGCCGTGACTTGTGAGGGTGCATGTTTGCGTGAGAGAGAGGGGGGCACGTATCAATGCAATGCATGTGTCCATAAATCATTATTCGACAAACGTTCGCCACAAACTGTTTCCTGAGGAACGCCGTAAGAACCATTAGATCGGCATCCAACTGTGCTAGTTTTGCCATGTCATTTAACAGAGCAGCCACTCCTCCTACACACAAATATTCCACGTGAGTGTTAGCAACTGCCGAATGCTCCCCCTCCCCCCCCCCATTCCAAAATGCAGTGCATATAGCTTTATTGAAAATTCGAACATCCCAAACTTTTACCAAGTTTTCGTGTACCAAAATGCACATATAGAATACCAAGTATATATCATTTCATTCATCTTTGAGAGGTAACTATAAAGATGGGGGAGGAGTCTACAAAGAAAGACCGTCGTATCATCTGCAACAATTTCAACCATCCTTTGGTGTCGAGGAATATCATGGGAACTCTACATGATATGATTTTTATAGGATTTTTTCCTTTAGAGCCAATTAGTTCATAGGAATAGATTCATATATTCCACATTTCAAAGGAAATAAACATGATATCATTTTTATAGCTTTAGAGCCACTTGGTTCATATGAATGGATTCCTATACTCCCATAATTTCGAAGGAAAATAAACATTAGCGTATATTCAATAGAAAAGTTCCTATGATGTGAACCAAATGACATCTATTTTCTAATCCCTCGTAGGAATTGAGATACATGTCATCTCTAGATTCAATAGAAAAGTTCCTATGATGTGAACCAAAGGACATCTCTTTTCCAATCCCTACTCATGGGAATTGAGATACATGTCATCTCTTTCCCTACAACTTCCATGTATACATCTTCTATTCCTAAATAGCTAGTACAACCCACTAGTAGATTTTTTCCTAGACATGCAACTATGGCACAAGAACACGTCATGCATGCAAGTCACAAATCACATTGTTTTTTCTACTCTATGCATGCAAGCACCACATCATCAATTCGTGCATGTTACTCATAAGTTAACTCTTGCATTAAATTTTGCATTGACAATGTATGTGCTGGTCACGTGCACACATATGTAGTTCACATTCACATTTTTGTTAGAAATGTCATTCTTTAACTACAATTCATTTTTTCTCTTGTCCCTCCATCTAGGTGTGTAACATAGACTGTTACTAGTCTATGTTACTACCTCTATAGTGGGGAGTAACATATCTGTGGTAACATGCAACACTTCATTTATTAGGCTATAGACTCATCTTGCCTTGATATGTGTGATGTTACTCATACTACTAGTAACTAGCTATGTTACCACTTTCCTGCCTTTCTTCATTTATTGTTTGCCACATCATCTATTTTATCTAAATATATGTGATGTTACTACCTATGTTACTCCCACTGTGGGTAGTCTAAGTCATCTTCCGAAAACCAAATAATTCCAAAACGCTTTGGCACGGTACATTAACTCCCTCCTCGTTTCTTGTATCGTGACATATCAACCAATAAGATATGTGGGTCGTGCATGCTTTCCCAAAACACAGGCACTTCTCCTTTGTTCTAGAATCTTCTGTATCATATTGCCCAAACTTTTTTTCTAAATGAATTTCCATTATTTGTTTTTGACTTTATGATTTACAATGCACAATCCCATGAATCTTAACCTTTTTATAAAACTAATTGATTTTGAATGAGATTGACTATAAGAACTAAACGAACATCTACATCATGCGTATATGACTCAAAGCTTTACATGCTATAGTGTGTATTTGTTCAGAATTTGGTTTCCAAATCTCATGCGTTCAATGCATGTGTACCTTACTAGTTTTAGGTAGAGTAGCAAATTTCACACGGCCGCGGATATATCAAAATGCAAGGCCCATGCATCATTGCCTTTCTGTCGAACCTACGTCCACAATTTTTTGTACGTATATCTCCACTGGTCCTCGAACCCAAAATGTTGCCTCGTTCCCGTAAAACCAAGTGGCCCACACATATTAAGGCATTGACTCGAACTCAATCCCTCTCCCATTTACTATGACATGGCCCCGCATGCTGTAGTACTCCTACAAACCCTACCGCCACAGGCATCATCGGTTTTCTTCAAGAGGACAAGGGAGAAGCGGATTTGTAGTGGAGGCACTTTAAAAAAATGGATTTGTAGTGGAGGCCCCTACCCTAGGGTGCCCTAGGTAGCTGCCGCACGCATCATTGGTTTGCTCTTTTCTTTATGCTCTGGCGCCCTAGAGTGAAATGATGGTTGCTTCGTCCGTCCAGCTTAATGCGGGAAAGGTGGGGCTTTGTGATTTGACCCCTCATCGCTCATTTACTAGTATTGCGGCGCTATGGCTGGGGTGCCTCCAAGTCCAACCGCTGCTCCGAACTGTAATTTGGTGCATCACACGTGGAACAAGATGGTGGATGAGCCACATGTCGGCCAAAGGGGTCATGTTAAGTGTGTCACCATTTCGTGTGCGGACTGACCCTTCTTGAGGCCTCATTCGGTTTGGAGGATTTTCGTAGGAATAACATAGGAACAAGGATTCCGGAGGAAAATTTCCTATATATGCATTCGGTTTATAGGAAATGCGTATAGGAATTTTGTAGGAATACTACTCATGTCCTGTGTTTTTGGAGGAAACTACACATCCACTCAAAGCTCATTTTGCATGTAGGAACGAGGCAAGTCAATTCCTTAGGATGGCAAGTGCCATCCTATCAAATTCCTATACTACTCCTAATTCCTACGTTCTGATTTCCTCCTAACCGAATGAGCCCTGAGTTGCTACGCCAACATGACAGGAGCAACCTACCACTTGGTTTTTGCTCCTTGGTGAATCCTGACTACATTGATCTAACTAGCAATGTGCCCGTGCATTGCAACGGATCCAAAATAGAATAATACATGTTCACAAACTTGAAAGAAAAACACTATAGTTTGGTGTATATATCACTAAAAATATACTCGTATTAGGTTTCACTCAAAATATATTCCTTGCGGTTGTTTTGATGAGGTGGGGAGGGATGTGGTTGGTTTCAAGATACTAAGGGGTTCCTGCAAATTGGAGCATAGGAGTGGGGTCTTGTTGCAAAAATGCCGCGACTTACATCATAGTCGTTAGATGCAGATCTGATGGTGAGAAATGATGGATGGCAGACACACCATCATCACCAACTGAGTCTTTTATAGGAGTAGAGAAAAGAAACGTACTATACTACCCTCTCTGTCTCGGTTTATAGGGCGCACACGTAGTTCTCGGTCATCTATTTGACTAACTAAATATGAGTTACTATGTCACAATAAGTATATCATTCGATTCTTAAGCGGATGTAGTTTCTTAACATATACTGTTCATCACATATATAGCTAGTTAAATTCTCAACCTAGAACGATGTGCATGCCCTGCAAACTGATACAGAGGAAGTGGTCAAAATGAGGTGATTTTACCGAGCGATGGGCGAGGGAGCATGGACTGTCATGCGGTCCCACGTGCCATGATGTACCAAGGCGATGCGCGTGTCCCTCTTGAGGCAGAACAATGGCAGAAGAAATACTACGTGGTTTTCTTGAAGGAGATGATGGCGAAGCGAAGTTTGAAATAATGGTTGCTTTGTCTGTCTGGGAAGGTGAGGCATTGTGATTTGACGTCTCATTGCTCATTACTACTACTGGGGCGGTACAACTGGGGTGTGTCCCCCCTGCTGTTCTGCACTGTTATTTGGTGCATGACAGGTCGACCCGGTTGCTATATGTCCCACATGTCGGTGAGAGGAAGTACAGAATTCATGAAAGCGAGCGTCGATGGAGGAGTACAAGACACGGCTTGGTTTTTGCTGCTTCGCGCGATCTATCGATACAAACCCGGACTAAGAAAAGGCGAGGGAGAGTCTTTTCCCGTGCGGCAGGTAGGGGAGTTTGGCATAGTCTGTTCGAGGCAACGAGGCAGGAAGGGTAACAAGCAAATAAAGTTTCAGCGACTTAGTTTTGGGAAAATCTGATTTTACGGAGTACGTACCCACTATGGAGGTAGTATACTACTTACTACTCCCTCCTTTCCGGTTTATAGGGGTCATCTAAAAAAATTCATTTTTCTGTTTTATAAGTCTCAATTCTACTACTAGTAGTAGTACCATCATGTTGGATTTCAAGGTGCGTTAAATCACCCGATGCAAGCATTGTCAATAGAAAACTCACCAATGCATGTAGAAGTTCATGGAAATTTAGTGGTCATGCATGCATTTGTTCTAATTAATGCCTCTGTAAACATAACTTGAGAAAAACGAGCGTACATTACTTGTGCAAACTACGAAATTAATTCCACCACTCACCGTCTTCCTTGGTTGGAGAGATTTTGAAATTGAGCCATAAACTGGGAAGGAGGGAGTAGTAACATAGCCTAGGGTAGATTGCTGCACCACGGACTCCAAGGAAATTACTGTAGTAGTACTACTCCTATATACTACTCCAAGGAAATTGAGCCATAAACTGGAAAGGAGGGAGTACTACTAAAAGACATATATTCCAAACAATATGATAATCTCTCTAACCAAGTTAGGGGCGAGGAGTAAACGGAGGGAGTAGTAAAATTTTCTCCTTGTCCTACGTGCCACTGCGCGCGTGGGCGAGGGAGCGGGCGTAGGCGTAGTAAGAAAGCTTCACCTCGTCCAGCGAGCCACCGTGCCTGTGGGCAGGGGAGACGGCATAGTAAGCAAGCTTCTCCTCGCTCTGCGAGTTGACGGGACACATTAAAAGTAATACTTACGTACAGAGCATCTCGAGTGTACAGAACCTTGCCTCTACGGTAGGCCCCATATGACGCGTCAAGTCGCAATTTTTTGTTAACCCGTGGTAGACGATCCTCCATCAAGTGGACAACCAGTACATGTGTCAAATTACCACGTGGGCTGCCTTTTCGTACAGAAATGAGCTCCACCGTGTACCTGCGCGGGTGTGGCTGGGAAAGAGACGGGAGTACGTGCACCGTGCATACACCTCTTCTCTTCGTGCACGTCCCCCACCTACGTGGGTGTGTGTGAGAGAGATACAAAACTAGACATAATGTGCCGTCCATCCCCATGCCTCTGTCCAATCCAACCACCAGTCACCACCACGCCCCACTCCTCCTCACCTTATCTCTCATCTTTCTCGAGGTATCATTTTTTTGATGAAATTCTCGAGATACTATTTTTCCGATAAAATTCTTGAGATATCATTAGTTTTTACACATGGGATTACTCCTGCATGGGTCAATCACAATAGGTGTTTTGTAAAAAAAATGCATCTTGATGTTCCGTGCAATGCACAGGCATCTTGCTAGTCCATGAAAACAACACATAGCAAAATTTCACGGTGAATGAGGGATTCAAATCTTCTGGGAGGGGCTATTTGGATTTTGCCTGGGGTAGCCAAAATATTGGCAGCCCTTTTGTCCACTGGTGCCTTTGCCACCGATGAACGAGGAATGGCTCGGGTGCTCATGCATCCTCCAGCGCGCACGTTGGAGACGAGCTCGCACGAGCTGTGCTTTTTTTGTCCCACCACGCCGCCCGAGCCGGCCGCAGACCGATCGATGACCCGCATATTATGCCATCCAACCGTATCCACACACATTCTGATAGCAACTCAACTAACCGGATGAAATTCATGCAAACACGGTGATATTTCTCAGAAACAATGATGTAATTCATATAAAATACCGGATTTTCATACAAACGTGACAGATTTAAGTACATTCAAATCAACTAAGCGGTGCTAGTTCTGGACAGCACATGTATATAATACCTGGCCTAAATGGTCGCCCGCCGATCCATTTGTGTTCCTCATGTCCGGCAGCACAATCACCGGACTGCCGGGAGCCCTGGAGGTATATACTTCAGTGCAAAGGACGGCTCGCTTCGCCGCTGCCCAACTGATATGGTTGGCTGATGCCCAAGATGATGGTGGAAGGGGGCTTCTCCGCTTCCGTGGAGCCCATGCGGGGTCGACGAAGGTCCTCGTAACAAAAGGATTCGGCAAGACACCTGTTGCGTACGATGGCATCGCCTCCGCAGTGGCCTTCATGGGACCCAAGGGGCGGCTGCCTCCCGTGTTCTACTTCTCCTTGATGATGGTGACGGACGCGGAGGCGCTGGCCACCAACTCGTCGCTCTCCATGCACCCGGCTTCTGTCTCTGCTTGCATGGCGTGGCCGCCGGCATGGGAGTCTCGGCCACAGAAATGGGAGACGTGGTCGAAGACACGGGAGGTGCGGTACGAGGCGGCAGCATGGACGGTAGCAACGACGCATGTGCGCCGCTCCTCATTGAGCTGGCTTGGAGCGGCGAGTTGCTGAACCGCGCGCCGGCTTGGGACGGCAACTAGCTCCGTCGGGCGAGGGGAGGGAGGTGGATCAGTGAGCTGCATAGCTTCTATCCGGTAGGCTCGGCGGGCCACCCAGCTAGCTTGGATGCGGGATAACTACTCTTCGTAAGCCATTGTAAGAGTGGACAAAATGGTGAAGGAGGAGATAGGGGAGCGGCGGAGGGGTGCGATTCTTGGCCGGCGTTTGGCCTCGTTTAAATAGGAGATTAACTAGACGGCGGATGGGAGGAGCTCGGCCGACGTTGCATTTAATGCCAGCCCGGTCATGAACGAACGTGTGTCTAGAGTGGGTTTCTCGGGTTCCACACGGGTTTCATGGAGGCGTTTCAACGCGGCAAGGAGGCGTGTTCAGCCGGGCGTGCATCGAGTGGCGCCCTCGACTCTGACGTATGACACCGCGCCATTCTTCCACTGACGTGTGGGCTCCTTGGATACATGGCCTGCATGTAAGTGACCCAACATAGGCAGCGCACAGCAGAGGAACTTTGGGTGGACCAGGGCAGTCAGAAGCGGGCATTTCATCAACCGATGATTGTTCATTGAGTGTGACGTCATCTATTTCATCTAGATAAGCCTACTATATAATGTAAGAGAATTTTAAAATTTTCATATATACGTTGATAGCCCGTTCGATATGTTGTGATTCATAAAGACCGCTGCAAACATCAATGTTCTGCTTATCACATATAAGATTGATTAAAGCTTGCAAAAAAAGGATTGGATTGATTAATACCCGTAACAATCCATGTACTTAACAAAGGGTGCATGCACGTACAGGTTGAGTGTGTGTCTTGCGTCATGTGCGGTGTGCATGCAGGCGTGCGAGTGCTGTGTGTGTGCATGTGTACGTTTCAGTGTTGCATGCATGTGTGCGTACATGCGTGAGTTCGTGAGTGCATGTGTATGTGTCAGTGTTGCACGCCTGCATGCGTGCGTGTGTTCGTTATGTGTATGTGTCAGTGTTGCATGCATGCATGCGTGTGTTTGTGTGAGTGTTGCGTGCATGCATGTGTACATGCGGGGTGAGGCTACACGTTAGTCGACTAACTGTTTAGTCTCTGTTCACTAGATTTTCTAGCTGTTGGATACGAAATCAAGGGCCTGCAGTTTATCTTCAACCTCCACCCCCTGATCCGCCAGCCACCGCCGGCCGAACCGACGGCCGACGCCGCCTGCGGCCGGCCCACGCGGCCACGCCGCCCCGCCTGCCTCGAAACCAGTCCCCATCGCCGGTCCGCCGCCGGCCCGACCATCCCTCTAGCCCCCCCCCCGTGTCGAGCTTTTTCTCTGGCGATCCCCATGCCACCGCCCTATCACCGCGCCCCCCACCACCGGCTACTGCCAACCAAAGGTGTCATGACTCCGAAGCCCCGCCGACCACTAATTTATTACCATTTATGTCCTTCATATATGCGTTGACGGGTGGGCCCTATGGTAATGTGTGCTGCTGAATGTGGACCGTTTGACTGGTCAATTGATCGTGTCATCAACAAATTATGGAGCTGTATGGTGAGCCAGTGACCGTACGATCACCCTAAAATGTATTTTATTAACACAGTACAGACTCAAACTACCATTTTTTTCTTTCATATACGCGTTGATAGGTGGGCCCCATGGTTACGCGCCCCAATGGTGCAACACTAGTTGCGCCACGTGCAACGTTGTACTAGTCAATTGATTGTGTCATCAACAAAATACGGAGTTGTACGGGTGAGCCAGTGACCGTATAGTCACGACATGTATTTTTTTAATACGGTATAGACGTAAGCGCTCATATATAGGAGCAAGCACTCACCGCTATAAGCGCACACACGCAGACCCTACCCCTATGAGCACCTTCGAGAGAGTGTGCCATCATATGATCTTGAGATTTTATGAAGTCACCATAGGTGCCTGGTAGTCGAGTGGAACGTCTCCTCCCCCTGAACGCACATCGCCAGAAAAATACTGAAATTAACCCAGGATAAATGCGAGCACTAGGACTTTAACCCTGGTGGGCTTTAGAAACCACTGTCCTCCTAACCATCAAACCACAGGTTGGTTAGCACCAAAAAATGTATGTGCTGACCGTGATGAGCTTATTCTGAAGTCCAGTGACCATATCGTGCTTTCGCTTCAAATACAATGACCGTAAATGTCGTCAACAAAATACGGAGCATGCATCAAATACAATGTCCGCCAATGTCATCAACAAAATACAAAGACATACCGTGAGCTAGATACCGTATGATCACCACGAGAATATATACGGTGACCATAATGAGCATATTCTGAAGTCCACCGACTGTATAGTGCTTTCGCTTAAAATACAGTGACCTTCACGCGTGAATGTGTCATGGGCATGCATACTTTTAGAGGGCCGAGAGATAGTTTGTGTGCGTACGTGAAAGTGGTGTTGAAAGAGGGGGTGTTCAGTGGAGACAAGGAGAGATATGCCCTTCATTTCGCTTTCCCGTGACTAATATTTTAGGAGAAAATATAAACATTCACAATGCAGAACAAATATTTTTGGTTGCACCATGCAATTAACTTGCATGTATAACATTGTACTATTGTATATGCTTATTTTCTTAGTGGCCGATTGCGTGTGTGGTGTGGTGGGCACATCATTTCTAGTTGGGGTGGGCACATCATTTCTAGTTGTGGTGGATCAACATGAGGACTCATGGGTCGGTTCCATCCCGCGCCACATAGGTTGGACCGGGATGCATTATACGAATACCCATGTGGAGGACTCGGCATACAACACGAAGCTACCAGAGTCGTGGAGGACTCTATCCCCGCTGGTGATAAGCCTACTATATATGATTTGTAGCCCTAGGCCTCGAGTATGTTATCGAAGCCTCGGGGCTAGTTCGTCGATAGTATAAACACACGCACAATGACGAGTATTCACGTGTACTTTGTACACACCCCTATCACTAATATACAGTACCAGGAGTAGGCTTTTTCCTCAACTGCAAGGGTCCGAACTTGGGTAAAACTTTGCCTCGTATTACCATCCAGCCTAACAGTCTGGGATATCCTACCGAATGATCTGATGGAATCATATCTGCCAACTACTAAGAGAGAGGTGTGTCTGGGGGGCAATGTGTGCGAGAGAGGCCTAAAGATAATGTGCGCGCGGAGACACGTAGGCACATATATGTGCGTATAGAAGGATAGTAGAGACCGTGTGTGTGTATATATATGCACGTGAGAGAAATAGTGTTTTCAAACTGAGATTAGTGAAAAGAGTGGTACATAGTAGTCAGAAAGAAAGAGAGAGAGAGAGAGATGCAGAGCGAGTGTGCGTGAGACACCCCTAGACCCCGGGAGATATTGTGAGCATGTGTGAAAGAGAAATGCCGATGTATATAAAGTGTGTGCACTTATGCGTTAGATAGAGAGATATATAGCACATTTGTGAGAATGGGCCGAGGCATAGTGCATCTACGTGTAAAAGGCGGTTCTATGCATTAAATTAAAATATAAATGGCATTATTATTTTTGGATCAAATCATGAATTTTGCAATTTGCGTATGAACGAGAGTCGGTCTATCAGACACCCATACTCTAATGAATTCTAACATGTGCATGTGTTTATTTCATATTATCGATCCATAGAGTGAGAGCGGTTTGAAATACAGGCAATGCATTGCTTTTGCAATTCATATATAAACATTAATTAGTGCACTCCATGTTGTTAGTGTGAAGCACTTTATACATTTGTCACATACATGGATACATTCCAAATTACTAGCTACGAAATAGAATTCATGTTGAATTTAACATAAAGGGGGTTTCGAAGATTCGAATTCATAGCAAGTGCATTCATCTATTTGAACTCGAGATAATGGCATTTGTAAATCAGATCTAAAAGGGGCATCAATCTTTGTTGTGTGTTTGAACATGCTCTATATTCATACACATGTCTAACTATTTTGTTGATTCCAAGGAGATTATATCTGGAACCATGCATGAACTGAGGTAAGTTGCATATTTTTTAATATATACTCATGTACAATGTATATTCAAATGTACCCCCTCCATTCCAAAATAATCGTAGTTTTAGGATTTTCAAGAGTAAAGATATGTGACGTTTGAAAAATCCTGAAAGTTCAATTCAAGAGAACTGAAAACATTAATGCTTCTGCTCCCAAATATTGAACGAAGTGCCAAATAAGCCTCTGGTCACCCGAAACCGCGCGAGACTAATGTTTGGTGGTAGGAAATTACTGTCTTGAATCTGGCACGTGTAGCCTATCGGCCGGATGTCCAAAGGTCTAAACCGGGGTAGGTTTGTAAATTCACCAAGACGCCAGTCTCAACCGCCTCTGAGAAGCATTCATACGCCGTGGGCGCCTAAACACCCATGCAGTCAACCGAAATCTATCCCGCCCACCATTTGGGACACCTGAGATTACTGACCTACCCCCAACCGACAATATGTCCGAAATATTAGATGGGGGCAAAGTTTGTAACTTTCCCCAAATTTCAAACAAGCGCGTCCCAAACCTAAACATTGTTCACCCTTACTTCCTCCTGAGGGAGTCATGGACTAAGGGGTCATCGGGCGTCCGGCCTATTGGACATGGGCCGGATTAATGGGTTGTGAAGAAACAAGACGAAGGCTCTCTCCGATGTCCGGATGGGACTTTCTTGGCGTGGAAGGCAAGCTTGGCGACCCAATATGAAGATTCCTTTCTCTGTAACCGACCTTGTATAACCCTAGTCCCCTTCGGTGTCTATATAAACCGGAGGGCTTAGTCTGGATAGAGGGACAATCATAATCATAGTCATACAGGCTAGACTTCTAGGGTTTAGCCATTATGATCTTGTGGTAGATCAACTCTTGTAATACTCATATTCATCTAGGTCAATCAAGCAGGAAGTAGGGTATTACCTCCATAGAGAGGGCCCGAACCTGGGTAAACATTGTGTCCCATGTCTCTTGTTACCATCGACCTTAGACGCACAGTTCGGGACCCCCTACCCGAGATCCGCCGGGTTTGACACCGACATTGGTGCTTTCATTGAGAGTTCCACTATGCCATCCTCAAAAGGTTTGATGGTTCCTTCAATCATCTACAACGATGCTGTCCAAGGGGAAGTCTTCCTCCCCGGATAGATCTTCGTGTTCGGCGGCTTCGCACTACGGGCCAACTCGCTTGGCCATATGGAGTAGATCGACAGCTATGCTTCTGGCCGTCAGGTCAGATTCGGGAGCTTTATCTATGTCGCGGATATCTGCGGAGACTTGATCTTCGAAGGATTTAAGACCACGGTAGTCGCTCCCCGTCACCTCGATGAACATGACTTAGATCTGTCATTGGGCCATACCCAGGAAATTGCACCTGTAACCGCTCTGGCCTTAGTTCCGGAGCAGGTCGCGCCATCCGAGGACAGGAAGCTCAACCCTGCCATGGTAGCCGCAGACTCCACGACGTTGGAGCCGCACACAAACCTAACTTCCGGTAATTCCTGTGTCACCGGAACCTCGGACTCGTTTCCGGTTATAAGTTCCGAACTATGTGCGTCCGCGCATGTCGAGCATGATCGGTCATAAATCGCCGAATTCAGTGTTGCAGACATCTTCCGACACTCACCTTTGGGTGATGCGCTGAACTCATTAAAAAATCTATCCTTAGCAGGGGATTCACAGCCGAACTATATCCGGTTCGAACTAGAAGCTGTGGATAGGGAATTTTGCTTCCCACCCGCCAACCACTTCATAGCCACTGTCGAATACTTAATCGACATGCTCGATTATGGCTCCAAAGACATCGACGGTATGGACGACGATGCAGATGAGGAGCATGGCCAGAACCCGCCGTTTACCGGACGCTGAACGGCCACCTCTTCGTACGACGTATACATGGTGGATACACCTAAAGAGCCTAATGACGACGACAAAGAAGACCCTGTCGAGGATAAACCTCCTGGGACACAGCCTAAGCGCCGACATCAGCGGCGCCGCTCTAAATCACGCCGCAGCAAAGACAGGAACACCAACACGGGAGACGATAACACTCTAGGCGATGCCGAAGATAGAGAAGATCCCGACGAACGAACTATTGAACATGACAATCGGTAAGATGGGCAAGTTAGCCCTAATGAACAGGCCATAAACGAAGATTCGGAGGACATCAGTTGCCTTCCGCTCTCCGAGGAGGAGGTGAGCCTCGGCAATGAAGATTTTATCATTCCTGAGGAACCTCTCGAGCAGGAGCGCTTTAAGCGCCAGTTAAAAGCCACTGCAAGGAGCCTGAAAAAGAAGCAGCAGCAGCATCAAGCTGACCAAGATCTGCTCAATGATAGATGGACCGATGTCCTAGCAGCCGAAGAATACGGCCTCAAGCGCCCAGCCAAAAGCTGCCCGAAATGCAAATTGCTACCTCAGTTCGATGATGAGGCGCTGGAGCCCATACCATCATCACGCAATGGGCTGACCGACGACTACGAGGTCGGGATAAAGCGACAACTCAAGCCGAATACCAGCCCGCCCCGCCTCATTATAAAGGCAGAGATAAAACAACTCGTGGTCATACATATGACCTTCGGCAGGACCTGAACAATAGAGCAGGACATACCAGATCGATATACGGATCGCAAGGACGTACCTCGACACGTGACAATGGCTATCTATTTGGACGTGACAAACCTAGTCATGCGCGGGCCGAAAACCACAGACGGACTCCATCAGAGCTACGTCGCGATGTGGCCCGATATAGAGGCGTCGCACACCCTCTTTGCTTCACTGGCGAAGTAATGGAGCATGAATTCCCAGAAGGGTTTAAACCCGTGAATATTGAATCAAAGGATGGAACAACTGATCCTGTGGTGTGGATTGAGGATTTTATTCTCCACATTCATATAGCTCGTGGAGATGACCTCCGCGCCATCAAATATCTCCCGTTAAAACTCAAAGGGCCAGCTCGGCACTGGTTAAATAGTCTGCCTAAAAACTCTATTGGCAGCTGGGAGGATTTGGAAGAAGCCTTCCGCGACAACTTCCAAGGTACATATCTCCAGCCACCAGATGCCGATGACTTAAGCCATATAGTTTAATAGCCTGGAGAGTCAGCCAGGAAATTCTGGACTAGGTTCCTAACTAAAAATAACCAGATCGTGGATTGTCCGGATGCCGAAGCCCTAGCAGCCTTTAAACACAGCATCCGTGACGAATGTCTCGCCCGCCACCTTGGCCAAGAAAAGCGGAAGTCAATGGCAGCCCTCACGGCACTCATGGCCCACTTTTGTGCGGGTGAGGATAGTTGGCCGGCCCATAACAAGAACAATGCAAACGACGTTGGCACCCCTGAAGTCAGAAATAGTAATGACAAATCTCGACGCAATAAACACAAGCGTCAAAACAACAATGATAACACCGATGATACGGTGGTTAATTCCGGATTCAGTGGCTCTAAGTCCGGTCAGCGGAAGAAGTCGTGCAAAAAGAACAATTCGGGCTCATCTAGCTTGGACCGTATACTCGATTGCCCGTGCCAGATCCATGGCACCCTAGATAAACCGGCCAATCATACGAACAAAGATTGTTGGGTTTTGAAACAGGCTGGCAAGCTAAATGCCGAAAGCAAGGAGACGGGATCGCAAAGCGAGGATGATGACGAGGAGCCCCAGCTACCAACACTGGGGGACAGAAGAAATTTCCCCCTCAGGTCAAAACGGTGAACATGATATATGCTACCCACATCCCCAAGAGGGAGTGCAAACGCGCGCTCAGGGATGTCTACGCGATAGAGCAAGTTGCCCCAAAATTCAACCCATGGTCGTCATGCCCGATCACTTTTCATCATCGGGATCATCCGACCAGTACCCGTCATGGCGGTTCAGCCGCACTGGTCCTCGACCCAATCATTGATGGATTCCACCTGACGCTAGTCCTCATGGATGGCGGTAGCAGTCTCAATCTGCTCTATCAGGACACAGCGTGCAAAATGGGCATCAATCCATCATGGATCAAACCCACAAAGACTACCTTTAAAGGAGTCATTCCAGGTGTAGAGGCCCGCTGTACAGGCTCAATCACACTGGAGGTTGTCTTCGGATTGCCGGACAACTTCCCAAGCGAGGAGTTAATCTTTGATATCGTCCCCTTTCCCAGCGGCTATCACGCACTGCTCGGATGAACCACATTTGCTCGATTCGACGTAGTGCCACACTATGCTAACCTCAAGCTCGAGATGCTTGGACCGCGTGGTGTCATAACAGTTAATGGAAACGCGGAACGCTCCCTCCGTATTGAGGAGCACACAGCTGCATTAGCAGCAGAAGTGCACAGCGGCCTTTTTAAGCAAGACATCAATTCAGCGGCCGAGCACCCGAACACTACCAAGAGAGTCCGAACCACTCTGCAGCAGGACAGCCTAGCTCGTCAGGAGCTCAACTAGCAATTTAGCCTCCGTCCCAGTCCCGATCAAGTAGCAGGTTCGTACCGCGCGCACATAATTACGCATTCAAGATACCATGGGCATAGACGGAGGCATAACTAGCCTCTGATCCACAATACCGCTCCCAGACACACATACTCTCATTGTTTCCTCTTCTCCTTTTTAGGTTTTCTCTCCATAGGTTACCCCTGGTGGCCCAATCACCAGACCTTTCAAAGGATAAATATACCAAGATGTCACGGAGCACAGACATATAGGGGAATTTCTTAGGTGCTTTCTTCAACAATCACTCTACCTGTTTTCAAGACCCACACATAGCTCTCTCTTTGTCATGGCTTAGCCCGTTGCTTATTGCACTATTTGTATCAATGTGCTTCAACGTATTAATCAAACCATAACGGAAACAGTTTGCGACCCAAATTCTGCGGCCTTGGCTCATTACCCTTGCTCTTTTTATTTTTTCCTTTTTTCCTTATTGATAATCTTATCAGATAGCGCCCGTACACTTTGGTATATTCTAATTTGCCAAGGGCTTCATAGCACCCCACAACACGGAAACAAAGTCCGAACACTTTCCACTATTCGGCACCCCGAATTTAGCACTATATGCACTGGCTCCGAATCATGTCTTTGGTCAATAGTTGGGTTTCCCGGCTCCTGTGCTTGCTACCTTACGTTCTGCTATATCGGCTAAGGTAGTAAAGGGAGAACTACTGCGATTGTGCCCTGGTTTACCCGGGTGAGCGCCTCAGTAGAGAAAGCTGAAAACTGGCTGTCATGATGCGGCGAGAGCCAGTTAGCTCTTTGGAGGTCTCAAATCGTTAGAGATTTTTTCCGCATTACGCGAGGGATTGGTACTTTCCCGATCAGGTGTTTATAGCTTCCTGGTTCGAATACCAGGGGCTGCGCCTAAATTTTTATTGTCAAACTCATATGGCTAAGTGAGGGTATTCAAGCCGAATAGTCTGATTGCCTGGTTCGCTGCGCTAAACACCTCCTTCAAGGACCAAACAATTGGATCAAGAGTGTTTAGATTATATCCCGAACACCCCCGTACTTCCTACGTGGGGGCAAAAGCCGACGACTGGCCAACTCTCAGATTTCACACAACATGGCCACACAGGAGGTAAATTTTTTTAAACAAATATTATATTACATAAAAATTTTTGTTTCATTATACAAGGCAGAGACAACATGGATATATTCATTCGAATATAATGTCTTGCGCACATTGCGTCGCCACAATGCGGGATCCCTCCAGGACGTCTTCAAAATACCGCTCCGGTGTGCGGTGCTCCTTGCCTTCAGGTGGCCCCTCGGTCACAAGCTTGACGGCATTCATCTTCGCCGACCACACCTTGACGCGGGCGAAGGCCATGCAAGCACCCTCGATGCAGGCCGACCTCTTGAGAATGTCCAGCCGAGGGCAGGCACCTACCAGCCCGCTTCACGAGTCTGAAGTAGCTGCTGGGTATAGCTTCGGTAGGCCACAGCTGGATTACTAAATCCTGCATGGCCAGTTACGCCACCCTATGCAGCTCGACCAGCTGTTTTAGCTGATCGGTGAAGGGCACCGGATGTTCTGGCGCAAGGTATTGCGACCAGAATAGCTTCTCCGTTGAGCTCCCTTCTTCAGCTCGGAAGAACTCCGCAGCATCGGACACGCTACACGGCAGATCCACAAATGCCCCTGGAGAACTCCGAATCCGGGTTAGTAGGAAATATTTCTTCTTCACATACTTGCTTTGCATACTAAATGCCTTACCCGCCGCGATCTTCTTGGCCTCCTGGATCTCCTGGAGGGCACCCTGGGCTTCAACCTGGGCTGCTTCCGTGCTTTGGCGAGCCTTGGCGAGTTTGGTCTCTGGAGCCGAAACATCGCACTCCAAGGTCTCATACTTCTTCACAGCATCTTGGAGCTCTTGCTGGACCTCGTTAAGCCTGGCCTTAAGCTTCTTGCGAGCGGCCTGCTCCTTGACAGCTTTCCCCTCAGCTTCAGCCAGGGCCTTTTAAAGGGCCTCGACCTCGATCGTCGCTCCTACGCATATCAGGACATTACGGTCAGTATACATCATTTATTCTCTTTGAATATATAGCAAGTCATTACATACCTTGCTGCTCTTCCAGCTGCTTCCTCACTCGGCCGAGCTCCTCCTCGGCCTGCTCTAGTCTCTGCTTTAGTCCGAAGACTTCGGCAGTGTGTGAGGTCGCGGCCAGCAATGATGCATGTTTATTCACATAAGACACATTTAGTTAGTTCCCTGCAAAATTTAATTGATCCTCTATCCGGCTTTTCTTTCCGAACATGGGACAGTGTTTCAGGGGCTACTGTCTATATTGGGATTTTCTCTTTTGTGCCGCTTACCTCAAAACCTCTCAGCAGGCCGCTGCAGGCTTCGGCTAGTCCGCTCTTGACGGACTGGACCTTCTTAATCACCGTACCCATAAGGATACGGTGTTCTTCCACAATGGAAGCGCCTCGTAGTGCTTCCAGTAGATTATCCGGCGCCTATGGATGGATAGAGGTCACCGGCGGGACAGGCATGCCCCCCTCTCTGGAAGGAGGCTGCCTCCCAGATTCCGGAGCCGCATGGGTCTCCGGATCCATATTCGGATGAGGGCCGAACTGAGCATGGCCCCCATCATCAGCCATGGGGGTCTTTTCCCCCATGTGTCCGGCGGCCGAGGTGTCGCCCTCCGGCGCCACCATGAAGGCCTCCTGAACCTCTCCCTGGCCCGGGAAGGTCCTTTGGGATAGCACCTCTTCATCTCCCTTGGCCTTGGGAGAGTAAACAGCCGGCGGTGACTCGCTGGCCATTGCTTTTGAATCCAACAAGCCTCTTGACGTGGATTGTTGGGAGCTATCATGGGCCAGACTGCAATAACATGGTTAGCCATATAAAATACCATAAGGTGGAGGCCGGATGAATGCACGTGTGCGGGTTCTTAGTACTCACGATGGGGCTAGGGGCTTGTTCCGGGCGCGTCGCTCCGGACTGTTGTCGACGTCCCACGCAGAGTTGTCCGCGAGAGGGCCTTTCCCCTTCTTGGGCGCCTCTGCCTCCAGATTCGTGGAGGCCGCCCTCTTCTTCCTCCCCCCCATCAGGGGAAGAGTCGCTCTCCTCCTCTTCCTCCTCGTCGTCGTCTTCGACGGCGGAGGAGCGAGTGTTGTCTTCGGACATCACGTCTGAAGCACCCTTGTGGCGGGGACCACTCCGGACCCCCTTGGCCTTCTTCTTGGCCTTCTTCTCCGGCGCTGTATAGGGCGCCGGTACCAGCATCTTCGCCAGGCGCGGGAAAACTCGTTCCTCGGGTAGCGGTGCCGGACATCGAATCCGCTCTACGCTCTCCGCCATACCTGAAATAATAAAAGTTTAGATATCCTCCTTGAAGCAAGCAAGTAGAAGATGCATTAAATGCCTACCTCATTACCGGGGTGGGTAGTGTCGTGCCCACAGTCCGAATCTATGGCTGGCGGCGTCTCATTGCCTTTGAATAGCAACTTCCAGGCGTCTTCATGAGTGGTTCCAAAGAGCCTTTCCAGAGCTTGGTGCTTCTTCCGATTGAATTCCCATAAAGGGCGGCTTCGGCTTTGGCATGGGAGAATCCTGCGAACTAGCATCACCTGGATTATGTCAACGAGCTTAATGTCTTTATCCACCATGCTTTGAACACGCGTTTGCAGCGCTATCAGCTCATCTGACGAAGACCAATTTGGGCCCTTCTCAATCCAGGAAGTGATTCACATTGGAGCTCCGGAGTTGAATTCAGCAGTCGCGGCCCAGGTGGCGCCGCAGGGCTCTGTTATGTAGAACCACGGTTTCTGCCACTCCTTGACAGTCTCCACGAAAGTACCTTTTTGGCCAGGTGGCATTTGGCATCTTGCTCACCATGGCGCCTCCGCACTCCGCATGCTGGCCATCCACCACCTTTGGATCCACGTTGAAGACCTTGAGCCACAGTCCGAAGTGGGCTTGGATGCGGAGGAAAGCCTCGCACGCGACAATGAATTCCGAGATGTTGACAAAGGAGTTCGGAGCTAGATCATGGAAGTCTAGCCCGTAATAGAACATCATCCTGCGGACGAAAGGGTGTAGTGGAAACCCTAACCCGCGGACAAAACGAGGGAGGAAAACCACCCTCTCGTTGGGCTTTGGTGTAGGGACGACTTGCCCCTTGGTCGGAAGATGGAGGGCGATTTCCTTCGCTAGATACCCGGCCGCCCGAACCTCAGTGATGTCCTTCTCCTTGACGGAGGAGGCCATCCACTTGCCTTGACCTCCGGGTCCAGACATGGTTTAGTGCTTGCTCGAGTTGGGAGAGATGAGAACTTGGGTGCTGGAGCTCAAGGATGGAAGGGCAGAGGAAGAAGGCGTGGGAGAAGAAAGGGAGTCCTTATCCCCTTATAAAGACAGTAAAATATCGAACGCCTCCCCACTCACCTTAAAACTCGCCTATTCCCAAGGGCTGTATAAACGGCACAGTTGGATTACCCACGCCCGTATTGATGAGAATCCCGCAATAAGAGGGACACGATCTCTGCTTTGACAAGACGTGCCTATGGAAACCGCATATCGAAACGCGGAACGGCAGACAAAAACGGTTCGATATAATGACCGCACAGAGGTGATGTCTTCTTGCAAAAAGTTGTCGGCGGATGGGATCCATGAAATATTATACTCTCCATGGCTCTGTGTGTGGTACTTTTGTTGTAGATCCGGACACATTCGTTTCATCCGAAGACTATCTTGGAGTATTCGGAAAGGGGAACCCGCCTTGCAATGCCGAAGACAATTTGCGTGTCGGACACCTCATCATTGAAGCCTGGTTCAGGGGCTACTGACAGAGTCATAGACTAAGGGGTCCTCGGGCGTTCGGCCTGTTGGACATGGGACGGATTAATGGGCTATGAAGAAACAAGACCGAAGACTCTCTCCGGTGTATGGATGGGACTCTCCTTGGCGTGGAAGGCAAGCTTGGCGACCTAATATGAAGATTCCTTCCTCTGTAACCGACCTTGTATAACCCTAGTCCCCTCCGGTGTCTATATAAACTGGAGGGCTTAGTCCAGATAGAAGGACAATCATAATCATAGTCATACAGGCTAGACTTCTAGGGTTTAGCCATTACGATCTCGTGGTAGATCAACTCTTGTAATACTCATATTCATCAAGATCAATCAAGCAAGAAGTAGGGTATTACCTTCATAGAGAGGGCCCGAACTGGGTAAACATTGTGTCCCCTGTCTCCTGTTACAATCGACCTTAGACGCATAGTTCGGGACCCCCTACCCGAGATTCACTGGTTTTGACACCGACACCCCCTCCCTCCATTTCCCCATTCATACTCCATGGGTGCCAAAACGCCCTCTCCACCAGCCGCGAAACCCTAGCCTCCTCCGTCCTCCACCCCATCGCGCCCAATCCACCGCCGCCCTCCTCCATCATGCCGGAGCCGGTACCCCGATGTCATCGTCCAACGCAACCACAACCGCAACAACCTCAAGGACTTAGCAGCTGAAGCTGAGGCAGAGCTGCCTCCACGACGCCGACGCCGATGTGCGCCGTACCAGACCCACTTCGACCACGTCGTCCTGTGCCTCACCGCTGCTGATCCACTGTCGCAACCGTCCACCTCACCTGAGTTGTTCCCTCTATGCCGTCGTTCGCCGCCTCGGATCTAGTTCCCCGCCGCCGACAGACGGCCACCGCACCACACTCAACAACTTGGCCATGGGTTCGTCCAAGGCTCCACCGTCCTCCACAACTTCTCATTTCTAGCGAACCATAAGAAGATCGTTGGAAAAACAGAAGGAGGACACGGCACTGCCAGTAGAAAGATGTACTCATCTTCCCTTATTCGTGCAAATCTTACGTCTCTGCTCACACCGTATTCATCCCACGAAAGAAACTAGTTGAGCGCTTCATACTGCATCTTCTTCTTGATACTAAATGCACGAGGTTTCCTCCCATTTACTATTTCACCTTTGCTAGAGGTCAGTAGCCCGCCTGGATTTCAATTCAGGGTCAGTCGAATCGCAATCAAAAGAAGCAGCACCCACTTAGGCGCGCGAAGCACCTGGTCCGCCTGTTCGCCGGGGAAGCGGCGCATCGGTGTCTATCATAGGGGTGTGGGGCGCTAGAGCTGCTTGCGCCTGATCTAGAGGTCGGCGGGGCTTGAAGGGATGGCTAGGGGCGGTGCCAAGCACGGCGGTGCGATGAAGTCGATGGGAGGGCGGAGGCAGGGGACTAGGCCGGTGGTCGCTGGCGTTTTGAGGAAGATCGTAACACTGGCTGACTGGAGGTAGATGAAGGCGATCTTCTCGTTCTTTGTACATCGGACGGTGCAGAAAAAATGGACTGGCCTATTTGTTTTCAGTCGACTGTTATTTTCATAGGACCACACCTTGTGGTGTGCTGGAGGAGCATCTGCATTTCCCAGCCATCCCAATGCTCATATTTCAAAATCCTAGAATCTAGTAATTTTGTGTGCCATGCATGTTTTAGATCTATCATATGTCTCCCGTCATTTATTTCTCACTCACCTTCTATCTGCTACCTTTACATTATACTACTTGTGCACACACTTCAAGCATACTCACACTATTGTTTTTTATGCATGGATATTTCAGACTCTGTGCAGTGTTGATGAATACAAAAAGAAAAGACAAAAGTCGCTCGAGTGTAATTCGAATATAAGCACTAAGCGTCCCAGCGCTCTAAAGGGTGCAGTGTCAGCAGATGGAGACAGTAAACATAGCTCTATAGTTGATGATCTCAATGGCCACACACAACCATCCCAGGTGCTTGCTTTAACTTCGCCCTGTCAAATGCGGTTGCATGTTGCATATGGTGTCTAGCTTGTATTGCTTCCAATTTGGTTAAATTGCATCAGCTTACTTTACACAATTATACCTTTGATAATGACATGCCTTCCTGTTTTTGATACATACTACATATGTCTATTAACCATGTTCATACATCAAACTAATGCTCTTTTGTATCCCTCATCAATCACTTATGACGAGACAGTCACCCCGGTGGGTTACTGTGAGACATGCTACTCGTTTAAAGAGTGCAGTGTCATCCTCCCCACATGATTCTCAAGAAACAACAAGGCTAAATGAAGATAGTCAACGTAGCTCTCTAGTTGATGACCGCAATTCCCCCACACCACCATCGCAGGTGCTTGCTCTTACTGGGCAGTGTGATATGTGGTTGCATGTTGCATATGGTGTCTACCTTGTAATGCTTCTAATTAGGGTAAATTGCATCTGCTTAGTTAACACATTATACCTGTGAATATGACATCTGTTCCTGTTTTTGGTACATATTACGTCTTTCTATTAACCATGTTCTTAATGAAACTACTTTTCTTGTGTATCCCTCATCAATCACTTATGACGAGATACCTTCAAGTTCATAGTGTAATTGGTTGCATCTTGCGTATCATTTCAAACATGTATTGCCTCTAATTTGTTGAAGTGCCACTTATAATGAGACACATCTAACTTGGTAGAGTGATTTTGGTTGGATCTTTCATATGGTGTATAGATTGCATTGCTTCCAATTTGTTGAAATGCCTTCTGCTTAGCGTTTTTCGTACATATTCCATCCTCCTACAATGTGGTTTCCATACATGAAAGTTGTGTTCGTCAGTATCATGCATTAATGAATTTGGAAGTGCGAATTTCATTCCTTTTTCTTGTGTGTTTACTTGACAAGGCAAAATCTAAAAGGATGAAGGCACGGAATGATGGTGTTCCTCTAGAGCAACCGAAACAGATGATCTCTGCAGATTCTCCTGCTACTCCTACTGCAGTGCAATTTCCAAATCTCATCTCCCCTACTCCACAACCCTAGGTGCTTGCTCTAACATGGCAGTGTGATATCTGGTTGCATGTTGCATATGGTGCCTAGCTTGTATTGCTCCGAATTTGTTAAATTGCATCTCCTTAGCCTACACATTATACATGTGAATATGACACGCCTAGAGAAAAATAGGCACATATAGAATACCGAATGCACATCATTGGATACATAATGAGTTTATTTTCAGAGTGTACATGTTTGGTATTGTAGATGTAGTCAGTTTTCTCTATACACTTGGTCAAAATTCACAAAGTTTGACTTTTAGAAAAATCTATAGGCACTACATTGTGGAACAGAGGGAGTATTGCTTCTAATTTGGTCAAATACATTTGTTAGGCCACCCTTTTAATTTGGCAAAGTGATACTAGTTTCATCTTTCATATGGTTTTAGCTTGCATTGCTTCTAACTAGTTCAAACACCTTGTGCTTAGTTTACATTTTATACATCATACATGTCAATATTTCATGACGTCCTGTTTTTCATACATATCCCATCCTCCTATCATGTGTCTGTCTTACATGAAAGTAGTGCTCGTCAGTATCATGCATCAATGAGTTCTGAAGAGAAAATTTTATTCCTTTTTCTTGTGGGTTTGACTTGACAAGGCAAAATCAAAAAAGAGGAAGGAAAAGAGTAAGGAAGGCGATGATGGTGGTCCTCTATAGCAACGTAAATGGAGCATCTGTACGGATTCTCCTTATACTACTAGTGCATTACAAGTTCCAAGTCTCCGCTCCCCTACTCCACCATCCAAAGTGCTTGCTCTAACTTGGCAGTGTGATATCTGGTTGCATGTTGCATACGGTATCTAGCTTGTATTGGTCCTAATTAGTGTAAACTACATCTCTTAGCTTACACATGATACGTGTGAATATGACACGCTTTCCTGTTTTTGGTACATACTATATCTGTCTATCACACCATGTTCTTACATGAAACTACACTTCTTTTGTATCCTGCGTCAGTCACATATGATGGGACACCTTTAATTTGGTAGTGTGATATTGGTTTGCGTCTTGAATATGATTTCTAGCATGTAGTGCTCCTAGTTTGATGAACTCAACCTATGACGAGACAGTTTTAACTTGGCAGAGTGATATTGATTGCACCTTCCATATGGTGTCTAGCTTGCAGTGCTTCTAATTTGTTGAAGTGCCTTCTGCTTAGTTACCACATCATAGGTGTGAATATGTCAAGCCGTCCAGTTTTTCGTACATATTCCATCCTCGTATCATGACTTTGCCTTTCATCAGAGTAGTGTTCGTCAGTATCATGCATGAATGAGTTCTAAATAGCGAATTTTATTCCTTTTTCTTGTCGGTTTAACGTCACAATGCAAAATCAATTAAGCGGAAGGAAATTGGTAAGGCATTAGATGATGGTGGTCCTTCCGAGCAACTGAAACGGAGAGTCTCTACAGATTCTACTACGCCATCCTCCCAACAAGATTCGCAAGACAATGCAAGGCTAGACAGTCAACGTAGCTGTGTAGATGATGAGCACATCTCCCCTACTCCACCATCACAGGTGCTTGCTCTAACTTGGCACTATTATATGTGGTTGCATGTTGCGTGTGATGTCTAGCTTGTATTGCTTCTAACTTTATTGAATTGCATCTGCTTACTTTACACATAATGCCTGTGAATATGACACATGTTCCAGTTTCTACAACATACATGTAGATGATGAGCACATCTCCCCTACTCCACCATCACAGGTGGTTGCTCTAACTTGGAACTGTTATATGTGGTTGCGTGTTCCATATGATGTCTAGTTTGTATTGCATCTGATTTTCTTGAATTGCATCTGCGTAGCTTACAACTTATACTTGCAATGATCACTTACCCATAAGACACATTTAACTTGGGAGTGTGCTGTATGTTGCGTCTTGCATTGTCTTCTAGCTTGTAATGCTTCTAATTTCTTGAAATAGCACTTATGAAGAGACACTTTTTACATGATAGTGATATTGGTTGCATGTTCATATGGTGCCTAGATTTCATTTCTTCTAATTTTGTTGAAATGCCTTCTGCTTACTGTTTTTCATACATATTCCATCCTCCTATCCTACGTCTGAATATGCAATGCTGCCTTTTTTGTATATATTCCATCCTCCTATCCTGCACTTGCCTTACATCAAAGTAGTGTTCGTCTGTATCATGCATCAACCAGTTATGCAGAGCTAATTTTATTCATCTTCTTTTGGTTTTGACTTCATAAGGCAATATCAGAAAATAGGAAGGAAAAGAGTAAGTTAGGGGATGTTGGTGGTCCTCAAGACCGACGCAAACAGAGACTCTCTAGATTTGCCACTGCTACTGCTAATGGAAGTCCCAAGTCTACATGATGAGTTCATCTCCCGTACTCCAGCATCGCAGGTGCTTGCTCTAAGTTGACAGTGTGATAATTGGTTTCATGTTCATCTCCTGTATTTCTTCTATTTTGATTAAATTGCACCTACTGAGTTTATAGGTTATACATGTGCATACGACATGCCTTTGTGTGTCTAGAATACACTGCATCTATCAATCATACCATGTTCTTACATCAAAGTACTGTTGTTGTGTATCCCGCATCCGTCCCTCATGATTGGACGCTTTTAACATGGCAGTTTGATAGTGGTTGCATCTTGCATTGATTTCTACGTTGTAATGCTTCTAATTTTTCAAAATGACACTTTTAACAAGGAAGAGTGATATTGGTTGCATCTTTCATATAGTGTCTAGATTGCATTACTTCTGTTTTCTTGAAAATCCGTCTCCTTAGTTTACACATCGTAGCTGTGAATATGTCACATCGTCCTGTTTTTCTTACATATTCCATCCTCATACAGTTGTCTTACATCAAAGTATTGCTTGTCTGTATCATGCATCAATGAGTTCTGAAGAGCGATTTTATTCTTTTGTGTTGTGGGTATGCCTTGACATGCAAAGTCAAAAAAGAGCAAGGAAAAGAATATGGTAGGAAATGGTGTTAGTTGTCGAGTGAAAGGGAAAAGGATCTGCCCTCGAGATTCTGCTGGTACTTATAGTGCAGTAGAAGGTCCAAGTCCACCTGCTAAATCTACAAACACGGTCTTACCTGCTCCACCAGTTGCAGCATCCGCTTCAACTTTACCAGCATCTCAATGAGTTACTCGTTCGTTTGCTCTGGAACTAGCTAATTCCCAAGCTACATTCACACCTAACACTACTTCTGAAGCACTGCTGACACAACAGGACTTGGAAAGATCAGATGAACCTCATGAGCATCAACACCAAGACGGTACCTGACCGAGTCAAGTTG
Organism: Triticum urartu; assembly: GCF_003073215.2. Classification (NCBI taxonomy): domain Eukaryota; kingdom Viridiplantae; phylum Streptophyta; class Magnoliopsida; order Poales; family Poaceae; genus Triticum; species Triticum urartu. The sequence continues at coordinate 323,113,343 of NC_053025.1, forward strand.
CAGTTGCATGCTCCTTTATATGTACTCTCACAGTTTGATGTGCACTAACACTTTCCATATTCATTGTTGAACTAGCACCACGACACAAAGTGGAAACAAACATCAAGGATAATGCTTGACAGATTAACAAAATCTAAAGGAGGAAGAATGGAGATCCATTTTGAGGTAGGTTTAAAAAGGCCACGTGATGCTACAGAGTCAGCCAAGTTAGTATCAGAGGCATCCATTTCCGTTAGGTGTCATGCATGTATCCTCCCAACGTGGATCCAGTACAGGAATGAGAAAGACAATACCTAGTTTAACACCTTCCTTGACCATTTGTCTGTAAGTAATGTTATTCATCACAATTTTTAATATTGTCTTGCTCTGTGCCATACTTTCTAGCTTCCTCCTAATAAGAAAAACATTCTTTTTTCAACAGATGAGGTTCAAGTTGGATCCAAAAGATGATGCAACTAAACAAGCATGCACTCATGTTTTTCAGTCTGCTCTGCGACAGTATCGGTACCACCTTAGAAAATCTCACTTTGAAGGCAAGGAAAACAATGAAATCGCCCAAACATCTCCAGTGGAATATATTACAAATGAAGACTAGACAGCCCTTGATAAACACTGGTCTGATCCAAAATATCAGGTAGGGTATATGTATTTGATCAGACCACATATTGAACTTGTATTTATTTATGTGCCTTACAAGTGTATCTTCTTCTAGGCTAACTGTTTGAAGAACAAGATGAACCGTTCTAAAGTGAAATTCCAACACACAATAGGATCTCGTAGCTATAGTACACACTGCGAGGCTCTTGTAAATAGCTGCTACTTCCTTCTTTTTTCTGTGCCATATTATCGTATCTATATTGACTTGTTGCAAATACAGAGGAAAACCCATGCGGACCAAAACGAACCTGAACCGAATGCAGTGCAAATCTTCAAGGATTGCCACACCAGCAAGATGAAGGGCATGAGCACACCAATTCAGGCCACTGTTGTAAGTCCTTACTCCTCCAGCCTTTGAACTGATTGGTACTATGATGTGTTCATTTAACTGCTTCGTTTGCAACCAATGTCAGTTACTCTGTCCACTTTTATACACACTTGTCTGAATGTATCATTTCACCTTACATGGTTTAAAAGAGATGAAGGATATTCTTTTGGTCTTGATCTGTAATCTAGTTGTGATGTTCACGTGCGCACACAATGATACAATAGCATGTCTGTTTTATATCTGTCTTCCCATGATATGAATGATGTCTCTTTATCCTACTTTAAACCATGTCTCTTTATCCTTAGATGTCAATGAATGTGAGGAAATAGACAATACAGTAGGCATGCTAAATGGACATATGTTCCGAAAGTGATTTTATTATGTAGTTGGCACTACAATAAATGCTAATGTATTACAGTAGTTCACCAAAATAAGTTGTGTATAAACGTGAAACCTACTTTGTTTGTTTTTGTCTCATTAGTAACTTATCCGGTACACTAATCTACAAGTTCAAACTTTCAGCAAGCTATGGAACAAATGATTGAACAACTACATCCACCAGAAGGTGACGAGGCTACCCCAGGGACAAAGTCACCTCTTGCTGCAGTGCATCAGTATCTCTCCACTAACAGTGCAAAAAGCACCTTCCTGCGTAATTCTGGGTTGGTTGTCAAGGTAACCTCGTCCAAATCGCCTACTGGATAAAATCTTCCGGCTAGACAAAGTGATATATCTATGCTCCAGACACAAGTCCAATCCCTAATGGACATTGTGTCGGAAACAAAAATAGTGGTTGACAAATGTCATGCAGATATGAATGGTTTTGAAACCAGACTATCAGACATTTGCTTCATTGTTCAAGAGCAATGGCGGAAAAAAGGGGAAGATTGTGCTGCTCCATCAAATTCTACAGCCTTAAACATAAGCACTCAGGTCAAATGATCTGTCCTTCTATACATATGATGGTGCTTTTATCTACAAGGACTATAAACTTTATGCCAACATGCCTTTTATTGTATGGTTGGAATTTATTTTGTTGTGATACAACATTTATGATGCTGCCAAAGGTTGCAGTAATTACGCTGCTATTTTTGTATAGTGTAGGTTTATCTTAGTAATGTATTCGGCCGAAAGCTTCATAGGAGCCCAACATGCCAACATTCGTCAGGCCCATTCCAATTGGGCTAAAAATGATTCTGGGCTGAAATTTGCATGTAGCCCACTAAAAATATCTGGGCCTAAATCAGCATATGCTTTCATATTTTTCTGGTAGGCTCGTGCCCATAGTGGGCCTTTAACATGCCTAAATATAATTTGGGCCCTAAGTAATAATTGGTCGTTTACATGTGTAAATATCTTGAGCTCATAAAAAACATGGGCCTTTAGTAGGCCGAAAGTAAGATTGGGCCCTGATAGTGCTAAATAACCCACTGGTCTTAGCAGGCCAAAATGGTGGCCCATCTACAATGTGGATCATCCACAGGCAGAAATTCAGACGGGCCGTAAATGCGCCGACCTACTACACGGGCCTTTAACAGGCCGGAAATTCGGTCGGGCTTGATTAGTGTCATTTTTATATGGGTCGTTAGTAGGCCCTATGTAGCGTTGGGCCACATATGGCCCATGGATTCCGTCCAACGTTAACAGGCCGAAAGTCACAATAGGCTGAAAGTGGCCCAAATCTGTAGTGGGCCTCTAACAGGCCGAATGTCAGACATGGCGGAATATGACCCATATCCTTCATGGTCGTTTATGGGCCGAAAGTTCCAGTGGCCTATAAATGGGCCCAAATGAAGCAGGACCATTAACAGGCCGGAAACACACCGGGCTGTAATTCGGCCCAAATTCTTAGCGGACTGTTAACGGGCTAGAAGTGACCATGGGCCGCAATGATGACATGTTTAGGATGGGCCGATTTAACACTAGTCGTATGGGCCTTAACTGAGAATGTTGGGCCTTTAGCTAGGCCGGCCCATTATGGTCTGCAAAATCTTTTGGGCCTTTAGCTGGGTTGGCCCATTATGGCCCGCTAAATCTTGTGGGCCTTTAGTTGGGCCGTCCGATTTAATCTTTATGGGCCACTTTTGGGACGGTCCACGTGTCAATGTATCATAGGCGCATCTTTCCCATTGGATGAGTGACACCTGTGCCAACGCAGAGCTGACACGTGGTTTCATCAGCCAATGAGAATTTTACACGTGGAAAATCGGCATTGGTCATTGCTGTGAGCGGTTTATCGGATCCAAAATTGGACCCGGTAGCTTAACGGCGTCCCTTTACGGTGGATGCCACGTGTCGGGCACCCTTGACGAAAGCACTTCTATGACGCGTGATTTATCGTCATGGAAGTGGACACTTCCGTGATGATAATTTTGGTAATGTCATGGAACACTTCTATGACAGAACAGGTATGACTATCTTGATTCTGTCATAACATTGTTATGGATGTACATGCATGACAGAAAACATGACCTACTGTGACAAACACGTATCATCACGGAAGTGTCTTTTTTTGTAGTGATACTAACAAAGTAATCATGTCTTCTCAAAATAACATGGCCAAAAGTTCATCCCTACAAAATCGTATAGTCTAGCTATGCTCCATCTTCATCACACAAAATATTCAAATCATGCATAGCCCCGATGACAAGCCAAGAAATTGTTTCATACTTTTGATGTTCTCAAACCTTTTCAACTTTCACACAATACATGAGCATGAGCCATGGACATAGCACTATAGGTGGAATAGAAGGTGGTTGTGGAGAAGACAAAAAGAAGGAGCTAATCTCACATCAACTAGGCGTATCAACAAGGTATGGAGATGCCCATCAATAGATATCAATGTTAGTGAGTAGGGATTGGCATGCAACGGATGCACTAGAGCTATATGTGTATGAAATCTCAAAAAGAAAACTAAGTGGATGTGCATCCAACTTGCTTGCTTATGAAGACCTAGGGCATTTGAGGAAGCCCATCATTGGAATATACAAGCCAAGTTCTATAATGAAAAATTACCACTAGTATATGAAAGTGACAACATAGGAGACTCTCTGTCATGAAGATCATGGTGCTACTTTGAAGCACAAGTGTGGTAAAAGGATAGTAGCATTGTCCTTCTCTCTTTTTCTCTCTTTTTTTGTTTGGCTTCTTTGGCCTCTTTTTTTCATTGGCTTCTTTCTCATATTTTTTCCTCACACGGGACAATGCTCTAATAATGATAATCATCACACTTCTATTTACTTACACCTCAAGGATTACAACTCGATACTTAGAAAAAAATATGACTCTATATGAATGCCTCCGGCGGTGTATCGGGATGTGCAATGAATCAAGAGTGACATGTATGAAAGAATTATGATCGATGGCTTTGCCACAAATACAATGTCAACTACATGATCATGCAAGGCAATATGACAATGACGAAGCATGTCATAATAAATGAAACATTGGATAGTTGCATGGCAATATATCTCGGAATGGCTATGGAAATGCCATAATAGGTAGGTATGGTGGCTATTTTGAGGAAGGTATATGGTGGGTTTATGGTACCGGCGAAAGTTGGGCGGTACAAGAGAGGCTAGCAATGGTGGAAGGATGAGAGTGCGTGTAATCCATGGACTCAACATTAGTCATACAGAACTCACATACTTATTGAAAAAGTCTATTAGCTATTGAAACAAAGTACTATGCGCATGCTACTAGGGGGATAGATTGGTAGGAAAATACCATCGCTCGTCCCCGACCGCCACTCATAAGGAACACAATCAAAAAATACCTCATGCTCCAACTTTGTTACATAAAGGTTCACCATACGTGCATGCTACGTGACTCACAAATCTTAACACAAGTATTTCTCAAATTGACAACTACTCACAAGCATGACTCTAATATCACCATCTTCATATCTCAAAACAATCATAAGGAATCAGACTTCTCATAGTACTCAATGCACTTTATATGAAAGTTTTTATTATATCCCTCTTGGATGCCCATCATATTGGGACTAAATTCATAACCAAAGAAAACTACCATGCTGTTTAGAGACTCTCAAAATGATATAAGTGAAGCATGAGGGTTCAAAAATTTCTTCAAAATAAAATTATCGTCATTCTCAAAAATATATATAAGTGAAGCACTAGAGCAAATGACAAACTACTCCCAAAGATATAAGTGAAGATCAATGAGTAGTTGAATAATTATGTGACTATGTAAAGACTCTCTAACATTTAATAATTTCAGATCTTAAGTACTTTATTCAAACAGCAAGCAAAACAAAATAAAATTACATTGCAAGGATAGCACATATCATATGAAGAAGCAAAAACTTAGGCTCAACTGAGGCTAATCAATAATTGTTGATGAAGAAAGGTGGGATGCCTACCGGGGCATCCCCAAGCTTAGATGCTTGAGACTTCTTGAAATATTAATTAGGGATGCCTTGGGCATCCCCAAGCTTGAGCTTTTGTGTCTCCTTAATTCCTCTCATATCATAGTTTCCTGGAATCTTAAAAACTTCATGCACACAAAACTCAACAAGAACTTTATCATTCTCTACTGTAGAAAATCACTAAAATTATAATTTGACATTGCATACTAAATGCCTCTGCATATTTAAGAGTCCTATCCTCAAATAGAATCATTAAACAAGAAAACATATGCAAACATAACAACAATATGTCTAAACAGCATAGTCTGTAAAGAATGCAAGAGGAATCATACTTATTTAACTCCAAAAATTATGAAAAATTACCACACTGTCGGTGCACAAAAGGAGGGGTCCTATTTTGTACCCATTTACTTGTGTGCGGGAAGTTGGAGCCACGCCTGCGGCCACACCTAGAGGAGCAGAGGAAGGAAGCAAAGCCACAAGCCAACCAGGGCAATGCCAAGCCAGAAAGATGAAGAGCAGAAGGTCGAGGTGAGCTCCCCCGGCAAGGCCCTTGCCGGGGCGGCCTCCACATCCCCGGCAAGAACCTTGCCAAGGCAACTTGCCCAACACCAACAGAGCCGCCACCCTTGAGCCCAAGAGTTCCAACACCATCAACCACTTTGGAACCGAGGCTCGGGAGGCACCTCCATGGTGGCATGCAGATCTTTGTGGAGACCAGAAGCACACAAGACTAGAAGATAACTAGAAGACGACGATCCTCGGCAAGATCCTTGCCAAGGATACCCATGAGACCCCCGGCAAGACCCCTGCCGGGAATGACCACGATGCCACGGCAAGACCCTTGCCGGGGCCCCGGCAAGACTCTTGCCGAACACATCCGCGGGGCCGCAGCCAGGCCCGCATCTGCCAAGACTCCATCATTGTTCCCATGTAGCTGCCAGGCCACCAGCTACGTAGGCACCTACGTGGCGACATGCGGCCTCTAGGCCAACTCGGCAAGCACCTGCGTGGTGGCATGCAGATCTTCGTGAAGACTCTGCCACCGCACCAACTCAGCAGCTAGCCAGCGTGGCGCTACACGCCTCGTCAGTGCGGACGCGCGTCGAAGCCAGGCGAGGCGGCGACAGCTGGGATGAGCTTCCTTACCGTCCCCGATAAAGCAAGAAGGGCACGTCGGCAGTGCATTAAATGCGTTTGTCCTACGGTGTTAGGAGATAGAGTCGACAATTGTATAACTTTCCACCTCCTGTGTGCCACTATGGCGGCCCATTTGGCTATAAAAGGAGGCCCGCGACGTACTGAGGGAGGATTCGGATTTTTTGGACCCTGCACGCCTTGTAGCTAGTCCAAGAACATCAGATAAACACAAACCAGCAGGATTAGGGTAGTACACATCACTTGCGGCCCGAACCTAGATAATCCCCCTGCGTTGATCTCTCAATCTTGCTCTTTCCACAGCCCCGTGCCCGCCAACTGTAGTAAAAGGGATTCCTCATGATCCCGTAGGTGTCGTTTCCCCCGACATTTTTGGCGCACCAGGTAGGGGGCGCAAGCCGTGGAAATCTGGTTTTGGAGCCGACACGACGACTCTTTCATGGGGATGGCTCGAAGGGAGAAGGCGACGTCGGTCGGCCGCCCTCTGGTGCCATCCGCAACCTCGACGGCCATCCCCGTGGCCCCGAAAAGCTAAGCCATGTAAACTTTTGGCTAATTTCATTTATATGAGTATATCCTCCTCGAAATATCTCTTTCCTTGTATGGAAAACCTGCACGCAATGGGACCCTTCCGCCATTGGCAACACCCTTGTCTCTATCTCGAGTCCACTCGACAGTTTATGCGGCCGCGCTGAGAACGGCAAGGTGGCGTACCCGCTACTAGTCGTGCTCTTGTCCTTCTTCGAGTCCGCTTGACGGCTCAAGTGACCGTGCTGGGAGCGGCAAGGTGGTTTGCCCGGCAGCAAGCGCCCTCCCGGCAGGGTGCTAAGGATCCGTCCTCAAAGGACCACGGCATGGGTTTATCCGTCGGCAGCCTTATCTCACCAAGCGTAGGGTGCAAACATACAAAGAAATATCTAACGGGGGGATAGCATGCATGATATTGATGTATTGTAGAGTTATATTACATCAAATAATCGTTGCGGTTCTAACTTAAGATAAAATTGTCTTGGTCTTGAACTCGCTGCAGCAACAAGAAACGGGGTGCCTAGTCCCGACGCTGGGCCTCCACCCTCTCAACTCCATCGACACAGTTGATGATGGGCTTGATACGCTCCTTGAGTATTGCGAGGTCCACCTCCTCCGGCAAGCTCTCCAACGCATTAGCAAAGTTGACGATGGGGTTCCAGAATGCCACCTTGGTTAGTACCTTGGTCAGGGTGCCCCGGTAGAGCCACTGCGACTCATTCGCTAGATAAGTTGCCCGGTTGGAGTGGAGATGCTCCAGGGCACCAAGAACACCCTCAAAGAACAGGGTCAGTCTGGCGTTGGGACTCACATTCGGCTTCGAGAGGTACCTCACATTCGACATCCCCATGGCAGCCAGCTTCGTGGTGATCCTGTCGGCGATGTCGGCGAGGTGATAATCCCCAAGTGGAGGGAATCATCGTAGCAATTCCCAAAGGTGGAAGTGATAAGTATGGAGTGTCAAACCCACAAGGAGCTAATGGTAAGATCAATATTCTCTCAAGCCCTATCTGCCACTGATACGACTCTATGTACACCAAACGTTTGCTTCCAACTAGAAACGAGAAATAAAACTACGTTGTGGGTATGAAGAGGATAACTTTGCATGATATTGGAGACCTAAAACATAGAAGTAGGTGCTGTTATCATAAAGTTAGAATATATTACTAAATATTATAAATAGTGAGTGTGTAATAATGATGGGTCGGTGTGCGGAATTGTCTTAGGCAATTGTTAACAAGACCGATAGTCGTCATTGCAATTTCATATGAGGGAGAGGCATAAGCTAACATACTTTCTCTACTTGGATCATATGCACTTATGATTGGAACTCTAGCAAGCATCTGCAACTACTAAAGATCATTAAGGTAAAACCCAACCATAGCATTAAAGCATCAAGTCCCCTTTATCCCATATGCAACAACCCCTTACTCTGGTTTATGCTTCTGTCACTCAAGGAACTCACTATAAGTGAATCATGAATGTATTGCAACACCCTACAGCGTGAATCCCTCACGTTTGCGCGACACGGAGGGCACAATAGGACAGCACCAAAATAAAGCATACAACTCATACCAATCTAGATCATCAATCAACCCAAAGACAAAGGATATTTACTCAAAATATCATAGGATGGCAACACATCATTGGACCATAATATGTGGCATAAAGCACCATGTTCAAGTAGGGATTACAGCGGGGTGCGGGAGAGTGGACCGCGTAAAAGAGATGAGGGTGGTGATGATGATGGTGATGTTGATGAAGATGATCACCGCGGTGATGATTCCCCTCCTGATGGCACTCCGGCGCCACCGAGAGAGAGGAGGAGAGGTTCTCCCCCTTGTGCTTCCTCCTCCATGGCCTCCCCCCTAGATGGGGAAAGGTTCTCCCTCTGTTCCTTGGCCTTCATGGTGATGATGGCCTCTCCCGGATCATCCTCCATAGCCTCTGGTGATGATGGCCCCCTCCGGCAGGGTGCCAGAGAGGGCCTAGATTGATTTCTCATGGCTATAGAGGCTTGAGGCGGCAGAACTTCCGATCTAGGTTAATTTCTGGAGGTTTCTGTATATATAAGAGGTTTTAGCATCGAGAACAAGTCAGGGGGGTCTCCGGGCTGTCCACGAGGTACGGGGCACGCCCAGGGGGGGTGGGCATGCCTCCCACCCTCGCGGGCAGCCCGGGACGCTTCTAGCCCAACTCTTTTACTCCATGGCCTTCTTCTGGTCCAAAAATAAGGTCCGTCAAGTTTCAGGTCAATTGGACTCCATTTGGTTTTCCTTTTCTGAAATATTCTAAAACAAGGAAAAAACAGAAACTGGCACTGGGCTCTAGGTTAATAGGTTAGTCCCAAAAACCATATAAAATAGCATATAAATGCATATAAAACATCCAAGGTTGATAATATAATAGCATGAATACTTCATAAATTATAGATACGTTGGAGACGTATCACGAGGCGGCTGACCCAACGGTTTACGCTCTCCGCTTACTCCTTGTGTTCGGTGGCATCATTCCTCCGTAGCTGCCTCTCCTCCTCCAGGCCCTTGGCCAGGGTCTCTTCCCGGGCCCTGACCGCCGAAAGTGTCCCCTCAAGGCCCTCCAGCTTCAGCTCCAGGTCATTGATGGCTTCGTTGGCCTTGGACAGCAGCTCGGCCTTGCCAAGGACTGTGGCCTGCGCCTCCGCCAGAGCGTCATTGGTCACATCCTTCTCCGTCAGCTTCAGGACCCGTTCCTTCAGCCCATCCCGATCCACCTCTAGCTCCGCCACCTTGCCAGCATGGACCAGGGTTTGAGCATTGAGTGCCTCCTTGTGCCTCTGCTCCAGCTCCTGGGTCCGTTGCGTGACGAGCTTCTTGACCTCCTCATTCTTGCCGCGGAGTGTGGCGGCGAGCACCTCCTCACGAGCGGCAAGGTCCTCCTCCTAGGAGTTCAGCTCGGCCTGGTGCTGGTACCGGGCGGCCTCGTCCTTGGCGGCCTGTTCCCTCGCCGCCTCCTAGGCTTTCTCGACGTCAGCCTGCTTCAGGATGAGCTCTTGTTTGCACTCAGCCAAAAGATCCTGTAAACTTTCAGTTCATTGTGGGCCTAACGGAACCAGGCCTGTGTCTCAGCGACGCACTCCTTGAGGTCCACCTCTGCTTTGTCCACCGCCGCCATCCTGGACTTTGCCTTGTCTAGGCGAGCACGATGAAGCGCCTGGAGCTTCTGGAAGTTGACGCTCATGGCCCAAAGGAGCTTCTCCTCTTGGGAACCGCCGCCACCGGTGCTCGGTTCGTCAACAACCTCAAGCCCGGCGGCAGCGAGCGCCTCGTCAATAAACACCTCCCCCTCGGTTGGCGCCCTGGTGCTCGCCGTTCCTGGGAGGTGGACGAACAGGTCATCGCTCACCTTCAAATATTTTCCTGAGCCAAAGGCAGTCGAGGAGGAATGTTGATCGTCAACCAACCCCTCCACGGCAAGCCCCTTGCCGGCCTCCCCAGCAGGCCCCTTGTCGGCCTCTTCAGCGGTGGTCTTGGCGGCCTCCTCAGCGGCAATCTTGTTGGCCTCGTCCTCGGTGTCCTTGGTGACCTCCTCAATGACGGTGTCGATATCCTCCCGGACCACTGAGGAAGGTCCTGGATACCAAGAAGGGGAATGAGATGGAGCCAAGATCAAGATTTAAAAAGAAGAAGAAGAAGGAAGAGGGACAAGAAGCGAACCACTTACCTGCACCAGGCTGGGAAGAAGTGGCGCCTTCCCCGCCAATGTTCATTGCCGGGGCAAAACCACCGGCACCCAAGCTTGCTCCCTCCTCCTCCTCCATATGTGTGGGCTTGGTGGTCGATGCCCTTGCCAGGGACGCCCCTCTGGGCGGCGTAGTCAAGGGGGGCAGCGTGTTGGGGGTGGTCCTCGGCGGCTCCTCCTGTTGCTGTTCTACTCCTGCAAACCCGGCAAGGTCAGCATCAAAGATTCACACCCCAAGGCTCCTCAGTGAAGGAGTGAGTGGCGGACTCACGCTAAGGGCTGAAGCGAGGGCTGCGTCAGGGGCTGCTGTCCGGGCTGCACTCCACCAACAGTGGCGTATGCGGAGTACCCGCCGGGGGCTTGTCGCCCGCCGAGGCCTTGGCCCTCTTCGCCACCCTCTGCGCTACCGTCTCCGTGTCCCTGTGAAGATGACACCAAATCAAAGGAAGATAACACAGGTGTAAGGTCAGGAAATGATGGGGGGCAGAATACTTACTCGTCCTCCACCTCCTCCTCCGCTAGCTTCCTCTTCCTTGTCGGGCTGAAGGACCCGAGGTCGAACTCGGCCTCCAAGGTGCCGTCCGAAGGAGGAGGAGAAGGAGACGGGGTCCGGTGCCGCTTGGATGAGGAAGAAGCAGTTGTTGTCCTCTTCGCCACTGCGGCCTTCACCGCCTTCTTTGCTGTCGCAGCCTTCATCGCTCTCGTCTCGCGCACAGGCTGCCCCTAGGCTGGCTGCCGCTACATGATCCTATCGGGCCGGACCGGCTCGCCAGTGGTAGCCTGCCGCAGGACGTGCCCCCTCCCCGCGGCCGGGGGGTCGTTCACCTCGACCTCCTCTTCGGACGACTCGTCACCCACGTCTTCCACGATGGGAGCCTCATCGCCAGTGTCGTTGGCCTTCCCGGCAGACTCTGCCCACTGGGCGAGCTCCCTCTCCTCCGCGGCCGTGTCGGCCTCATCCTCCACGCCAACAGCGCTGCCGGCCTCCCTGGCTACAGCCGCCTCCGCCGCCCTGGCGGCGATGTAGTCCAGCTCCACCTTGGTGGTGTCCTGGATGAGTAGTAGCTCGTCGCGGACATAAGCCTCCGACAAGGTGTCGAAGAACTCCTGCACCCTCTCCACTGGCGGCTCCGCCGAGGCCGGGTCAAGGCCATGTGCATTGAAGTCCGGCATCATGGCAATGATGGTGGACTGGCGAGAGTTGTTGCTCAGTGGGACCACTCCCGCTGGCAACCCAAACAGGGGCCCCTTGACGGCCTTGTCGGCTTTCATGTCCCTACCGGTCCTCTCAGCCTTGCCATCGCAGCCCATGTAAAGCTGAAAGAGCCTTTGACAGAAATGGGCATGCCCCATCATCGTGAAGTTATGCTTCAGGCCAGGGCGGAGCCTCATGACGTCGGTGGCATTCCTGAAGTCCTAGGCCGGCCTCCCCTTGTTGTGCAACGGGGTGATTCGGCGACGGATGAAGTCCGCCCCAATCATCTCAAGGGTGAGCCCGGCCGTGGTGAGGCGATGGATCCTGGTGGTGGAGATCGAGAGCTTCTTGTTGTTGGTGTCGAGGTCGCTCCAGTCCGTTCGGCGGATCGGCGGGCTCTGACGAACCCGGCAAAACTCCTGTGGGTCCTCCTCCTCGATCCAGCACCACCGGCCCCGCCACTCCTCCCACCTCTCCTTATGGGCACCCTCCGGGTACGTGCCTTTCTCCTGGGTCCTCGGGATCCAGGCGATGCTCCCAGAGATGGCATCCCCTCGTTGAAGGCGAGGGAAGAAGTAGCGAGCGTCGTGCTAGGGAGCACCCCGGCAAAGCCCTCGCAAAGGTGGGTGAAGAGAGCCATGCACGCCACTACGTTTGGTGTGAGATCCAAAAGATGGAAGCCGTAGGTGTGCATGACATCATTGAAGAAGTCAGAGAAAGGGGGCAGAGCCCGTAAGAGAAGAAATTGACGAAGAAGGGGTACCGATTTGGGCCATCCTCGGCAAAATCGGCGGGGACGACGCGCATGGCAGGGTGCCCCGTCGTCTTCCTCCCCCACAGGGGCAAGAAGAAGTTCTTGAGGTGGACCGCATCGACCGTCGACGGGAAGTAGGCGTGCTGTGTCCGCCGCACCGCCGACTCACTCTCCGGCACCTCCTTCTCCCCGGCATCCTTGGCTGCTCCCTTGCCCCTGCTGGTTTTGGGCGCCATGGCAGCTGGGAGGGGGTGAAGGATCAAGAGCAATGGGGGCGCAGCGGCAGCAAGCAGAGGCGAGAACTTCGAATCTTTCGCCTAAGGAAGAAGAGAGGAATGGCGGTTTCAAGATTGGAAGAGGCGCGGAGGGTAAATGAGCAGCGCGCCTGTGGTTTTCCCTTTTTTATGGGGAAGGCGTGGGCCGCCTCTTTACCATTTACCACGATGTGATGCATGAGGGCAGCAACCGCCCCACGCATGAGCACCACGTCATGCACGACCCCCACGTCGCGCATTCAACACGGGTTGTGTGGAGGTGCGACGAGCGAGGGAGTTACAGTAGTACGACTCGGCCCCATGCGCCCGCGCACCGTTTTTGGGCCTAGCCCAACAACATGTCGCGCTTATGTGTGGCCCAGGCCCGGGGGCTCCTGTCGGTGCACAAAAGGAGGGGTCCTATTTTGTACCCCTATACTTGTGCGCGGGCAGTTGGAGCCGCGCTTGCGGCCACACCTAGCGGAGCAGAGGAAGGAAGCAAAGCCACAAGACAGCCAGGGAAACGCCAATCCAGAAACAGGAAGAGCAGAAGGGTGAGGTGAGCCCCCCCCCCCCCGCAAGGCCCTTGCCGGGGGGGCCCCCCTGGCCCCGGAAAGAACCTTGCCGGGGCAACTTGCCCAACACCAGTAGAGCCGCCACCCTTGAGTCCAAGACTTTCAACACCATCAACCACTTTGGAACTGAGGCTCGGGAGGCACCTCCATGGTGGCATGAAGACTAGATGGTAACCAGAAGACGACGATCCTCGGCAAGATCCTTGCCAAGGATATCTGTGAGACCCCCGGCAAGAACCTTGCTGTCGTGGAATTGTCACGGCAGATGTCCTTAGTGTGAGGACTTGGTCATGAGGCCAACGCATCTATGTGGTAGCTTGAGAGGGGTTGGTCGGAACCGAGAGATGCGAGGTTTTACCCAGGTTCGGCCCATCACAGTGGAGGTAAAAGCCTACATCATGCTTCATTGATATTGATGATGATGATCCCGATTACAAGGGTTCTTGAGGGAGTCCTGGATTACGGGGTCTCCGGACAGCCGGACTATATCCTTTGGCTGGACTGTTGGACCATGAAGACACAAGATTGAAGACTTCGTCCCATGTCCGGATGGGACTCTACTTGGCATGGATGGCAAGCTAGGCAATACAGATATGTATATCTCCTCCTTTGTAACCAACCTTGTGTAACCCTAGCCCCCTCCGGTGTCTACATAAACAGGAGGGTTTTGGTCCATAGGACAACATACTATCATACCATAGGCTAGATTCTAGGGTTTAGCCTCTCTGATCTCGTGGTAGATCAACTCTTGTACTACTCATATTATCAAGAATAATCAAGCAGGACATAGGGTTTTACCTCCATCAAGAGGGCCCGAACCTGGGTAAAACATCATGCCCCTGCCTCCTGTTACCATCTGCCTTAGACGCGCAGTTCGGGACCCCCTACCCGAGATCCGCCGGTTTTGACACCAACATTGGTGCTTTCATTGAGAGTTCCTCTGTGTCGTCACCGTTAGGCTTGATGGCTCCTTCGATCATCGATAGCGATGCAGTCCAGGGTGAGACTTTTATCCCCGGACAGATCTTTGTATTCAGAGGCTTCGCACTGCGGGCCAACTCGCTTGGCCATCTGGAGCAGATCGAGAGTTACACCCCTAGCCACCAGGTCAGGTTTGGAAGCTTAAACTACACTGCCGACATCCGCTGAGACTTGATCTTCGACGGATTCGAGCCCCTTCCGAGTGCGCCGCATGGTCACGATGAGCATGATCTAGCTCTACCATCGGACAGTGTTCAGGAGACCGCACCGGCAACCGCTCCGACCCTCAATTCAGAGCCAATTGCGCCATCCATAGACGGGTGGATAGACCCCGCCACGGAGGCCGTATTCTCAGCGGCGATCGAGCTGAGTATCGACCTTACCCTTCACGGGAGCCATGACGCCGAACTGTCGGATTCTTCCCCGGCCACGGACTCTGAACCGCCTGCGCCCGTGTCTATCGAACCCAACTGGGCGCCGATCATGGAGTTCACCTCCGCGGATATCTTTCAGCACTCGCCCTTCAGCGACATACTGAACTCATTAAGGTCTCTCTCCTGTCAGGAGAGTCCTGGCTGAACTATGTTCGGCAGGATTGGGATGCGGATGACGAAGAAATTCGCCGTCCACCCACCACCCACTTAGTAGCCACTGTCGACAATTTGACTGACATGCTTGACTTCGACTCTGAAGACATCGACGGTATGGACGACGATGCGGGACACGAAGAGGAACTACTGCCCACAGGGCACTGGACAACCACCTCATCATATGATATATACATGGTGGACACACCCAAAGAAGGCAATGGCGACGAGACAGCGGAAGATGACTCCTCCAAGAAGCAACCCAAGCGCCGGCGTCAGTGTCGCCGCTCTAAGTCTCGCCAAAGCAGAAGCGGTGACACCGGCACAGGAGATAACAGCACTCCAGACAGTGCCGAAGACGACAACAATCCCCTCCAGCAAGATTTAGAGAAGGAGGATGGAGAAGCCAACCCTCCCGAGAGAGCGGCAGATGGAGAGGCGGAGGATGATAATTACATGCCTCCCTCCAAATACGAGGCAAGCCTCGACGACGACGAATTTGTCATGCCGGAGGATCCCGCCGAGCAAGAGCGCTTCAAGCACCGGCTTATAGCCATGGCAAATAGCCTTAAGAAAAAGCAGCAGCAGCTTCAAGCTGAATAAGATTTGCTAGCTGACAGATGGACCGAAGTCCTTGCGGCCGAGGAATATGAACTCGAACACCCCTCCAAGAGTTACCCAAAGCGCAGGTTGCTACCCCGACTGGAGGAGGAAGCATTAAAACCTACATCTCCAGCATATGACGTGGCTGATCGGCCACCTTGTGGCCGCGACAGAGAGGCATTTCAGCCAAAAACCCAGCCCGCACCTCGATGCCACTCAAATAAAAATGACAAGGCACGCGGAAACACGCTAGACCTGCGATATGTATTGGAGGACAAAGCAAAACACACAAGATCAATCTACGGATCACGAGGGCGCGCCACTACGTGAGACAATAACCGTCACGCCTGATACAGTAAAAGTAAATCCGGCCGGGCCGAACACAGCGGACAAGACTCATTTGAGCTGCGTCGTGACATAGCCCACTACAAAGGCGCCGCACACCCCATATGCTTCACAGACGAAGTAATGGATCACCAAATCCCAAAGTGTTTCAAACCCGTAAATATCGAACCATATGACGGCACAACAGATCCCGCGGTATGGATCCACATGGCCCGCGGTGACGATCTACATGCCATCAAATACATCCCACTCAAGCTCAAAGGACCATCTCAGCATTAGCTCAACAGCCTGCCAGCAGTATCCATTGGCTGTTGGGAAGATCTGGAAGCCGCATTTCTCGACAACTTCCAGGGCACTTATGTGCGACCACCAAATGCCGATAACTTGAGCCACATAATTCAGCAGCTAGAGGAATCGGCCAGGCAATTCTGGACACGGTTCTTGACAAAGAAAAATCAAATCATCAATTGTCCGGATGCAGAGGCCCTAGCAGCTTTTAAGCACAACATCCACG
The DNA here is from genome assembly GCF_003073215.2 of Triticum urartu. Classification (NCBI taxonomy): domain Eukaryota; kingdom Viridiplantae; phylum Streptophyta; class Magnoliopsida; order Poales; family Poaceae; genus Triticum; species Triticum urartu. The sequence goes on from NC_053025.1 coordinate 323,129,929, forward strand.
ACGAGTGGCTCGCCCGGCACCTTGGCCAGGAAAAGCCAAAATCTATGGCAGCCCTCACGACACTCATGACCCGCTTTTGCGCAGGAGAAGAAAGCTGGCTGGCTCGAAGCAATAATATATCAAAGAACCATGGTACTTCGGATACCAAGGATGGCAATGGTAGGTCACGTCGCAACAAACACAAGCGCCGCATCAACAACGACAATACCGAGGATACGGCAGTCAATGCCAGATTCAGGGGCTCTAAACCCGGTCAGCGGAAAAAGCCATTCAAAAGAAGCACTCCGGGCCCATCCAGTTTGGACCAAATACTCGATCGCTCATGCCAAATACATGGCACCCCCGACAAGCCAGCCAACCACACCAACAGGGAATATTGGGTGTTCAAGCAGGCCAGCAAGTTAAATGCCGAAAACAAAGATAAGGTTTCACATAGGGACGATGAGGAGGAGCCCCGGCAGCCGAACACCGAAGGACAGAAGAGGTTCCCCCCACAAGTGCGGACGTTGAACATGATATACGCAACCCACATCCCCAAGAGGGAGCGGAAGCGTGCGTTAAGGGATGTATATGCGTTGGAGCTAGTCGCCCCAAAATTCAACCCATGGTCCTCCTGTCCGATCACCTTCGATCGCAGGGACCATCCCACTAGTATCCGTCATGGTGGATTCACCGCACTGGTCCTAGACCCAATCATCGATGAATTTCACATCACTCGAGTCCTTATGGACGGCGGCAGCAGCCTGAACCTGCTTTATCAGGACAAAGTGCGCAAAATGGGTATAGACCCCTCAAGGATCAAACCCACAAAAATGACCTTCAAAGGCGTCATACCAGGTGTGGAGGCCCATTGCACAGGCTCAGTCACACTGGAAGTGGTCTTCGGATCCCCGGATAACTTCCGGAGCGAGGAGTTAATCTTCGATATAGTCCCGTTCCGCAGCGGCTATCATGCACTGCTCGGGCGAACCGCATTTGCGAGATTCAACGCGGTACTGCACTATGCATATCTCCAGCTCTAGATGCCAGGATCTCGGGGGGTCATCACAGTCAATGGAAACATAGAGCGCTCTCTCCGCACGGAGGAGCACACTGCGGCCCTCGCAGCAGAAGCGCAAAGCAGCCTCTTAAGGCAATCCACCAGTTCGGCGATTAAAGACCCGGACACCTTCAAGCGTGCCCAGAGTAATCGGCAACAAGACCGCCTGGCACATTCCGAGCTCGCATAGCAATGCAGCTCCCACCCTAGTACCAGCCAAACGGCGAAATCCGTGCCATGCATACATAATTACGCATTGAAAATACCATGGGCACAGGTGGGGAGGGGGGCACGACTACGGCACGCCCCAAGACACGGCTCAACCGCACTAGGGGCTTCCCGCTTTGTTATTTTTCTCTCTTTCAGGACTTTAATCTCTGGAAACCCTGGCCGTCAGTACGATCGCCGGACATACGATGCAAGAACCAAGGAGGCAGAAAGCTACGTCGCACCACGGAACTCCCAGGTGGTCCCTGATAACGAGTGAAATACTTGCTTTAAATACCATTCTCAGGTTGCCCTTGGAGGAGACATGTCAAGTAGTCCTACCTTTTGCTTATCGCACTACTTGTATCACTCTGCTTCGACGCACCTTTTTGAATAAACAATGCATAGCACTAGACTATTACCGCATTCTCTATTCTTTCTTTATATATGTTCATTCATGAAATTTAGCACCCGTACATTCTAGTACGTCCAATACGCTAGGGGCTTAATCGTACCCCATAATACGTCGTGAGAAGTCCGAACACTTTCGACAGTGCGGCACCCCAAACTTATAGCATTATATGCATCAGGTCCGAATCATGTCTTGGGTCAATAGTAGGGTTTGCCCGGCTCCCATGTTTTGGTACCTTACGTTCCGCTATATCGGCTAAGGTAGCATTGGGAGAACTACTGCTATTGTGCCCCGGTTCATCTAGGCTAAGCACCTCAGTAGAGAAAACTAAAACTGACTGTCATGATAAGGCGAGAGCTGGTCGCTGTTCGAGAGGTCTCGAGTCCCTGAAGACTTATGCCGTGTAGAGTGAGGAGTCGGCTTTGTCCGGCTTAAGGCATGTATAGTGCCCCGAATTCGGCCTTCCGAATACTAGGGGCTTCGCCAAAATTTAAAATTATAGACTTTTATGGCTAAGTGAGAGTGATAAAGCATTATAGTATGATTGCCTTGTTCGTTGAGCTGAGCACCTCCCTCGAAGGACCCAACAATGGGAAAAAGAGTGCTCAGATTTATTCCGAACACCCCAGCACTTGTGGCATGGGGGCAGAAGCCGACGACTGGCCATCTCTCAGATTTGATAAACAGCCGCATAGAAGGTAATATTTTAAATTCAAACAAGCGTTGCATAGCGCATATGAACAAGTTTTCATAATACAGGATCACACGAGCGAGTTCATTCAAATATTATATCCTTCGCACACTCGTCCGCCACAAGACGGGCACCCTTCAGGACACCCTCATAATACATTTTGGGGTGGCGATGCTCCTTGCCCTGCGGCGGCCCCTCCTTCACCAGCTTCTCAGCGTCCATCTTGGCCCAATGCACCTTTGCACGGGCAAAAGCTCGGCGGGCACCTTCGATACAGAAGGACCGCTTGATGACTTCCAGACGTGGGTAGGCATCCACAAGCCGCCTCACCAGGCCAAAGTAGCTATTGGGATGGGAGTCGCCAGGCCACATCCGGACTATAAGGCCCTTCATGGCCCGTTCGGCCGCCTTGTGCAGCTCGACCAGTTGCTTCAGGTGGTCGCTCATAGGCATCGGGTGTTTGGTCCCAGTATACTGAGACCAGAACAACTTCTTCGTCGAGCTTCCCTCCTCGGCCTGGTAATACTTCGCGGCATCCAACACGCTGCGGGGCAAATCTGCGAATGCTCCTGGAGAGCTCCGGACTCGGGTAAGTAACAGGTAATTTACTTTCACATGGTTGCTTTGCATATTGAATGCCTTACACGCCTCTATCTTCCTCATCACCTCAATTTCCTGAAGGGCCTTTTGGGCCTCAGCCTTGGCATGCTTTGTGCTCTCGAGGGCCGCGGCAAGCTCGGACTCTCGCATCTTCGAGTCAAGCTCCAAAGTCTCATGTTTCTTCATGAGAGCCTGGAGCTCTTGCTGCACCTCGCCCACTCGTGCCTCTTGTTTCTCCCGCTCGGTGCGCTCCTTGGCCGCTTTGTTTTCGGCCTCGGACAACGCTTGCTTCAGGGTCGCCACTTTGGTCATGGCCCCTGGCACATTCATGATGATCCTGTCATTTCGCAACCACATTTTCTTTTTTTATATATACAAGGTATTACTTACCTTTGTTCTCCTCGAGCTGCCTCTTGGCAAGACCGAGCTATTTCTCGGACCGCTCGAGGTTCTGCCTCATGCAGTGACCTCCGCAGTCAGTGCGGCAGAGGTCAGCAGCGAAGCCTGCATATGCATACAGACATACTTATATTAGACTCCTGCAGATATTATCTGATCCTCTATTCGTCTTTTCTTTGTGAACACCAAACAGAGCATCAGGGGCTACTGTCTATGCGGTAATATTTTTCCTATATTTTAAATACTTACCTCAAAGCCTGTTAGAAGGCTGGCACAGGTGTCGGTGTCAAAACCGGCGGATCTCTGGTAGGGGGTCCCGAACTGTGCGTCTAGGCCGGATGGTAACAGGAGGCAAGGGACACGAAGTTTTACCCAGGTTCGGGCCCTCTCGATGAAGGTAAAACCCTACGTCATGCTTGATTAATATTGATGATATGGGTAGTACAAGAGTAGATCTACCACGAGATCGGAGAGGCTAAACCCTAGAAGCTAGCCTATGGTATGATTGTTGTGTATGTTGTCCTATGGACTAAAACCCTCCGGTTTATATAAACACCGGAGAGGGTTAGGGTTACACAAAGTCAGTTACAATGGTAGGAGATCTGTATATCCGTATCGCCAAGCTTGCCTTCCACGCCAAGGAAAGTCCCTTCCGGACATGGGACGAAGTCTTCAATCTTGTATCTTCATAGTCCAGGAGTCCGGCTGAAGGTATAGTCCGGACATCCGGACACCCCCTAGTCCAGGACTCCCTCAGTAGCCCCTGAACCAGGCTTCAATGATGACGAGTCCGGCGCACAGATTGTCTTCAGCATTGCAAGGCGGGTTCCTCCTCCAAGTACTTCATAGAAGATTTTGAACACAAAGATAGTGTCCGGCTCTGCAAAATAAGTTTCCACATATTGCCATAGAGAGAATAACATTTACACAAATCCAATCTGCTGACGTATTCCGTAGTGTGACACACCACGGCTAAGCCTTTATTCGAGTCGTTTCATTATCCACCTCAGCGTGTCATGCGAGGCGGTTTCCTTGGCACGTCTTGTTAAAGCAGAGATCGTGTCCCCTTATTCCGGGATTCTCATCAATACGGCCGTGGGTAACCCAACCGCTTCTAGGACTCCTAGATTATAGGTAAGTCCAAACGGACACGGAGAGGACGCTTGATATTCACCCTCTTTATAAAGGGACAAGGCTTTTATTTTTCCCTCCCGTGCTCAATCGAATCCTTCCCCCACCTCAAGCCCAAGCGCCCAAAGTTCAGGTCAGGTGCTCCAAACCTTCAGTCATGTCCGGATCTAGCCTTCAAGGCCGATGGGTGCCTTCCTCCGTCACGGAAGAAGACATCAAAAAGTTGAGGGAGGCCAGATATCTAACCGCCGAGATTTTGCATCAGCTGCCTCCCCGTGGGCAGGCCGTCCCCACCCCCGAACCCAACGAGAACGTCGTGTTCGTCTCCCACTCCCTCCGAGGTCTAGGCCTTGCTCCGGATCCTTTCGTCAGGGGTTTGATGTTTTACTATGGGCTAGACTTCCGTGATCTAGCTCCGGACTCATTTCTTCATATCACGACATTTATTGTCGTGTGCGAGGCCTTCCGCCGGGTTACCCCTCACTTTGGCCTATGGCTCAAGACCTTTGAAGTGAAGCCGAAGATGATCGAGGGGCAACATGCAGCGTGTGGAGGTGCCTCAATACGCAAGATGACGAAAGCTCCGTGGCCCAAAGGTTCCATCCCAGAGGTGTCTGAATTCTGGCAACAGGAGTGGTTCTACATCACGGCTCCTAGAAGTGCCAAGTGGGCGCCCCCCTGTTTTCCGCTCGGGCCCTCCACCACAGCTGATGTCATGGATCAGCAGAGGTCTGAGCTGGGGTCCAGCCAAGGACGTGCCTATACTGCAAAGCCGCATTCGAGATCTCTTCAATGGAGATTTCAGTTTGGTTGCGGTAATACAAGTTATGCTAGTTCGTCAAGTCCAGCCTTGCAAATGCCGGCCTCTTCGCCTACGGGAGTTCAATCCCGAAGGACCGCGTTCATTCAAAATTTTCTCGGCCTGACGCACGAGGAGATGTACAAGTCATTCTTCGGACCTCAGGTGGAGTGTCCGGAAATCACCGAGGACGTGGGCCTGAGTAGTAACCGTGCCGCCGAACAGGTAAGGCATCTTCCGACCGAACATACTATCTCTCCTTTGTTACGAAGTTATTTCTGAGAGTTTTCTTTTTGACCAGGACTGGCTAACAAAGGCGAAGTTGATTCGGTGTTCGGCCCCCCTCCCTGAGTGTTTGGAAAATCCGTTATTGGAAAAGATGCTCCAGACCGCACCTTGCCCGGAGCTCTTGAAGGAAGATACTATGGAGGATAATGCGGGCGGACGCGGGCCCCCAACGCTGCCCATTCTAACCGAGGGAGCGAGCATCTCCATGAAGGAAGACGACCAGAAGAGGAAAAGGACTGTGCCCGGGGATTCGGAAGCCGAAGCTTCCAAATGGGAGAAGAAGTCTCCCACAAAGGGTCCTACCTTGGGGGGCGTTGTTGCCGCACAAAGTCCGCGGGGGATCGATTCTCCCGCGAGTCGTAAGTGACCCGGAATACTTTAATAGTACAGATATGCCATCTTTTTCTTCTAAGAAAATAACCACCGCATATATTTTTGCAGTTTGGGCCTTAGCCCCTCTCAAATGAGCTCGTCTTCGGGGGATCTTCTTCCAGAGATGATGGAGAGCGAAACGCCTCCTCCGGACTCCTCCGCTTCGGAAGCGGGTGACCCTGAAGTGTCGTCACGGAGGGCCTCTCCGAGTCCGGTGAGTCCGGAAGATAATCCTATTGACCCCCGAAGCTCCCAGTGTCCGGCTCCCGAAGAGAGCAGACAAAAGAGTACGGCACTGTATAGTGTGCGATCGGATGTTCTGAGGGAGTTGGTGGGGCGAGTGGCCATCTCAGATGAACACCGTGTGCTGACGAATACGGTGATGGAGAGAATATCGTCCGCCGAAAGCGGATTGCATGAAGCTTTTATGAGTCTACTGATAGGCTTTGAGGTACATGAAAGAATGTATGATAGTCCTGCACATGCTAGGTGTGCCCTGTGTAGATAGTAGCCCCTGAGACTCTGGTTGTCGTCGGAAACGACAGCGAACAGAGGATCATATTCCCAGGTAATAACCATACTGCCTGTATGTGCAGGTGATGGAAGCTCCGGTTGCTAGCCGGACTAGCGAATTTGCCCATTTAGAATGGCAGTTGGATGCGGCAGACGCCGACATCGAGCTTGTTAACAAAAGGCTTGATGAGGCACAGGGTAAGTGTCATTATCTGGTAAAGGCCACATTGGAAGAGCGGCATGATGCCAATATCTTTAATATGTTGTGACTGCAGATGGAGCTGCCACTGTTGAAGCCTTGCGGGCAGAACTTGCTCGAGCCAAGGAACAAGCGAAGTTGGGTAATGCGACTACTTAGAAGGCGGCCGAAGAGTTGCAAGCCGAGAAGATCGCGCATGGCGAGAGCCGAGACAAGATGGCTAAGATGGCCATAGAATTAAAAGCCGCCGCCGACCGTTGCCGGGTTCTTGAAAAGGAAAACCAAGCGAAGGCATCGGACCTTGAGAAGGCTGCTGTGACGAAAAAGGACCTCCACTCTGCTATGAGGGCAAAGAAGGAGGAGCTGCGGGAAGCCGGGGATATTGTAGCTGGGAAATCCTTTATGTTGTGGAGGAAGTTCGGAGATCCACGATATGCCCCTCTGGATCGGCTATGGAGTTCGGAAGATGTATATATGGATTTGGTGGCGAGCGCTGCCGATGCGGCCAAGTATTTCCAGGGTCAGACGGACCGTGAAGTAGACCAGCTATTTTGGAGACAATTCCATTCTCCCGAGCGTCCGCTTTCATTGACTAACCAATTAGCCGAATGGGCTGAACTGAATAGGTTGTATGGACTTTCCATGAGGTCTGTTGTGGATCAGCTATGGCCGGAAAGGTCAAGACTGAACAGCTATTTCCGCTTGGTGTAGCAGTTACTTGACGTGGTGCCGCGTATTAATGCGATGAAGAGGTCGGCGTGCATAGAGGGCGCACGGATGGCCTTTGCCCGTGTTAAAGCATACTGGGCAGAGATGGATGCTACCACTGTTGCAGCACAGGATTCGGCCATAGGTCGAAGGGCTGCTGAGCACTACTTTGAAGAAGTTCTTGAGGGTGCTCGTTTGATAGAGACCCAGTGCTCAAAAAATATTATGTTTGAGTGATATGTAATCTCATTGTAAGTGAAATGCTTTTATAAATTTTTATAAGTCTGTTTTTATACTTTTGCCTGAAAGTAATATGATGCCTCCTGGGCGGCCGTTTATGTATACATGTGTATAACCTGAAAGATTGCAGCCGTCGGCTTCAACCCTCACGCATATAATGCGGAGGTGCTCGCAAAAACACGCGTTTACACTTGACCCAACGTCTTGGTCCTATTAAGGAGGTGATAGCGGAGCGAGCGAGGCAACCGGACTATAATGCTTTAGCACTTTCACTTAGCCATAGGAGTTTGATAGTGGGGCTACTAGATAGCCCCTGGTGGCTCCGCACTATCCCGATCTCGGGGTGCGTACATGCCTGGCCAGAAAACGGCCCTTCGTTAAGGCGGAGGAATTCTAACATTCCCACAGGTCATCGAGTGGTTGACCAGTCTCACGCTATATCATGACAGTCAGTTTTCGGCTTTCTCTACTGAGGTGCTCGTCCGGATGAACCAGGGCACAATCGCAGTAGTTCTCCTGGTGCTACCTTAGCCGGTAAAGCAGAACGTAAGGCACCAAAACACAGGAGCCGGGCAAACCCAACATTTGACCAAAGACAATGATTCGGAGCTGATGCATATAGGGCCAAACTCGCGACGCCGAACACTCCCTAAGGTATTCGGTCTTTGTGGTATAAACCGGGCCTAAATAATGGCCTTTGTAAGAAGCCCTTTGTGTCCAGGTACGTGCATTGTTCTGGCGTGGCCACATGCCAAGACGTCAGCATCCTTCTCAACGGTGGATATGTATCAACAAGAGACAGTAAAAAAGGTTTACGCAGGGTCTTAATCTAAAAAGAATCCTTGGAGCGGGTCCCTGCTGCACGTCTGCGCCAGTGTCTCCGTTGTGCCGTATCCTGGACGGGTGTAGTACGATGATCGTCTATAAAAGAGAGGAATTTAGGTGAAAAAAGTTGTTGTGCAAAAAGATAGTTTGTTAAAGAAACCATGTGTAATTCAAGGTGAGAAGAAATTGCCACTTGTCTGCGCGTGTTGAGCCCCTCGTATTGACAAATAGGGGTGTGACCGTTTATTCGGTATAAGTAGCGGCGCCGGACTCGATTAATTGTGTCTGAGGTCTTGACGACCTATTGGATGCTTTCGCTGGTCCGGGCGTCTTTAGTGTGCGGCTGCCAAGGCAGCCTCACTCTCTTCGGCGCGCAGAGATCGCTTGATATTTCCGGGCACTGTAATGATGCCACGTGGACCGGGCATCTTGAGTGTGAGGGAGGCATAGTGTGGTATTGCATTAAAGCGAGCGAAAGCTTCTCGTCCGAGCAGTGCTTGATAGCCGCTTTGAAACGGAGCGATGTGTAAAGTTAAATGCTCGCGACGGAAGTTATCGGGGGAGCCGAATATAACTTGTAGTAGGAGGGAGCCCGTACAACGAGCCCCTGGGCCTGGCGTTACTCCTTTAAAGGTAGTATTGCTATGGCGAATTTGTGTTGGGTCTAACCCCATCCCGCGGATTGTATCCTGATATATTCGGTTTAGGCTACTGCCACCTTCCATCAAGACTCGTGTCAAGTGATATCCGCCAATTACTGGGTCTAATACCAGGGCAGCCCATCCTGCGTGTCGGATACTTGCTGAGTAATCGCGATGGTCGAAAGTGATCGGTTGAGACGACCAGTGGCAGGACTTCACGGTGACAGGCACTTGGGTATATTTTCCTGGGGGTGCCGCATTGTTTTTTCCCTTGATCACGTGTAACACGTTTACTGTTTTGACTTCTGGTGGAAATTTCTTTTGTTCCCCCGTGTCTTGCTTGCGGGGCTCGTCCTCGTCTTCACTTGGTCTATCCTCCCCCTTGTGTACGGCGTTGAGCTTGCCGGACTGCTTGAAGACCCAACATTCTCTGTGGGTATGATTAGCAGGTTTACCAGGGGTACTATGAATCTGACATACTTGGTCCAGAATTTTGTTGAGGCTGGACAATTCATCCCTGGTGCCTTTAGGGGGCGGCTTTTGACCTGGCCGAGAGCTTTTGAATCCGGCATTTACTGTCGTGCCCTTCGTGTTGTCTTCTTTATTCCGGCATTTGTTATTGCTGTTGCGCCATGATTTCCCGTTTCCATCTCTAACTTCAGATGTACTGGGGTCGATGGTGCTGCATCTGGCTAGCCAGCTGTCCTCACCCGCGCAAAAGCGGGACATGAGGTTTGTTGATGCGGCCATCGTTCTCGGCTTATTTTGGTCGAGGTGTCTGGCGAGCCACTCGTCACGGACGCTATGCTTGAAAGCTGCCAAGGCTTCGGCGTCCGGACAGTCGACAATCTGGTTCTTTTTAGTGAGAAACCTGTTCCAAAGATTTCGGGCTGACTCTCCGGGTTGTTGAGTTATATGACTCAAATCGTCCGCATCTGGAGGTCGGACATAAGTCCCTTAAAAATTTGCCCGAAAGGCGTCTTCGAGCTCTTCCCAACTTCCAATGGAGCTTTCGGGGAGGCCTTTGAGCTAGTGACGAGCTGGCCCTTTGAGCTTGAGGGGTAGGTACTTGATGGCGTGGAGATCATCTCCTCGAGCCATATGGATATGAAGGATGTAGTCCTCAATCCAGACCCCAGGGTCTATTGTTCCGTCATATGCCTATATGTTTACGGGCTTGAATCCCTCTGGAAATTCGTGGTCCAGCACCTCATCGGTGAAACATAGGGGGTGTGCAGCACCCCTGTAGCTGGGTGTACCGCGTTGTTCGGATGTTTGTGTTGTATTGTGAGCGGAGTTGTATGCCGCTCTGTGTTGGTAGAGGGGTCGTCTATCCGACCAGGTGGCTGCTTTGATATTTGGTTGTGGGGGTTCTGAGGCCTCCTCATCGAATTCGGGTAGCAGCTTCCGCTTTGGGTAGCTCTTGGAGGGGCGATTGTCGCCGTACCTTACTGCAGTGTTGAGTATTTTACTCCATTTGATTTGGAGTGTGTCTTGCGCGGCCTTGAGCCTTTGCTTCTGCTTTTTCAGACTCCTCACGGTGGCAACAAGCCTTTTACGGGCAGTCTGCTGCTCCGGGTGTCTGTCCGGCGTTATGTTGTCCGGACCATTATCCTTGATAGGATTTGTTTGTTCGGTTCAATTATCCGGATTGCCGTTGTGCGGCAGCGGTTCGCCCTGATCCAGCGCTGGGTCTGTGTGATCGCTCTTTTTGTTGAGGCGGGATTTGGGGTGGCGCTTGCGTCGCCGCTTTGACTGCTTTTCGAGGGAACAAGCCTTCGGTGCGTCCTTCCGTTCCTCGTCGTCATCTTTTGGTGCGTCCACCATGTATACGTCATATGACGAGGTGGCGTTCCAGGGCCCAATAGGTGCTGGTTCTTCATCGTCTCCTTCATCGGCGTCCATACCGTCAATGTCTTCGGAGTCGAAGTCGAGCATGTCGGTTAAATCATCGACAGTGGCTACAAAGTGGGTGGTGGGTGGGTTTTGAAATTCTTCATCGTCCGCATCCCAATCTCGCTGACCGTAGTCCGGCCAGGGCTCTCCTGATAAAGAGAGAGACTTTAGTGATTTTATAATATCGCCAAAGGGCGAGTGTTGAAAGATGTCGGCGGCAGTAAACTCCATGATCGGCGCCCAATCGGATTCGATCGGTAGAGGCGCGAATGGTTTGAAGTCCGGCTCCTTGGAATCATGAGTCTCGCGGAGTGCGGGGCTGGTGTTCGGCTTGATCGCCGTTAGGATCACAGCCCCCGAGGCGGCGTCCAACCACGCATCCTCGATCGGCGCGGTTGGCTCCAAATTAAAGGTCGAAGCTGATGCGGGTGCGGCCTTCAGGGCACTGTTAGGCGGCAGAGCTAGATCATGCTCGCCGTGGCAGTGCGGCGCGCTCGGCAGTGGCTCGAATCCGTCGAAGATCAAGTCCCCGCGGATGTCAGCCGTGTAGTTTAAACTTCCAAATCTGACCTGACGGCCAGGGACATAGCTTTCGATCTGCTCCAGATGGCCAAGTGAATTGGCCCGCAGTGCAAAGCCGCCGAAGACAGAGATCTGTCCAGGGAGACAAGTTTCACCCTGGACCGCAGCACTATCGATGATCGTAGGAGCCATCAAGCCTGACGGCGACGACACAGTGGAACTCTCAATGAAAGCACCAATGTCGGTGTCAAAACCGGCGGATCTCGGGTAGGGGGTCCCGAACTGTGCGTCTAGGCCGGATGGTAACAGGAGGCAAGGGACACGAAGTTTTACCCAGGTTCAGGCCCTCTTAATGGAGGTAAAACCCTACGTCCTGCTTGATTAATATTGATGATATGGGTAGTACAAGAGTAGATCTACCACGAGATCGGAGAGGCTAAACCCTAGAAGCTAGCCTATGGTATGATTGTTGTGTATGTTGTCCTACGGACTAAAACCCTCCGGTTTATATAGACACCGGAGAGGGTTAGGGTTACACAAAGTCAGTTACAATGGTAGGAGATCTGTATATCCGTATCGCCAAGATTGCCTTCCACGCCAAGGAAAGTCCCTTCCGGACATGGGACGAAGTCCTCAATCTTGTATCTTCATAGTCCAGGAGTCCGGCTGAAGATATAGTCCGGACATCCGGACACCCCCTAGTACAGGACTCCCTCAGCAGGCTTCAGTCAGTCTGCTCTTGGCAGACTGAACCTTCTTGATCACGGCACTCATAATAGTGTGGTGCTCTTCATCGATGGAAGCTCCGCGAAGCGCTCCCACCAGGTCATCCGGTGCCTCTGGATGGACAGAGGCCACCGGCACGGATGACTTGCCCCTTTTGCAAGGGGACCGCCTGCCCGAGTCCGGAACCACTGGAGGTTCCGGCGCGGTGTTCGGCTAAGGACCGAACTTGGAGCCCCTGGGAGCCTTGCTCCCTTTGCTCCTGGAGTCCGGAAGGTCGCCTTGAGGCGCCTTCGGGACTATCTCCCCCCGGCTCGGTGCCCCTTGAGACAATGCCGTACCTCGGCATTGTCCATAGGACAAGGGGAGGAGGCGGTTGGAAGTGTATCACAATTCATGTCCGACGAGTCCAAGGAACCGTCCGACGAGGATACGTCGATACGGGCTCGGGGCGGACTGCATAATCATATTCGACGTTAGGATAAGTAGTGCAACAAAAGTATGCTATGAGTTACTCTGATATTCGAATACTTACGACTTCGCCAGGGGCTTGGCCCTGAGTAGCCACTCGTCCTCGCTGTCGGCGGCGGTGGTGGAGCAGTCCGGAAGGAGAGTCCTTCCCTTCTTGGACCCTTCGGCCTCCCCGGTTGGGGCGGCCTTCCTTTTCTTGTCTCCCCCGGCTGGAGGGGGAGAATCTTCATCTTCCTTCTCCTCGTTTTCACGGGAGGAGTGCGTCTCGGGGTTATCAGACGATGTGTCCGATACCACATGGCGCCGGGTGATGAAGCTATATACCTAGGGTAGGGGCATGGACCTGTCCAAAGAGCCCTACCTAAGGACATCCCTAGAAGAAGTCACCTTTCAATCGACTTGAAGGTATCCCACTCGACGGGTTCAAGACACTCGACCAAGAAGCTATCACTCGACCATGAAGCCAACCACTCGACTGCCAGGAGACCTAAAGTCACTCAGCAGGCAAACGGTTGGCTATTAAGTAGTCTTTATGGTCATTATAGCACTTTATTAGGGGCGTTATCAGTAACGCCCAACCTTAAATGTACCTTAAACCCTGCATCACTGGGGGCAGGAGAGGGCCGGCGAACTCTATATAAGCCACCCCCCTCCTCAGTATGAAGGGTTCGCGCCCCTGTTATTCACACACGCATAATTCAATCGACCGCCTCCGGGCACCGAGACGTAGGGTTGTTACTTCCTCCGCGAAGGGCCTGAACTCGTACATCCTGGTGTATTTACAACTTCTCCATAGCTGAGATCTAGCCTCTCCATACACCCCCCTACCTCACTGTCAGAGTTAGAACCACGACAGTTGGCGCCCACCGTGGGGCAGGAATCTTAGCGCCTAGTTGGAGTAGTTGCGATCTTTTCCGATCCCTTTGATCATAGTTTCTCATGGAGTTTTGGTGGAGGGCCGCGAGATCCGTCTCGGCGCACTCACGTTCATCGTCGACGACTCCGCCTGGCTTCAGGAGGCACCACTCGACATCGACGCGCTCCCCGTCCGCGGTGCGACGCACTTCCGTGCGTGCATTCGTGGCGTCCTCCTGCGGCAGCCGTCGACCCAGTATCAGTCGGCCCCCGTGTCGTCTCCCCGCCCTGTCTCCCACCGGCGCAAGCGCTCCGGCCAGTCGAGACTTCGGAGGTGGGTGAAGCATGCCGTGGCCCGCCATTCGGCAGCCCCGCAAGTCGCGACAATCGAGCCCGACGAATCCCTCTACGGCCTGTTCGACCTGTCGACTAGCTCTGCGGGGACCGCATCCGAGTGCGACAGCAGCGACCCGGCGGCTGAGGTTCTGGCGGTCGATGGAACACATAGTCCTCCCGGTTTCCCTCGCACCGATGGAGGCGCGGGTGGAGGCGACCCGTCGCATCCTCACGATGAATATCTCCCCGAACCTCTCACGTCAGTGCAGCGAGAGGAGCTTCGCCGCCGGAACATGGATGCACTCCACACTCCTATCGTCGGAGAAACCCCCGAGGCCTGGGCCTTGAAGGACGTGCGCTTGGCTAACTTGGCCGAGCGCACTCGAATGGAGAATCTCCAGCGAATACTCGACGAGCAAGCGCGTCAGCGGGCTCCCGAGTCCAGTCGACGTCAGCTCTTCCCGCCTACACAGGTATATCGAACCCCAGTTCAGAATTTGGCAGCCGCGACCCGTATAGCGGAATCGATTCAGCCCTCCCAGTCGGAGGCTGGCAGGGGCTTGTTGCAAATCAGAGCGTTGCTTCGGGCGGCGGGAAACCAGAATTCTGCCGTTTCTCAGTCGCGGAATAGGATCCACAGTCGATCCGTTGAAACAGATACAGTCCAGTCGTCTCACAGCCCGAGATCGCCCCCGAGGCGTGAGGGACGTAGTGACCGGTATGATCAGTACAGGAGGAATGAGCAGTATGATCACCGGTTCGATCGTGATGATCGACGTTGAGTGCCAACCCCTCCCCCGAGGAGTGGGTCGTATGCACCTCGACGGCAAGATGACAGACGCCCTCATAGTGTTGGGCGGAGGATTCCAGTCGACCCCAGGGACCGAGGCTTTGATGCGAGATCCATCCTCGTTCAAGGTTTGGTTGACAGGAACAGAGCTCATCGAGAAGGCCACAACAGAGATGCGCCTCCCAGCAGCAGGGTACACGCTTCAGGGCCAGAGTGTTTCAGTCGAGCCATCAGGGCCGCAGTGATTCCTCCCAACTTCCGGTTGGCGACAGGAGTCAGCAAGTTCACCGGCGAGTCTAAGCCTGACACTTGGCTCGAAGACTACCGAGTGGCTGTCCAGATTGGTGGCGGCAACGATGAGGTGGCTATGAAGCATTTGCCTCTCCTGTTAGAGGGCTCAGCCAGAGCGTGGCTGAATCAGTTAGCGCCCAGCAGCATCTACACTTGGGAGGATCTCTCTCGAGTGTTTGTCACAACCTTTGAAGTAGCATGTAAGCGACCGGCAGGCCTTACAGAATTTCGATCCTGCGTGCAAAAACCGAGTGAAACTCTAAGGGATTACATCCAAAGGTGGATCACTTTGCATCACACGGTTGAGAATGTACCAGATCACCAAGCAGTTTGTGCCTTTAAAGAAGGCGTCAAGAACAGAGAGTTGAATCGGATGATGGAAATTGCCACCAAATACGCTAACGGAGAAGATGAAGATCGACTCCGGAGTGGCAAGCAGAAAGCAGTCGCCCAGGAAACCGGAGGCAATTCCAGTCGGAAGCAGAAGCGGAAGGCCGAGCCAGCCGCTCCTGGGGAGGCCCTGGCCGTGACCCAGGGAAAATTCAAGGGAAAACCCAAGGGGCCCTGGAACCCCAAGAAAGTCAAGGATCAAGATGGAAATGATGTTTTGGATCTGCCATGTCACATCCACACCAAGAAAGATGAAGAGGGTAATTTTATTTACCCGAAGCATACCACTCGACAGTGCCGGCTCCTAATCCAGCAGTTTCAAGGAAAACAGTCCAAGGACAAGGAAAAAGAGTCGTATAGAGTTGAGGACAAGGAAGACAGTGACGATGGGTACCCCCAAGTCAATTCCACCCTGATGATTTTTGCTGATGTCGAAAGCAAAAGTCGACTGAAAGTCATTAACCGTGAAGTGAATATGGTTGCCCCGACAACACCCAGCTACCTGAAGTGGTCTCAGACTGCCATCACGTTCGACCAGTCCGATCACCCTGCGCACATTGCCACCCCTGGGAGGCAAGCTCTGGTGGTCGATCCAATTGTCGAAGGCACTCGACTGACCAAAGTCCTGATGGATGGTGGCAGCGGCCTGAACATACTATATGCAAAAATGTTGAAAGGGATGGGCATTCCAATGTCCAGGCTCAGTGCCAGCAACATGAGTTTCCATGGAGTCATTCCTGGAAAGAAAGCCGAGTCACTCGGCCAGATTGCTCTCGATGTAGTTTTCGATGATTCAAAGAATTACCGCAAGGAAAAGTTGACATTTGAGGTTGTGGACTTCCAAAGTGCTTATCATGCTATTCTAGGCTGGCCAGCTTATGCATGCTTCATGGCTCGACCGTGCTATGTGTATCTCAAGTTGAAGATGCCCGGCCCCAAAGGCGTGATCACCGTTACAGGCAATCGGAAGAAAGCAGAGGAGTGTTTTCGGAAAGGATCAAAGATCGCTGATGCTCAGATGTCAGTAGTCGAACTGCAAGCGTACCAGAAGACTGTTGATCCGAGTGAATTGCTGCGAGCGAAGAAGCCAGCTTCAGAATCAGCTTTTCAGTCGTCCGGTGAAACTAAGCCAGTTCACATTCACCCGACCGACCCCAATGCCACCCCGACTCACATCTCAACGACGATCGACTCCAAATAGGAAGAAGCGCTCATCCAGTTCCTCCGTGAGAACTGGGACATCTTCGCATGGAAGCCTTCTGACATGCCTGGAGTTCCCAGGGGGCTGGCTGAGCACCGTCTACGAGTTGACCCGAAGTTCAAGCCTGTGAAAGAACATCTTCGACGGTCCGCCGTCTAGAAGAGGAAAGCTATTGGCGAGGAGGTGGCTCGGCTCTTAGTAGCGGAGTTCATCCGAGAGATTTACCACTCCGAGTGGCTCGCCAATGTCATCATGGTCCCCAAGAAGGACAAGTCGCTTCGCATGTGCATTGACTTTAAACATATCGATCGGGCCTGCCCGAAAGATCATTTCCCTCTCCCCCGCATCGACCAGGTAGTCGACTCGACCACGGGGTGTGAGCGTTTGTCTTTTCTAGATGCTTATTCAGGGTACCATCAGATCCGTCTGTATGGACCCGACGAGATCAAAACGGCTTTCATCACCCCATTCGGGTGCTTCTGTCATGTCACCATGCCCTTCGGCCTCAAGAATGCTGGAGCCACGTTCATGAGGATGATTCAGAAGTGTTTGCTCACTCAGATCAGTCGGAACGTAGAAGCATACATGGATGATATTGTGGTCAAGTCACGGAAAGGTTCCGACCCACTGACTGACCTTGCCGAAACCTTTGCTAACCTTAGGAGATATGATATCAAGCTCAATCCATCAAAGTGCACATTCAGAGTTCCAGGTGGAAAGTTACTCGGTTTTCTCGTTTCCGAACGAGGAATCGACGCCAATCCCGAGAAAGTTGGCACCATACTCCAGATGAAGCGCCCTGTGCATGTACACGATGTCCAGAAGCTTACAGGCTGCTTGGCTGCTCTAAGTCGATTCATTTCTCGTCTCGGTGAAAAGGCGTTGCCCCTTTACTGACTGATGAAGAAGTCTGACAAGTTCGAGTGGACTCCAGAAGCTGGCGCAGCGTTTGCAGAGCTCAAAGCTCTGCTCTCCACCCAGCCGGTGCTTGCTGCCCCAATCAGTAAAGAGCCTCTGCTGCTATACATTGCGACCACGGGACAAGTTGTCAGTACAGTACTTACGGTCGAGCGGGAAGAAGAAGGAAAGGCCTTCAGAGTTCAGCGCCCAGTATATTATGTGTCTGAAGTTTTGACCCCTTCAAAGCAAAGATATCCCCATTACCAGAAGCTCATATATGGGATCTACATGACCACGAAGAATGTTGCACACTACTTCTCTGACCATTCCATTACAGTCGTCAGCGACGCTCCACTGTCAGAGATCTTGCACAACAGAGATGCAACTGGTCGAGTGGCGAAGTGGGCAATTGAACTCCTTCCCCTAGATATCAAGTTTGAAGCAAAGAAGGCTATCAAGTCCCAAGCAATTGCAGATTTCGTCGCCGAATGGATTGAACAGCAGCTTCCCACTCAAGTTCACTCGGAGCACTGGACCATGTTCTTCGATGGATCTAAGATGGTGAATGGTTCCGGTGCTGGGGTAGTCTTGGTCTCCCCCCGAGGACATAAGCTCAGATATGTTCTCCAGATTCACTTCAATTCCTCCAATAATGAAGCAAAATATGAAGCACTCTTGTATGGGTTGCGCATGGCCGTTTCACTCGGCGTCCGACGCCTCATGGTCTATGGCGACTCAGATTTGGTGGTTAATCAGGTGATGAAGGAGTGGGACGTCAGAAGCCAAGCTATGACTGGCTACTGCAACGCAGTAAGAAAGCTAGAAAAGAAATTCGAGGGGCTAGAGCTTCATCACATCCCCCGACTGAAAAATCAAGCAGCTGATGATCTGGCAAAGATAGGCTCCAAGAGAGAAGCCATTCCCAACAATGTGTTTTTGGAGCACATCTGCTCGCCGTCAGTCCAGGAGGATCCTTTTACAGAAGAAGCCCCGCAACCGAAAAGTGCCATAGATCTGACTGAAGTCGAAATTCCTCCTGTGGTCGACCTAGTCATGGAGGTCTTGGCAATCACTCCCGACTGGACGGTACCATACATCGCGTATATCTTGAGGAAAGATCTCCCGGAGGACGAGGAAGAGGCTCGACAGATCGTCCGCCGATCCAAGGCCTTCACAGTCATAAAGGGACAGTTGTATAGGGAAAGCGCGACTGGAATCAGTCAGAAGTGCATAACACCAGAAGAGGGTCAGATGATCCTTGATGATATCCACTCAGGGACCTGTGGTCACCATGCGTCCTCTCGGACCATTGTGGCTAAAGCATACCGAGCAGGATTTTACTGGCCAAGAGCAAATGAGATGGCAAAAGAGATAGTCGACAAGTGTGGAGGTTGCCAGTTCTACTCCAACATGTCACACAAGCCTGCATCAGCCCTGAAGACCATTCCACTCGTCTGGCCCTTTGCTGTCTGGGGACTAGACATGGTTGGTCCACTGAGAACAGGCAGGAGCGGATTCACGCATGTGTTTGTGGCAGTCGACAAGTTCACCAAATGGATTGAAGCCAAGCCTATCAAAAATCTTGATGCCAGCACTGCTATCGGTTTCATCAGAGAGCTGATATTCAGATATGGGGTCCCGCATAGCATCATCACTGACAATGGGTCAAACTTCGATGCAGACAAGTTCAGAGCTTTTTGCGCCTCTCAAGGCACACGAGTCGACTACGCGTCGGTCGCGCATCCTCAGTCGAATGGACAAGCTGAAAGAGCAAATGGTCTGATTCTCAAAGGACTGAAGCCTCGATTGATGCGTGATCTCAAGCACGCAGCAGGCGCTTGGGTCGACGAACTTCCGTCGGTTTTGTGGGGGCTGAGGACCACCCCGAACCGGTCGACCGGAAGAACGCCATTTTTTCTGGTTACGGAGCTCAAGCCGTCCTGCCGAGTGATCTACTTCACAACGCCCCCAGAGTCGAGCTTTATAACGAAGACGAAGCAGAGCAAGCCCGGCAAGACGCTGTCGACCTCCTAGAGGAGGAGAGGGAAATGGCTATGATCAGATCGACCATCTATCAGCAAGACTTGTGTCGATTCCATGCCAGAAATGTGAAGAGCCGAGCCTTCCAGGAAGGAGATTTGGTCCTCCGAGTGGATCAACAGAAACCACACAAACTTGCTCCTACTTGGGAAGGCCCCTTCATCGTCACCAGAGTCCTCCACAATGGAGCATATCACCTCTACAATGTTGATCACCAGATTGACGAGCCACGAGCTTGGAATGCGGAACTGCTCCGCCCCTTTTACACTTGAGTTCTCCCTTGGACGAGATGTAATAAGACAAAATTTCCGCACTTTATTTTTACCAAAGACAAGAGTGTTCCAATAATTGCTGTCACCCTTGTTTGCATACGAAATCCCCCAGTGGGTGACTTAGCTGCGAATCCGTTTCGCCTAAGTTTGAAAAAATCCTACCGAGTGGAGGGCAATCCTCCCACTCGGGGGCTTAGCTGCGAATCCGTTTCGCCTAAGTTTGAAAAAATCCTACCGAGTGGAGAGCAATCCTCCCACTCGGGGGCTTAGCTGCAGTCCAGTACTCGCCTAAGTTCTCCCACTCGGAGACTTAGCTGCAGTCAGGCACTCGCCTAAGTTTGAAAAAATCCTACCGAGTGGAGAGCAATCCTCCCACTCGGGGGCTTAGCTGCATTCCAGTACTCGCCTAAGTTCTCCCACTCGGAGACTTAGCTGCAGTCAGGCACTCGCCTAAGTTTGAAAAAATCCTACCGAGTGGAGAGCAATCCTCCCACTCGGGGGCTTAGCTGTAGTCCAGTACTCGCCTAAGTTCTCCCACTCGGAGACTTAGCTGCAGTCAGGCACTCGCCTAAGTTTGAAAAAATCCTACCGAGTGGAGAGCAATCCTCCCACTCGGGGGCTTAGCTGCAGTCCAGTACTCGCCTAAGTTCTCCCACTCGGAGACTTAGCTGCAGTCAGGCACTCGCCTAAGTTTGAAAAAATCCTACCGAGTGGAGAGCAATCCTCCCACTCGGGGGCTTAGCTGCAGCACAGTGCTCGCCTAAGTGATTAGAAATCCTACCGAGTGTGAGCAAACCTCCCAGTCGGGGGCTTAGCTGCAACCCAGTGTTCGCCTAAGTGTTTTAAAATCCTACCGAGTGGTGAGCCAACCTCCCACTCAGGGGCTTAGCTGCAACCCAGTGTTCGCCTAAGTGTTTTAAAATCCTACCGAGTGGCGAGCCAACCTCCCACTCGGGGGCTTAGTCGCAACCCAGTGTTCGCCTAAGTGTTTAAAAATCCTACCGAGTGTGAGCAAACCTCCCACTCGGGGGCTTAGCTGCAACCTAGTGTTCGCCTAAGTGTTTTAAAATCCTACCGAGTGGAGAGCAAACCTCGCACTCGGGGGCTTAGCTGCAGCCCAGCGCTCGCCTAAGTGTTTAAAAATCCTACCGAGTGGCGAGCCAGACTCCCACTCGGGGGCTTAGCTGCAGCCGCCCAGTGCTCGCCTAAGTGTTTAAAAATCCTACCGAGTGGAGAGCAAACCTCCCACTCGGGGGCTTAGCTGCAGCCCAGCGCTCGCCTAAGTACAGGACACAACCCAATCCACAAGGACGACGAGGCGCAAGTCGACTGCTGCCTTCTCCTTCGGAATTGCGCCGCAAATACAAGGTTATTCCGAGTGAAGATCAAGTTCCACTCGACGAATCAAATCATGAAGATATTCAACGAGAAATCAAGATCAGATAAAGCCTAAAAGGTCCCAGACCTCAGATCAAAGTACTCGAGCCCTCGGCTCGGCGGAGTTTAACGGTTACAAATCCACTCGGCATTCCGAGGCAAATTTAAAGTGAAGCATAAAAGTTTTTCATTCCTCAGGAGGAGGACTGGAAGGGGCGACGAACTCGTCCAAGTCGATCCCGTCCGCAATACGAGTGGCAGCAGCAATGAAAGCCTCCATGAAGTCTTGAAAGTTGTGCTTCCTGGTATTGGCAACTTGGATGGCGGCCAGCTTTTCTTCTCGCGCCTCCTTGCAATGGACGCGGACAAGAGATAGAGCGACATCAGCACCACATCTAGCAGAAGATTTCTTCCATTCCGCCACTCGACCTGGGACTTCATTAAGTCAAACCATCAGGGACTCAAGGTCGTTTTGAAGCGTCGTCCCAGGCCAGAGTGATGTGTCGATCCGCGACATCGCAACCTTCAGTCGAGCAAGATAGTCAACCACGCTGGCAATACGAGACTCCAGACGGAGCACGTTCATTGCAGCCTCGTCCTTCACAAGGGAGTTAGCAGGGTCCAAGCCTGGCTCCACTCGACTAGTCTCCTCTTCAAAGTTCTGACAGAATTCTGCAAACACGATTCAAGAATAAGATAGTGACCCTACACAGACCTGGTAACTGCAAGACAGTCGGGGCACAGTAATTACCTTCGAGCACGACGAACAGCTTCTTGGCGAGTCCACCGAGATAAGCCTCCAGATCGTTCCTCTTCCCCGCCAGCTCACCTGCCTTGTCGTGCAGAGCCACGTTGTCGCTCTTCAGTCGGCTGACCTCTTGATTGGCTACCTCGAGAGCAGCTTTCAGTCTGGAGTTCTCCTTCTCAAGAGCTCCGACCGAGGCCATTTTCTCTTCAGCAAGCCTCGCTTTGTCCAAGACCTCCTTCTGTGCCTCTGCAAGATCCTGATCCTTCTTCTTCAGAGCTTCCTCCAGTTTATCTGCGGCGCGTCGAGTGCAATCAACATCAAGAATGGACAAGAAAGAAAAGCCACTCGTCAAGAATGGAGAACCTCACCAGCCATACCTTTTGCTTCTTCTTGTGCCTTCTTCAAATTCTCCTTAGCAAGCTTCAAGTTAAGGTTGAGCAGGATTTGCTGATTCTCCAACACAGTATAGCGAGCTACAAGTTCGCAGGATTTCTGTAAAAAGAAAAATCAGTCGACAGACGTCCAAAATAAGTTGCTTCCGAGTAACTAAGAGACAATGATGACGTTTCTAAGACTACAGCCGAATCAAGAACATTCGACAGTAGTCTCGGGGACTACACCCAGTGGGTGCACTCAGTGTGCCCCCACTGTAAAAAAAAACAAACAAAAAGTCGACTACACGCAGTCGACCGGATACAGTCCCATTCGACGTGGCCTGACCAGACCGAGTGAAGAAATACAGCTACAGCAACACAATATAAAGACTACAGTTGACTGCCAGCAGTCCACCGTAGTCTCGGGGACTACACCCAGTGGGTGCACTTAGCGTGCCCCCACTTGTCCAAGAATTGGCAGACACACCCAGTGGGTGTACAGATACAAAGATCTTCGGAAAAGAGATTCTTCAAACAGCATATCATAACAGACCAAGTGTTGAGTCGACTGACCTGGACGTTGCTCTGAAGAGCCGAGCTCGCGTCACAAGCTGCTTGGCTGGCCTCCCGAGCCGCCTTCACTTGCTCCATCATGATCCCCGCCTGGCGTATAGCCTCTTTTACGGCAGCCGCTTGGTCCTCAGGGACAGGGTACGTGGCAAAAAGCGAAGGCGGATCCGCAGTCGACGTCGAAGGCCGCACACTTGTCAGAGGAATGGCGAAAGTCACAGAAGCCCGAGCGGTGTCACCACCATCCCGAGCTACAGCCTCAGACGCCGGAGCAGATTGGGGGATCTTGTCAGCCGACGCCCTCTTGTTCCTCCTCATTCTCAGCGGTTCGTTGTCGTCGTCATCCGGGAGGTCGATAACATGAGGAGGGGCTACAAGGGAAACATTCAATCGACCAGAGTTGCAATAAATGCTCAGTCGACTCAAAGCAGAACGTCAGTAATCGTACCAAGGTTGGAGGTAACAGCATCCTCCATCTCTTGGTCGTCGTCCTTGGCGGAGATCTCAGAAGTAGCAGCGCTGCAAATCTCGAAAATCAGTCAGTTGGCTCAATGAATCGACCAAGGATCTGTCCACGGTCGACGAAAGAAAGCAAGTTTTATTATTACCCAGAAATGGTGGGGACGGCCATCTTCATCTTGGTCAGAGCCTTGGGCGGCTTGGACGGCGTCGCGCGTGGGTGCTTGGGAGCCTTTCCAGTCGGCGTAGGAGAAGAGGTCCAAGGGCATTTCGACGACTGCCCAACAGGAGCAGTCGCCCTACCATGCTCCCGCGCTGGATCGTGTGTGAGCTTGGATCGCCCCTCCGGGCGGGGGGGTTCAACCTCCTCCTCCTCCTCTTCGCTGGAGTCGACGTCGTCGCCTCCCCCTCCTTCACCGTCGGACTCCCACTCGCCTTGATCGTCTCCGCTCTCACCTCCGCTCGCCTCCCCTTCCTTAGTTGGCCCCTATGCCCCGTTGGGCGTCGAGTACATCTCAGTAGTCGCCTGAAAAACAACAGACAAGACAAAGGTCAATCGACCAACTCAAAGAAGACCAATGAAGAAAACAAGATCTCAGTCAGGAGCATAACGACATACCCGGTCCACGTCATACGAGTTGTCGAGTGGAATTACCCTCCTGGCTCCTCGGGGGTTGTCTTTGTTCCCCGTGATGCTCGACAGCCACCCCTCCAGCATCTCGTCGGTAACCTCCTCCGGGTGGACCCGAGTGTTGTTGTCGAGACCCGAGTACAGCCACATCGGGTGGTCACGAGCCTGGAGCGGTTGAATGCGCCTTCGGAGGAAGACCTCCAGCAAGTCCATACCTCTCACGCCCTCACGGACAAGCTCAACCACTCAACCAGCCAGCACTTTGACTTGGGCCTTTTCCTTCGGTGTCACTTTCAGAGAAGCAGGTTTTTCAGCTCGGTCGAGTGAGAAAGGGGGAAGACCAGTCGACTATCCTGGGGTCGCCTGGTCTTGACAATAGAACCAGGTCGCCTGCCAACCGCAGACCGACTCCGGGAAAGTGATAGATGGAAAACAACTCTTTCCCCTCATCTGGATCGCCAGGCCCCCGCACAGCTGGATCACCTCCATCCTTTCATCACTCGACTTGGCCTTCTTGACCGATTGGGAACGACAGGTAAAGATGTGCTTGAAGAGTCCCCAATGGGGGTGGCAACCCAAGAAACCCTCACACATGGAAATGAAAGCAGCAAGGTATACGATGGAGTTGGGAGTGAAGTGGTGGAGCTGCGCTCTGAAGAAGTTCAGAAAGCTCCGGAAAAAAGGATGGGGCGGCAGAGAAAACCCTCGGTCGACATGGGTGGCTAGGAGCACACACTCACCGTCGCGAGGCTGAGGTTCGATCTCTCTCCCCGGGAGACGCGCAGCTTCATGGGGAATGACCCCCCCCTCGACCATGTCGTCGAGATCTTCTTGCCGGATCACCGACGGCATCCAGTCGCCCTAGATCCAGCCGCGGGGCAGAGCAGACCTTGAGGAAGATCCGCCCCGAGCGGATCTCTTCCCTTTCCCCTGCGCCGCCGCCTTCTTCGCGCGCTCCAGAGCGGATGTCTTGTCCTTCGCCATCGTCGCCGGCAAATCTCACACGGGTCTGCAGCGCTAGGGTGAGAGCGGAGGTGGCGGAGGAGCTTGCGAAGGGAGAGAGGAAGAAGAGAGCACACCGTTTGGAAACCCCGAGCCGGCTACTTATAAGAGGCCGCTCCCGAGTGGCTTACTGGTAGGCCCAGGCAATCCAGTCAAATCCCGCAGCAGACGCGCGCGTAGTACGTGGCGAAAAAGGTGGCGCAGAAATCGAGGAGCTTCCGCTTTATCGCTTCCGATTACTGCGGCCGCTCCCGTCCCGCGCGCTTCGCAAAATCCGAATCACGCGACATCCGCGGGCCGCAAAACAACTTGTCAAAACAGAAGACCCCGCTCGCGCCGACACTCGGTATGACGCAAGTAAAGAAATTCACTCGACGAAAGGCCTGGAATGGATCAAGGCGACTGAAAGAGGTTGATGACGTCATCTGTGACGATTGACCCAAAACGAGGCACTCATGTAGCCCAAAGAACCAGTCTGAAGGATCTCCAACTCTTTCCCCATTCGAACCTCGATCCATTCGGGGGCTAATGATGAAGCTATATAACTAGGGTAGGGGCACGGACCTATCCAAAGAGCCCTACCCAAGGACATCCCTAGAATAAGTCACCTTTCAATCGACTTGAAGGTATCCCACTCGACGGGTTCAAGACACTCGACCAAGAAGCTATCACTCGACCATGAAGCCAACCACTCGACTACCAGGAGACCTAAAGTCACTCAGCAGGCAAACGGTCGGCTATTAAGTAGTCTTTATGGTCATTATAGCACTTTATTAGGGCCGTTATCAGTAACGCCCAACCTTAAATGTACCTTAAACCCTGCATCACTGAGGGCAGGAGAGGGCCGGCGAACTCTATATAAGCCACCCCCCTCCTCAGTATGAAGGGTTCGCGTCCCTGTTATTCACACATGCATAATTCAATCGACCTCCTCCGGGCACCGAGACGTAGGGCTGTTACTTCCTCCGCGAAGGGCCTGAACTCGTACATCCTGGTGTATTTACAACTTCTCCATAGCTGAGATCTAGCCTCTCCATACACCCCCCCCTACCTCACTGTCAGAGTTAGAACCACGACACTGGGAACTCTTTCGGGTTCCCGTGGCCTTCTTCTTGGTCTTCTCCGGTACCTCATAAGGACCGGAGTCTGCATCTCCATCAGGAGAGCGTCTACAGGGTCTTCGGGCAGAGGGGACGGACAGTTAATCTGCTCCGATGTCTCCACCCAGTCCTGTCGAAGGCATGGGAGCTCAGACCCCGCACATGGTTAAGCTATGGGAGATAAATACCCTATCAGATGTACAGAACTTACCGGATTCGCAGGGTGCTTCGTGCTTAGCCCGCGGTCCTCGGTAAGAGAAGGGGGGACCTCGACGCCCTTGAACAGCACCTTCCAGATGTCCTTATGCGTCGTGTCGAAGAGATCGTGTAGAGTCTGGTGCTGGGCCGGGTTGAACTCCCATAAATTGAAAGCCCGTTGTTGACACGGGAGGATCCGGCGGAAGAGCATGACCTGGACTATGTTGACAACCTTAAGTTTCTTGCTTATCATGTTCCGGATACACTTCTGGAGTCCGTCTAGCTCCACCGATGAGCCCCAGGACAGGCCCTTCTCCTTCCAAGAAGTGAGCCGCATGGGGATTCCGGATCGAAACTTGGGGGCCGCCACCCAGTTGGTGTCGCGTGGCTCGGTGATGTAGAACCACCCCGATTGCCACCCCTTTATGGTCTCCACGAAGGAGCCCTCGAGCCATGTAACGTTGGGCATTTTGTCCACCATGGCTCCACCGCATTCCGCTTGTTGGCCGCCAACCACCTTCGGCTTGATATTGAAGGTCTTCAGCCACAGGCCGAAGTGGGACCGGATGAGGAGGAAGGCCTCGCACATGACGATGAACGCCGACATGTTGAGGATGAAATTCGGGGCCAGATCATGAAATTCTAGCCCATAATAGAATATAAGGCCGCAGGCGAATGGATGGAGGGGAAACCCCAGTCCGCGGACGAAGTGGGGGAGGAAAACCACCCTTTCGTGAGGTTCCGGGGTAGGGACGATCTGCCCCGCGGCTGGCAGCCGGTGCGCGATATCCGCGGCTAAGTATCCGGCCTCATGTAGTTTTTTGATGTGTCCCTCCGTGACAGAGGAGACCATCCACTTGCCTCTCGCTCCGGACATGTTTGAGGAGAGTTGAGGAGAAGGATGTGGACTTGGGCGCTGGAGCTCGAGTGCGCGAAAATGGATGAGCAATGAGGAAGAAGGCGTGGGTACAAAAAGGTGAAACCTTATCCCTTTATATGGACGGACGAAACTATGCACCCCCACCAGCCTGGTAAAACTCGCTTGCCCCCCAAGCGTCGTAATTGATGGCGCGATTGGGTTACCCACGTCCATATTGATGGGAATCCCATAATAAGGGGACATGATCTCTGCTTCGACAAGACGTGCCAAGGAAGCCGCCTCGCGAAACACGCTGAGATAGGTTATGAAAAACCATTCAAATAAAGACCTGGCTGTGGTGTGATGCCATGCTACAGGGTACATCAGCAGATCAGATTTGTGGAAATATTATTCTCTCTACGGTGGTATGTGGAACTTGTTTAGCCGAGCCGGACATGATCCTCGTGTTCAAAATCTTCTATGAACTATTTGGAGGAGGAACCCGCCTTGCAATGCCGAAGACAACACTGTGCGCCGGACTCATCGTCATTGAAGCCTGGTTCAGGGGCTACTGAGGGAGTCCTGGATTAAGGGGTCTCCGGACAGCTAGACTATATCCTTTGGTCGGACTGTTGGACCATGAAGACACAAGATTGAAGACCCCGTCCCGTGTCCGGATGGGACTCTACTTGGCGTGGAAGGCAAGCTCGGCAATACGGATATGTATATCTCCTCCTTTGTAACCGACCTTGTGTAACCCTAGCCCCCTCCGGTGTCTATATAAACCGGAGGGTTTTGGTCCGTAGGACAACATACAATCATACCATAGGCTAGCTTCTAGGGTTTAGCCTATCTGATCTCGTGGTAGATCAACTCTTCTACTACTCATATTATCAAGAATAATCAAGCAGGATGTAGGGTTTTACCTCCATCAAGAGGGCCCGACCTGTTTAAAACATCGTGTCCCCTGCCTCCTGTTACCATCCGCCTTAGACGCACACTTCGGGACCCCCTACCCGAGATCCGCCGGTTTTGACACCGAAAGTTCTCTATCCCGAGAGCTATAGGCATGTTTGTCTAACCCTAACTTGCGAGACTTATCCAAACTTGTCCCTTTTGGGGTGCCCTGCCCCTCCTTATATATGTTGAAGGGCCGGCTTACATGACTAGCCCTATAAGGATTAGGATTACAAGTGGAGTCCTAGTCTTGCTTCCTTTGTAGGAGAATATTCCTTATGCCTTTCATCTTAAGCTGGCCCACCATAATACGAGTCGGCCTTCCATGAACCGCCTGTTGGGCCATCGGGTCTTGTCGCCCTCTGACCCGCCTGCCGGGTCACCAATGAGTCACCTGGCTTGGCCGGGTCATCAGTGAGTGGAGAGATCCGGGCGGGTCACTTAGTGAGTCGCCAAGTCATGGCGGGTAACCAGTGAGTCGCCAAGTCCGGCCGGGTCATACCACGAGGTATATCCCCGACATTAGCCCCCAGTTTAATTTGGATTTATCCATATTAAACTTAATCCTGCAAAATAAACACAAGAACAAATTTGATACGTTGTGCTCTGGGTTAAAAATTCTTGTAAACCGGTACCTGATCACCCTTAAGTCCTTGTTATTTCCTCCTTCTGGAAAGTCCAGGTCAATAGACCAGCTTCATAGTCAATTTGCTGACATTGTTTTCTCACCGAAATATTGTGAAGAATATTGGCCTTGAAATACTCATCTGATTTTCAGCTGGCTTGAAGATGTAGATCTCCATTATATTCATATCACTTGTAGCCCCCAAGGGCCGGGTCATTATGCAATAATGAGCAGGGACATTCTAAAGATGATCATGTAGATTTGAGCAGCAACGTGTAGCCCCCAAGGGTCGGCTTAGTAAGATAATACTAAGTTGGGACTTTGTATATAATTCATTGATCATAACATCATATAATGTAATCTCCACCATGGGGCTTGAACCCACGTCCATAAGGTTAAGAGCTTTGTACTCTACCAACTGAGTAGTGGATCTTTCAATATAATGGACTGAGGCTTGTGTACCTTGAATTTTTGACAGGAGCAATTGGTAGCCCGCAAGGGCCGGCTCATTACAATGGGATGAGTCGGGTCTTCAATAAATTGATCAAAAAATGACTTTACATTATCCCCCAAGTGCCATGGTGCATGCTGGCAGTGACATGGGACTTACATATTTGGTGTAATCTCAATTTGAATAATGTAGCCCCCAAGTGCCGGGTCGTAAGCCTGCAGCGACTCAGGACTATTCCCTCCATTGTAAAAATAAATCATGTTCATTAATAAAATAATTACCATTGCACTGAAGCGACTTTGAAGACCTCCATCATAATATTGGCTATTGATAACCATAATAAAAGTCCAGCCATGTTGGCTATTAAAGATTTGAATAATATAATCCGGTTTGGAAAACTGGTTGCTCTGATATTGAATCGTAATGCCGGTTTAGGATACATGTGCGGTAAGGGTGATAACCAAATCTTTGGAAGCCAAAACTTCCAAATTTTTATGATTGTCATATGATGGCGACTTATCATCCAAAGTCAAGCCGGGTTAATCGAAACCACATATATGCTTCAGATATGAACAAAAAGTCTCAAGACAAACCCAAAAGACTGTTTTCAAAAAACTTAAGTCAAACAAATAGAAAAAAAGCGAGGCTTCTGATTCGAATATGATTAGTAATCCGGACCAAAAGGGTTAAGCGAGGATTCGAATACGATCGGGAAGCCCCCTAGTGGTTTTGGAGTTGCGCCGATCAAGAGGGTACCGACGGCTATGTTCTCTTTGGTTCGAATATGACCTATGTTTGAACAGGAAGCCCCCAAATGACCTTGAGAGTTTTTTAACGACTCTGATTTGAAAACGGTCAAAGTTGGACCCAAAAGGGGTTAAGCTATGATTCGAATACGATCAAGAAGCCCCCTAGTGGGTTTGGCATTGTGTAGATCAAGAACGTATCGACAGCTATGTTCTCTTTGGTTCGAATACGACCTATGTTTGAACAGGAAGCCCCCAAATTACCTTGAGAGTTTTTTAACAACTCTGATTCGAATACAATCAAAGTCAAACCCAAAAGGGCTTAAGCTATGATTCGAATACGATCAAGAAGCCCCCTAGTGGGTTTGGCATTGTGCCGATCAAGAGGGTACCGATAGCTATGTTCTCTTTGGTTAGAATACGACCTATGTTTGAACAGGAAGCCCCCAAATGACCATCCGTAAGTGTGGCATTGAGCCGATCAAGAGGGATATTCACAGCTATGCTCAATGAGAAGGAAGCCCCCAAATGACAAATTATCATCAGTATAGCAATAGCCTCCAGGACCGGGTTATCTTCCCTCCAATGACCCGTAGTTCTTGAATCCGCCTTAAACTGGCAATCATTTACTGAGTCATGTCACCGCAGCTCCCGAGTCTCAAGGCAACTCGAGGAGTTGTCTTGAGACTCTCCATATTTGACCGTGATATAAACCGGCATGAGTCATTCAACAACTCAGTGATACAATAGTCCCCTTTGCAGTAGACAACTTGTCCTGCATTAAAAAAATTACAAGCCCGGGTAATTGTTCTTTTAAAGAAAACAATATGAAGTATAAAAACATACTGGATGGATTTCACCTAATATGTTAAACCGAAAGTTACCCACCACGGAGTTGATGATCACCATGGTCAAGTCGGTCGTGGTAGGAGATAGATGAGCCGGCCACGGCGTTGTAAGCCAGCACAGACGGGCGAGGCAATCGCAGGTGCGGTATGCCGCGCGGACGGCAAGTCAATCATGGACGCGATCCCGGCGAGTTGAGGTGGATCGAGTTGTACGGGCGGCGGCTTGCACACGCCCGTTCAATAGCAAGCGGGTGTGGACGCGGTTCATGATGATGATAACGCATACTCCATAGACACAACATGGCATCACCTTTATAATAAATCATAGTCCTGCAAAAATATATGGCAAACCAGAATAATTCTTCTTGGAAAAACAATATGTGTCAATAAAATAGACTTAGATGGATATCACCTGTCTTATTCGGACCACAAATGATTCATACGCAGATCCAAAATCATGCACAAAAGCACCAGCAATGTGGATGTGTTGTTTACTTGATTATTCATGAAGTACTACCAGCTCCAATTGACTCATCCACTGCATGATCTCCCTTTATTTTTCATATGTGAATTAATAATAGCTTTCAGCTACACGTAATGTGTATTATAATTCCAAAGCATGCCGATTCTTTTGTCCTTTTTTGTCTAACTCTGGTCATCATGTGGTCAGTAACCACTTTTCCACTGTGGCCTCAGAACCGGAAGGAAATACGCATGCGCTTGAAACTATTCTTTCTTGCCCGGCTGACTTTTCCCCCTGTGGCCCTGCCCAACAGCGGCTCGGTGTATTGCAGCAGAGACACACCAACAGAAGTGGCCGGCAGCTCAGAAACAGCTGTGGCAGATGAGGAGCGAGGCGACCTTGGTGGCGGCTGACTTAAAGAATCTGCTGAGGCAACTTGTGGCGAGCGGCGAATTGAAGCGGCTACTCAGCACGGTGGCTCGGGGTCGTAGGTGCAAGCTTTGCGTGAGGGCGGCTCAAGGTGGCCGTGGACCGCTGCAACTTGAGACGGACGTGGGCCATGGCTGTTTGAACTGCAACCGGCGGAGGAAGTTTAAGTAGGGACGGCTTGTCACCGCGCTGGAAGTGGCCCGGTCGTCAAAGGCGGCCGAGGCACCTTGAGGGCACAAGTGGAGAATGATGCAGAGAAGTACGAGGCCACAGAAGAAGAGGCGGAAACGGCTGTCGGAAGCAATGCGAGGCCGAGTTGAGGTCATCCGTGGTGTAGATAGCAGCTCGGTCACGGTGACTTGGCGCGTGATAGCCAAGGGGGGCCGAGGTGGCTCGTGGTGTAGTCAGGTGGTGAGGGCCGGTTCATCAGCAGCCGGCACAAGCGAGCGAAGCCGGGCGGCTTAACATGAATCCATAGAGGCAATAGCACAAGGCCGGCGGCTCTGGAACAAAGCCGCAAAGGCGAGGTAAGACAGCCGCGGAGGTGGCTTGAGGGATGTAGCTCAAGGTGCGGCAGCTTAGAGAGGCAGCTTGGAGGCAAGGTGTCGGTGTCAAAACCGGCGGATCTCAGGTAAGGGGTCTCGAACTATGCGTCTAGGATCGATAGTAACAGGAGACGGGGGACACGATGTTTACCCAGGTTTGGGCCCTCTCTATGGAGGTAATACCCTACGTCCTTTTTGATTGATTTTGATCAATATGAGTGTTACAAGAGTTGATCTACCACGAGATCGTAAAAAGCCTAGCATGTATGACTATGGTAATGAATATATCCTTTCCGGACTAACCCCTCCAGTTTATATAGGCACCGGGGGGAATCTAGGGTTTACATAGAGTCGGTTACATAAGAAGGGATCTTCATCTTCGGTCGCCAAGCTTGCCTTCCCCGCCAAGGAGAGTCCAATCCGGACACGGGTACAGTCTTTGGCCTTCATGTCTTTATAGCCCATCAGTCCGGCCCATGGATAATAGGCTAGACGCCCGAGGACCCCTTAGTCCAGGACTACCTTAGTAGCCCCTGAACCTGGCTTCAATGACGAGGAGTCCGGCACGCAGATTGTCTTCGGCATTACAAGGAGGGTTCCCTTCTATCCAAACTTCAAGATAGTCTTCGGATGCGATGATAGTATATGAACCTGTCACACACACCATACACAATCACGGAGAGAAAAAAATCTTACACGAGTTCCATCCGCCGACAACTTTTTCGCAGCACGATATTACGTCTGACCGGCCATAATTCCAAACCGCTTTCATGTTTCGACGCCCCACGTCCCGAGACACGGTTGCCATTGGCACATCTTGTCAAAGCAGAAATCATGTCCCCTTATTGCGGGATTATCATCAATGCGGGGATGGGTAACCCAACCGTGCCGTTTATACAGCCCTTGGGAATAGGCGAATCTTAAGGCGAGTGAGGAGGCGTTCAATATTCATTGCCTTTATAAGGGGATAAGGATTCCCTCTTGCTCTCTCACGCCCTCTCTCTGTCTCTGCCTTTGCAATCACGAGCTCCAGCGCCCAAGTTCTCATCTCCTTTCCACTCAAGCAGCCATGTCCGGATCTGGAGGTCAAGGCAAGTGGATGGTCTCCTCTGTCAAGGAGGAGGACATTACTGAGCTTCGGGTGGCCGGATACTTGGCGAAGGAGATTACTCACCGCCTGCCGACCGAGGGACAAGTCGTCCCCACTCCGAAGCCCACCGAGAGGGTAGCGTTCATCCCCATTTCTTTCGCGGGTTAGGGTTTCCACTCCACCTTTTCGTCTGCGGGCTGATGTATTATTACAGGATAGATTTCCATGATCTGTCCCCGAATTACTTCCTCAACATCTCGGCGTTTATCGTCGTGTGTGAGGCCTTCCTCTGCATCCAATCCCACTTCGGGCTATGGCTCAAAGTCTTTAACGTGAAGCCAAAGGTGGTGGATGGCCAGCACGCGGAGTGCGGAGGAGACATGTTGAGCAAGTTGTCCAACGTCTCCTGACCCAAAGGTACTTTTGTGGACACGGTAAAGGAGTGGCAGAAGCAGTGGTTCTACATCACAGAACCTCGCGGCACCACCTGGGCCGCAGCTGGCGAATTCCGCTCTGGCGCTCCAATGTGACTCACCTCCTGGGTCGAGAAGAGTCTGGACTGGGGTTCCCCTGACGAGCTGATAGCACTGCATACGCACGTTCAAAGCATGGTAACCAAGAATATCAAGTTGTTTATGTGATCCAGGTGATGCTAGTTCGCTGGATCCTCCCATGCCAGCGCCGAAGATGCCCTCTGTGGGAGTTCAACCCGAAGAAGCACCAGACCCTGGTGAGGCTCTTCGAGACTACTCACGAAGGTGCATGGAAGTTGCTCTTTAAGGGCAACGAGAAACCGCCGGCCGCAAATTCAGATCGCGGGCACAACGCTAAACACCTCGCTAGCGAGGTATGTCTTTTTTGATGCATTCTCCACTTGTTTGTTTCAAGGATGATGCCTAAGCTTTTATTGTTGCTTTTTCAGGACTGGATGGAGAGGGCGAAGTGGATCCAGTGTCCGGCTCCACTGCCTGAAGAACCGATCATCCTGCGTCTAGCAAAGATGCTGGTGCCGGCGCCTTATAAGCCACCGGAAAAGAAGGCCAAGAAGAAGGCCAAGGGGGCCAAGAGTGGCCCCCGTCGCAAGGGCACTTCAGACGTGACATACGAAGACGACAAAGCTCATTCCTCTGCCCCTGAGGACAATGGCGAGGAAGCAGAGGAGGGGGAGGAAAACAACCCTCCCCCTGAAGAGAGGAAGAAGAAGAGGGCGGCTCCGACGTATCCGGAGGCGGAAACGCCCAAGAAGGGGAAGGGCGCCCTAGCGGTCAACACCGCGTGGGACGTTGACAACAGTCCGGAATGACGCCCCTGCACTAAGCCCCAGGCTGCATCGTAAGTGACATGGATTGCTCATGCGCGCATCTGGCCCTTTCTCTTCATTATCTTGACATAGTCAATTGTACTATTGGAGTCCGGCCCGCGACCTTATCCAGCGATCCTCATCTGGAGGTTCATTGGCTCCATCGGAGATGGCGAGCATGTCACCACTGCCTGCTTATTCCCCCGGGGCTAGGGACGACACCGAAGTGTTATCTTAGAGGACCGCTCCGAACCGGGGAGGAGCCCAGGACGCTGTTCGGGAGGCGCCACAAGGCGAGACCTCCACTGCCGGACACATGGGGGAGCCGATCCCCATGGAGACTGGCGAAGAGGGCCGCATCCAGTTCGGCCCTCAGCCGAATACAATTCTGGAGGCCCATATGGCTCCGGAGTCGGGCGAGCAGCCCCCTTTGAAGGGGGGTGAGGGAGTCCTGGATTAGGGGGTGTCCGGATAGTCGGACTATACCTTCGGCCGGACTCCTGGACTATGAAGATACAAGATTGAAGACTTCGTCCCGTGTCCGGAAGGGACTTTCCTTGGCGTGGAAGGCAAGCTTGGCGATACGGATATGTAGATCTACCATTGTAACCAACTCTGTGTAACCCTAGCTCTCTCCGGTGTCTATATAAACCGGAGAGTTTTAGTCCATAGGACGAACAACAATCATACCATAGGCTAGCTTCTAGGGTTTAGCCTCCTTGATCTTGTGGTAGATCTACTCTTGTACTACCAATATCATCAATATTAATCAAGCAGGATGTAGGGTTTTACCTCCATCGAGAGGGCCCGAACCTAGGTAAAAACATCGTGTCCCTCGTCTCATGTTACCATCCGCCTAGACGCAGAGTTCGGGACCCCCTACCCGAGATCCGCCGGTTTTGACAACGACATTGGTGCTTTCATTAAGAGTTCCTCTGTGTCGTCACTTTTAGGCCCGATGGCTCCTCCGATCATCAACGACAATGCAATCCAGGGTGAGACTTTTCTCCCCAGACAGATCTTCGTATTTGGCAGCTTTGCACTGCGGGCCAATTCGCTTGGCCATCTGGAGCAGATCGAAAGCTACGCCACTGGCCATCAGGTCAGATTTGGAAGTTTGAACTACATGGCCGACCTCTGCGGAGACTTGATCTTCGACGGGTTCGAGCCGCAGCCAAGCGCGCCGCACTGTCACGATGGGCATGATCTAGCTCTGCCGCCAAACAGTGCCCTGGAGGCCGCACCCGCATCAGCTTCGACCCTTAATTCAGAGCCAACTGCGCCAATCAAGGATGGGTGGTTGGACACCGCCTCGGGGGCTGCAATCTCTACGGTGATCGAGCCGAGCACCAGCCCTATTCTCTACGAAGCCCGTGACTCCAAGGAGCCGGACTCCTCTCCAGACTCCGAGCCCTCCGCGCCCCTACCGATCGAACCTAATTGGGCGCCAACCATGGAGTTCACCACCGCGGACATCTTTCAGCACTCGCCCTTTGGCGATATTCTGAATTCACTAAAGTCTTTCTCTTTATCAGGAGAGCCCTGGACGGACTATGGTCAGCGAGGTTGGGATGCGGATGACGAAGAAATTCAAAGCCCACCCACCACCCACTTTGTAGCCACTTTCGTTGATTTAACCGACATGCTCGACTTCGACTCTGAAGACATCGACGGTATGGACGCCGATGCAGGAGACCATCAAGAACCTGCGCCTATAGGGCACTGGAAAGTCACCTCGTCGTATGATATATACATGGTGGACACCCCAAAAGAAGGCAACGGCGATGGAACAGCGGAGGATGACCCCTCCAAGAAGCAGCCTAAGCGCCGGCGTCAGCGGCGCCGCTCTAAATCCCGCCAAAGCAAAAATGGTGATTCCGGCAAGGGAGATAATAACACCCCGGACAGTGCCGAAGACAACCACCTCCAGCAAGATTCAGCATAGGAGGATGGAGAAGCCAGCCCTCATGAGAGAGCGGCAGACAGAGAGGTCGAGGACGATAATTATATGCCTCCCTCCGAAGACGAGGCAAGCCTCGACGGCGACGAATTTGTCATGCCGGAGGATCCCGTCGAACAAGAGCGTTTCAAACGCAGGCTTATGGCCACGACGAGCAGCCTCAAGAAAAAACAGCAACAACTTAGAGCTGATCAAGATTTGCTAGCCGACAGATGGACTGAAGTCCTTGCGGCCGAAGAGTATGAACTCGAATGCCCCTCCAAGAGCTACCCAAAGCGCAAGTTGCTACCCTGATTGGAGGAGGAAGCACCTAAACCTACATCACCAGCGCATGATGCGGCCGACCGGCCACCCCGTGGCCGCGACAGAGAGGCCTCTTGGCCCTCCACTCAAACCGCACCCCGGCGCCGCTCAAAAAATATCAAGGCACGGGAAAATGCTCCAGACCTACGAGATATATTGGAGGACAAGGCAAGGCAAACAAGATCGATCTATGGATCACGTGGGCGCCCCACGGCATGAGACGGTAATCGTCACTTCGGATACAGTAAATCCGGCCGGGCCGAACACAGTAGACAAAGCTCGTTTGAGCTGCGTCGTGATATAGCCCAATACAGAGGCGCCGCACACCCACTATGCTTCACAGATGAAGTAATGGATCATCAAATCCCCGAGGGTTTCAAACCCGTGAATATTGAATCATACAATGGCACAACAGATCCTGCGGTATGGATCGAGGACTATCTCCTTCATATCCACATGACCCGCGGTGATGACCTACACGCCATCAAATACCTCCCACTCAAGCTTAAAGGACCAGCTCGGCATTGGCTTAATAGCTTGCCAGCAGAATCAATTGGTTGTTGGGAGGACCTGGAAACTGCATTCCTTGACAATTTCCAGGGCACTTATGTGCGACCACCAGACGCCGATGACCTTAGCCACATAATTCAGCAGCCAAAGGAATCGGCCAGACAATTCTGCACACGGTTCCTAACCAAGAAAAATCAAATCGTCGACTGTCCGGACGCAGAGGCCCTAGTAGCCTTCAAGCATAACATCCGCGACGAGCGGCTTGCACGGCACCTAGGACAGGAAAAGCCGAAATCTATGGCAGCCCTCACGACACTTATGACCCGCTTTTGCGTGGGAGAAGATAGCTGGCTAGCTCGCAGCAATAACATGACCAAGAGCCCTGGTAATTCGGATACCAAGGACAGCAGTGGCAGGTCGCGTCGCAACAAGCAAAAGCGCCGCATTAACGGCGACAATGCTGAGGATACGACAGTTAATGCCGGATTCAGAGGCTCTAAACCCGGTCAGCGGAAAAAAGCCATTCAAAAGAAATACTCCGGGCCCGTCCAGTTTGGACCGAATACTCGACCGCTCATGCCAGATACATGGCACCCCCGAAAAACCAGCCAATCACACCAACAGGGATTGTTGGGTGTTCAAGCAGGCAGGCAAGTTAAATGCCGAAAGCAGAGACAAGGGGCTGCATAGCGATGACGAGGAGGAGCCTCGGCTGCTGAACAACAGTGGACAGAAAGGTTTTTCCCCACAAGTGCGGACATGAACATGATATACACAACCCACGTCCCCAAGAGGGAGCAGAAGCATGCGCTAAGGGACGTATACGCGATGGAGCCAGTCGCCCCAAAGTTCAACCCATGGTCTTCCTGCCCGATCACTTTTGATCGAAGGGACCACCCCACTAGCACCCGTCATGGCGGATTCGCCGCATTGGTTCTAAACCCAATTATTGACAGATTTCACCTCACTAGAGTCCTTATGGACGGTGGCGGCAGCCTGAACCTGCTGTACCAGGATACAGTGCGGAAAATGGGCATCGATCCCTCGAGGATTAAACCCACTAAAACAACCTTTAAAGGCATCATACCAGGTGTAGAGGCCAACTGTACAGGCTCAGTTACACTTGAAGTGGTCTTTGGATCTTCGGATAATTTCTGAAGCGAGGAGTTAATCTTCGGCATAGTCCTGTTCCGCAGTGGCTATCACGCACTGCTCGGGCGAACCGCATTTGCCAAGTTCAATGCGCTGCCGCACTACGCATACCTCAAGCTCAAGATTCCAGGCCCACGAGGAGTCATCACGGTCAATGGAAACACCGAACGCTCTCTCCGAACGGAGGAGCATACGGCGGCTATCGCAACAGAAGTACAAAGCAGCCTCTCAAGGCAATTCTCCAGTCCGGCCATTAAACGTCTGGACACCGTCAAGCGCGCCCGGAGTAACCTACAACAAGACCGCCTGGCACGTTCTGAGCAAGCGTAGCAATACGGCCCCAACCCCAGCCCTCGCGAACTTGCGAAACTAGTGTTGCGCGTACATAACTACACTCTGGAAATACCATGGGCACAGGAGTAGGGGAACCATCACGGCACGCCCGAAATGCGGCTTAAACCGCACTAGAGGCTGCCGATTTATTAATTTGATCTTATTTTCAGGACTCCATTTTTTGGAAGGCTTGTCCGGCAGTACAATTGCCCAACAAACGATACAACCAGGGAAGCAGAAAGCTACGCCGCACTATGGAACTCTAAGGTGGTCTCTATAGCGAGCAGTATACCTGTTTCACATAACATTCCGCAGCTTGCCCCTGGAAAGGACATGTTAAATAGTCCCATCTTTTGCTTATTGCAGTATTTGCATCATTCTGCTTTTGATCACAGCTTTTTTAAATAAACAATGCATAGCTTCCGTCTATTATTGCATTACTTTTTTTACGAATATATGTTCATTAATGACTTGTTGCACCCGTACACTTTGGTACGGCCAATACGCCAGGGGCTTAAGTACCCCACAATACGGTGTGAGAAGTCTGAACACTTTCACAAGTGCGGCACCCCGAACTTATAGAATTATATGCATCGGCTCCGAATCATGTCTTGGGTCAATAGTTGGGTTTGCCCGGCTCCTATGTTTTGGTACCTTACGTTCCGTTATATCGGCTAAGGTAGCACTAGGAGAACTACTGCGATTGTGCCCCAGTTGAGCTGGGCTAAGCACCTCAGTAGAGAAAGCTAAAACTGACCGTCATGATGAGGCGAGAGCTGGTCGCTGTTCGAGAGGTTTTCGAGTCCCTAAAGACTTATGCCGCTTAGAGCGAGGAGTCGGCTTTGTCCGGCCTAGGCGTGGATAGCGCCCCGAACTCGGTCTTTCGAACACTAGGGGCTTCGCCGAAATTTAAAATTATAGAATTCTATGGCTAAGTGAGAGTGTTCAAGCATTATAGTCCGATTGCCTTGTCCGTTGTGTTGAGCGCCTCCCTCGAAGGACCCAAGAATGGGAAAAAGAGCGCTCATGTTTATCCCGAACACCCCAGCACTCGTGGCATGGGGGCAGAAGCCGACGACTCGCCATCTCTCAAATTTGATAAACGGCCGCACAGAAGGTAATATTTTAAATTCAAAAGCGTTGCTTAGCGCATATGAACAAGTTTTCAGCGTACATGATCACAAATGCGATTTTACTCAAATATTACATCTTTGGAGCATTCATCCCCTATAAGGCAGGCACCCTTCAAGACGCCCTCATAATACACTTCCGGGACGCGATGCTCCTTGCCCGGCGGCGGCCCGTCCTTCACCATCTTCTCCGCATCCATCTTGCCCCAATGCACTTTAGCACGGGCAAGCGCCCTACGGGCACCTTCGATGCAAACAGAGCACTTGATTACTTCAAGCCGTGGACAGGCATCCACCAGCCGCCTCACCAGCCCGAAGTAGCTCCTAGGCAGAGCCTCTCCAGGCCAAAGCCGAACTATGAGGCCCTTTATGGCCTGTTCGACCACCTTGTGGAGCTTGACCATTTGCTTCAGCTGGTCGCTCAAAGGCACCAGGTGTCCGGCCTCAGCATACTGAGACCAGAACACCTTCTCCGTCGAGCTCCCCTCCTCGGCTCGATAGTAGGTGGCGGCATCAGACGCACTATTGGGCAAATCTGCGAATGCTCCTAGAGAGCTCCGGACTCGGGTAAGTAACAAGTAATTCACTTTCACTTTCTTGCTTTGCATAATGAATGCCTTACCTGCCACTATCTTCTTCATATCTCCAATTTCTTGGAGGGCTTTCTGGGCTTTGGCCTTGGCAGACTTCGTTCTTTCGAGGGCTGCCGCAAGCTCGGGCGCTTGTGTCTTCGAGTCAAGCTCCAAACTCTTGTGTTTTTTCACAAGAGCCTGGAGCTCTTTCTGCACCTCCTCCACCCGCACCTCCTACTTCCCTCTCTCTGTGCGCTCTGCGGCCGCTCTATTTTCAGCCTCGGACAACGCTTTCTTAAGGGTTGCCACCTCGGTCATGGCCCCTATAATAGCACGTTGATCCTGTCATTTTTTGCAACCACATCTTCTCTATATACTTGCACAAGGTATTACTTACCTTCCTTCTCCTCGAGTTGCCTCTTGGCATGGCCGAGCTCGTTCTCGGACCACGCGAGGTTTTGCTTCAGCGTATCCACCTTCGTAGTCAGTGCGGCGGAGGCCAGCAGCGAAGCCTGCATACGCATATTGACTTGATTATGTTAGACTCCTGCAAATGTTATTAGATCCTCTATTCGGCTTTTCTTTCCAAATGCCGAACAGAGCACCAGGGTCTACTGTCTATGCGGTAATATTTTTACATATTCTTTACTTACCTCAAAGCCTGTTAGAAGGCTGGCACAGGCTTCAGTCAGTCCGCTCTTGGTGGACTGAACCTTCTGGATCACCGCACTCATAATAGTGCGGTGCTCCTCGTCGATGGAGGCGCCGTTAAGCACCTCCAGCAAATTATCCGGTGCCTCCGGTTGGACGGAGGTCACCGGCTCGGTAGGCTTGCTCCTCTTGGAAGGAGGCTGCCTACCGGAGTCCGGAACCATTGAAGGTTCCGGCGCGGTGTCCGGCTCAAAGCAGGACTTGGAACCCTTGGGGGTTCTATCCCCTTCATGCCTGGAGTCCGGGAGGTCGCCTTGCGACGCCTCCAGGACCACCTCCTCCTGGCTTGGAACCTGTTGGGACGCCACCTCGGCGTCGTCCGTAGGGTGGAGGAGGTAGCCGCCAGAAGCGAATTCACATCCGACGAATCCAGGGAGCCGCTCGACGACTCGTCGAGCCCGGCCTTGGGCGGACTGCATAGACATGTTCGACGTAAGGAAAAGTTGTGCAACGGGGGAATACTATGAATCACTCTGGTATCCCGATACTTACGATCTTACCAGGGGCTTGGCCCTATGCGGCCACTCCTATTCGCCATCGTCGGCATTGGTGGAATAGTCCGGAGGAGGGGTCTTCCCCTTCTTGGACCCTTCGGCCTCCCCAGTCGGGGTGGCCTTCCTTTTCTTCCCTCCCCCCACTGGAGGGGGAGAGGTCTCTTCTTCCTCCTCGTCTTCATCGGAGGAGTGCGCCTTGGAGTCGTCAGATGATGAATCCAACACCTCCTGGCATCGGGCACTCTTTCGAGTCCCCGTAGCCTTCTTCTTGGCCTTCTCCTCCGGCACCACATAGGGTGCTGGAACCAGCAGCTTCGCCAAGCGAGCGTCCGCTGGGCCTTCGGGCAAAGGAGCCGGACAGTTGATCTGTCCGGACGTCTCCTGCCAATCCTGTCAAAGGTAAGGGAGCTTAGATCCCGCATGGAGTCAAACTATGAAAAACTAATACCCTGTAAACGGTAAAAACAGCTTACCGCACGAGCGTGACGCTGCATGCTGAATCCGCAATCCTCGGTAGCGGATGCGGGGGCCTCGGCGCCCTTGAAAAGCACCTTCCAGGCATCTTCGTACGTCATGTCGAAGAGCATGCTAA
This sequence comes from Triticum urartu, assembly GCF_003073215.2. Classification (NCBI taxonomy): domain Eukaryota; kingdom Viridiplantae; phylum Streptophyta; class Magnoliopsida; order Poales; family Poaceae; genus Triticum; species Triticum urartu. The sequence goes on from NC_053025.1 coordinate 323,172,209, forward strand.
GAGTTCGGTGCCGCACCGGGTCGAACTCCCACAGGTTTAAAGCTCGTTGTTGACACGGGAGGATCCGGCGGATGAGCATAACCTGGACTACGTTGACAAGTTTGAGCTTCTTGTCCACCAGGGTTTGGACGCATGTTTGGAGTCTGGTCAGCTCTCCTTTTTTACCCCACGACAGGCCCGTCTCTTTCTAGGAGGCGATCCGCGTAGGGGGTCCGGACCGGAACTCGGGGGCTGCGACCCATTCAGGGTCGCGCGGCTCGGTGATGTAAAACCACCCTGATTGCCACCCCTTTAGGGACTCCACAAAGGAGCCCTTGAGCCATAGGACGTTGGGCATCTTGCCCACCATGGCGCCTCCGCACTCCGCCTGGGTGCCGCGCAACACCTTCGGCTTGACATTGAAAGTCTTGAGCCATAGGCCGAAATGGGGGTGGATGCAGAAGAAAGCCTCGCACACGACGATAAACGCCAAGATGTTGACGACAAAGTTCGGGGCCAGATTGTGGGAATCCATGCCATAGTAGAACATGAGCCCCCGGACAAATGGGTCGAGAGGGAATCCTAGTCTGCGGAGGAAATGGGGGAGGAACACCACCCTCTCATGGGGCCTAGGGGTGGGGATGAGCTGCCCCTCTTCGGGAAGCCGGTGCGCAATGTCGTTAGACAAGTATCCGGCCTTCCTCAGTTTTTTGATGTGTCCCTCCGTGACGGAGGAGACCATCCACTTGCCTCCCGCTCCGGACATGGCTGGAGAAGGTTAAGGTGGGGTGTGCGGACTTGGGCGCTGGAGCTTTGAGTGCGCGGAAATGGATAGGCAAAGGAGGAAGAAGGCGTGGATGAAAAGGTGGATCATTATCCCCTTATATGGGCAGACGCGACTATGCGTCCCCACCAGCCTGGTAGAACTCGCTTATCTCCCAAGCGTCGTAATCAATGGCGCGGTTGGGTTACCCACGCCCGTATTAATGAGAATCCCAGAATAAGGGGACACGATCTCTGCTTTGACAAGACGTGCCAAGGAAACCGCCTCGCTAAACGCGCTGAGGTGGGACAATAAAATGATTCGAATAAAGACTTGGCCGTGGTGTGATGTCACGCTACGGAATACGTCGGCAGATTAGATTTGTGTAAATATTATTCTCTCTATGGCAATATTTGGAAACTTATTTTGCAGAGCCGGACACTACCTTTGTGTTCAAAATCTTCTATGAAGTACTTGGAGGAGGAACCCGCCTTGCAATGCTGAAGATAATCTGTGCGCCGGACTCGTCGTCATTGAAGCCTGGTTCAGGGGCTACTGAGGGAGTCCTGGATTAGGGGGTGTCCGGGTAGTCGGACTATACCTTCGGCCGGACTCCTGGACTATGAAGATACAAGATTGAAGACTTCGTCCCGTGTCCGGAAGGGACTTTCCTTGGCGTGGAAGGAAAGCTTGGCGATACGGATATGTAGATCTCCTACCATTGTAACCGACTCTGTGTAACCCTAGCCTTCTCCGGTGTCTATATAAACCGGAGAGTTTTAGTCCGTAGGACGAACAACAATCATAACATAGGCTAGCTTCTAGGGTTTAGCCTCCTTGATCTTGTGGTAGATCTACTCTTGTACTACCCATATCATCAATATTAATCAAGCAGGACGTAGGGTTTTACCTCCATCGAGAGGGCCCGAACCTGGGTAAAAACATCGTGTCCCTCGTCTCCTTTTACCATCCACCTAGACGCACAGTTCGGGACCCCCTACCCGAGATCCGCCAGTTTTGACACCGACAAGGGGCACCGCTTCCACCGGTGGCCCCTGTCCATCCAGGGGCGCCGGATAACCTGATGGAGGCACTTTGAGGCGCCTCTGTCGTGGACGAGCACCGTGTCCTTATGAGTGCAGTGATCGAGAAGATTCAATCCACCAAGAGTGGACTGAATGAAGCCTGCAGCAGCCTGTTGATGGGTTTCGAGGTAAGAAAGAGAAAAAAAACCATGTAGACAGTAGCCCCTGAGACACTGTCCGGTGTTCGGCAAGAAGATTCAGACAGAGGATCAATCTTCTGTTATAGGAGACTAATGTAATATGTATGAATAAGCAGGCGTCGCTGTTGGCCGCAACCTTGCATGCTGCCGAAGTCTCTGGACTGAGGCAGAGGCTGGAGCGGACCGAGAACGAGCTCGGCGAGGTTAGGGTTCGGCTCCAAGAGAAGCAAGGTGAGTGACGACTTGCTGTGTGTTCGAAAGGAGTAGGCGCTGTATATTGACCGCGGTGTAGTAATATGTGCAGGAGCCGCGACCGAGGTCAAGGCCCTGAAGAAGGCCCTGGGCGAGGCTGAGGAGAAGGCTGTGCAGCAACAAGCCGCCCGTAAGAAGCTTAAGGCCCGGGTCAAAGAAGTCCAGCAGGAGCTCCAGGATGCTGCGAAAAAATGCGAGGCCTTGGAGCATGATGCGTCGGTTAAAGGGGCCGAACTGGCCAAGGCTCGTCAGAGTGCGGAGACCGCACGGAATGAGGCCCAGGCCACCCTCCAAGAGATCCAGGAGGCCAAGAAGATCATGGCGGGTAATGCATTTAAGATGCAAAGCAAGTATGCGGAGAAGCAGCACCTTTTACTAACCCGGGATCGGAGATCCCCAGGAGCTTTTGCGGATTTACCATGCAGTGTATCAGATACCGCGGAGTTCTATCGAGCTGAAGGAGCGGGTTCTGCGGAGAAGCTATTCTGGTCGCACTATGTGGCGCCAGAGCATCCCGTGTCCTTCACCGATCAGCTGAAACAGCTGGTGGAGCTGCATAGGGTGGCCGAACTAGCCATGAAGGATTTGATAATCTGGCTATGGCCAGCCGAAGCTATGCCAAGCAGCTACTTCGGACTCATGAGGCGGATGGAGAACGCATGTCCTTGGTTGGACGTCATCAAGCGCTCGGCCTGCATTGAAGGTGCACGCATGGCCTTCGCCCGTTGCAAGATGTGGTAGGCGAAGATGGACGCCGTAGAGGTGACCGGAGGGCAAGGAGCACCGCGCACCCGAACGGTATTTTGCGGATGTCCTGGAGGGGTCTCGCCTTGCGGCAGCACAATGTTCGCAGGACATTGTATTTGAATAAATGTATTCATGTTGCCTTTGCCTTGTATAAAAAACAAAGCTTGTTTTGTAATGTAATTTGGTTATGCTTTAATTGTTTCCTCCTGTGTGGCCGTGTTGTATGTAATCTGAGGGTTGGCCAGTCATCGGCTTCTGCCCTCATGTAGGTAGTATGGAGGTGTTCGGGGTGGAATCTAAACAATCTTGATCCAATTATATGGTCCTTGGAGGAGTTGTTTAGCGCAACGAACAAGGCAATCAGACTATACGGCTTAAACGCCCTCACTTAGCCATAGGAGTTTTATGATAAAGCATGGGCGCAGCCCCTGGTTCAAACCAGAGTGCTGTCAGCATATGATCGGGAAGTGCCGATCTTTCGCATAATGCGGAAAAAATCTCCAACGATTTGTAACCCTCGAACAGCTGACCGGCTCTCGCCGTATCATGACAGTCAGTTTTTGACTTTCTCTACTGAGGCGCTCATCTGGTCAAGGACAGGGCACAATCGCAGTAGTTCTCCCTTTACTACCCTAGCCGATTTAGCGAAACGTAGGGTAGCAAGCATAGGAGCCGGGCAACCCAACTATTGACCAAAGACATGATTCGGAGCCAATGCATATAATGCTAAGTTCGGGGTGCCGAACTTATCTTTAAGGATTGTCCGGACTTTGTTGCCGTATCAGGGGGCGATGGGGAGCCCCTGGCAAATATGAAACGTACCAGAGTGTATGGTTGCTAGGAAATAAGTAATTTAAAGGAAAACAGAGGGAGAACAGAGATAGGATCTGGGGCCCTTGAACTTGGATCATGAACTGTTTCCATTATAGTTGGGTTAATGCATCCAAGCACATTGGTACAAAATAATGCAATAAGCAACCGGCTATTTGACATGCCGTGACCAAAGGCGAGCTGTGTGTGGGTCCTTAAAACGGATAGAGTAGTCGTTTAGGTAGCCTCTAGGGCTTCCCATGTACGCCTGTGCTCCGTGTCAATCCGGTGTATTTATCCTTTGACAGGACCATTAATCAGGCCGTCGAAGGAGGCCTGCATAAGAGAAACCTGAAAAAAGGGAAAGGGAGATAGCAAAGTTATATGTGTGTCCGGGATCGGTCTAACCGAACTGTAGATCCTGGGCTGGCTTGTGCCTCCATCGATGTCCATGGAATTTTGAGTGCGTAATTATGTATGCGTGGTACGAATGCCACTACTTCATCTGGACAGGGACGGAGGACGAATTGCTAATCGAGCTCTTGACGAGCCACGTTGTCCTATTGTAGTGTAGTCCGGAACCTCTTAATGATGTCCAGGGGCTCGGAAGCCGTACTATGGTGCTTCTTGAGAAGACCGCTCTGTACCTCTGCTGCTAGGGCGGCGGTGTTTTCCTCTGTTCGGAGGGAGCGTTCAGTATTTCCATTGACTGTTATGACGCCGCGTGGACCAGGCATCTTGAGCTTGAGATAAGCATAGTGTGGTACTACGTTGAATCTAGCAAACGCGGTTCGTCCGAGCAGTGCGTGGTAGCCACTGCGGAAGGGGACGACATCGAAGATTAACTCTTCCCTTCGGAAGTTGTCCGGAGAACCGAAGACCACCTCCAGCGTGATTGAGCCCATACAGCGGGCCTCTACGCCTGGTATGACTCCTTTAAAGGTAGTCTTTGTTGGTTTGATACGTGAGGGGCTAATGCCCATCTTCCGCACTATGTCCTGATAAAGCAGGTTGAGGCTGCTACCACCGTCCATCAGGACATGTGTTAGGTGAAACCCATCGATAATTGGGTCGAGAACTAGTGCAGCTGAACCGCCATGGCGGATACTAGTTGGGTGATCTAGACGATCGAAGGTGATCGGGAATGACGACCACGGATTGAATTTTGGGGTGACTGGCTCTACCGCGTAGACGTCCCTAAGTGCTTGCTTGCGCTCCCTTTTGGGGATGTGTGTAGCGTATATCATGTTCACTGTTTTGACTTGAGGGGGGAATTTCTTCTGCCCCATAGTGTTCGGCTATCGGGGCTCTTCGTCCTCGTCCTCACTTTGTGATCCCTTTTCTTTGTTTTTGGCATTTAACTTGCCAACCTATTTGAAACCCAACAGTCTTTGTTGGTGTGATTGGCTTGTTTATCTGTGGTACTGATACGTCTCCGTCGTATCTACTTTTCCAAACACTTTTGCCCTTGTTTTGGATTCTAACTCTTATGATTTGAATGGAACTAACCCAGACTGACGCTGTTTTCAGCAGAATTACCATGATGTTGTTTTATGTGCAGAAAACAAATATTCTCAGAATGACCTGAAACTCCACGGGAGGTCTTAGAAAAAATAATAAAAAATGCTAGCCAAATATGAAGACCAGGGGGGCCACACCCTTTCCATGAGGGTGGGGGCGCCCCCCCTAGGGCACGCCCCCCTACCTCGTGGGCCCCCTGTTGACCCTCCAACGCCAACTCCACCTCTATATATTTGCTTTCGGAGAGAAAAAAACAGAGAGAAGAAATCATCGCGTTTTACGATATGGAGCCGCCGCCGAGCCCTAAAACCTCTTGAGAGGGCTGATCTAGAGTCTGTTCGGGGCTCCGGAGAGGGGGATTCGTCGCCATCGTCATCATCAACCATACTCCATCACCAATTTCACGATGCTCACCGCCGTGCGTGAGTAATTCCATCGTAGGCTTGCTGGACGATGATGGGTTGGATGAGATTTATCATGTAATCGAGTTAGTTTTGTTACGGTTTGATCCCTAGTATCCATTATGTTCTGAGATTGATGTTGCTATGACTTTGCTATGCTTAATGCTTGTCACTAGGGCCCGAGTGCCATGATTTCAGATCTGAACCTATTATGTTTTCATAAATATATGTGAGTTCTTGATCCTATCTTGCAAGTCTATAGTCACCTACTATGTGTTATGATCCGGCAACCCCAAAGTGACAATAATCGGGACCACTCCCGGTGATGACCATAGTTTGAGGAGTTCATGTATTCACTATGTGCTAATGCTTTGTTCCGGTTCTCTATTAAAAGGAGGCCTTAATATCCCTTAGTTTCCGATAGGACCCCGCTGCCACGGGAGGGTAGGACAAAAGATGTCATGCTAGTTCTTTTCCATAAGCACGTATGACTATATACGGAATACATGCCTACATTACATTGATGAATTGGAGCTAGTTCTGTGTCACCCTATGTTATGACGGTTACATGATGAACCGCATCCGGCATAATTATCCATCACTGATTCGGTGCCTACGAGTTTTCCATATACTGGTTTACGCTTATTTACTTTTCCGTTGCTACTGTTACAATCACTACAAAATACCAAAAACATTACTCTTGCTGTCTTTACTTTTGTTGCCGCTACCACCACTATCATATTACTTTGCTACTGAACACTTTGCTGCAGATACTAAGTTTCCAGGTGTGGTTGAATTGACAACTCAGCTGCTAATACTTGAGAATATTCTTTGGCTCCCCTTGTGTCAAATCAATAAATTTTGGTTGAATACTCTACCCTCGAAAGCTGTTGGGATCCCCTATACTTGTGGGTTATCAAGACTAATTTCTGGCGCCGTTGCCGAGGAACATAGCTCTATTCTTTGAGTCACTTGGGATTTATATCTGCTGGACACTATGAAGAACTTGAGAGATCCAAAAACCAAGATCTATCCCTCAACTACGAGGGGAGGTAAGGAACTGCCATCTAGCTCTGCACTTGATTCACCTTCTGTTATGAGTAAGTTTGTGACACCTACACCTGCTTCTGCTATTCGTTCTAATATGTCGCATGTTATTGATGATGCCACTTCTGCTATGCATGATACTTATGATGAAACTGCTTCTATGCCTGATACTACTGTTCCCCTTAGTGAATTTCTTGATGAACAAATTGCTAGGGCTAGAGAAAAAGAAATTATTGAATCTGAATACGATGATGAGAGTGATGATGAAAATATGCCTGTTATTCCTGAGGGTTATCTTTTTGATATGGAATCTTTTGCTGCTATTTCTGCTTGCAGAGATAGATATGAGCTTAAGAGGTTATTAATTAAATGGAACAAAGAATCACTTAGAGATAGAATGAGACCTGACCCTGCTTTTGCTACTTCACCTATATGTGTTCCTGATAAGGATTATGAATTCTCTGTTGATCCTGATATAATTACTTTGGTTGAATCTGATCCGTTTTATGGCTATGAATCTGAAACTATTGTGGTACATCTTACTAAGTTAAATGATATAGCTTCCCTGTTCACTAATAATGAGAGATCACGTTACCTCTATTTACTCATAATATTTCCGTTCTCATTAAAGGGTGATGCTAAGATATGGTTTAATTCTCTTGATCCTGGTTGTGTGCGTAGTCCCCGGGATATGATTTATTACTTCTCTGCTAAATATTTCCCTGCTCATAAGAAACAAGCTGCTTTGAGGGAAATATACAACTTTGTGCAAATTAAAGAAGAGAGTCTCCCACAAGCTTGGGGGAGGCTTCTCAAGTTACTTAATGCTTTGCCTGATCATCCTCTTAAGAAACCTAAAATACTTGATATATTTTATAATGGACTAACCGATGCTTCCAGAGATTACCTGGATAGTTGTGCTAGTTCTCTTTTCAGGGAAAGAACACCAGATGAAGCTGAAATTCTATTGAATAATATGTTGACAAATGAAAATAATTGGGAACCTCCTGAGCCAGCTCCTGCTCCAATTACTGAGCCTATTCCTAAACCAACTCCGAAGAAGAGAGGTGTTCTATTCCTCAGTCCTGAAGATATGCAAGAGGCAAAGAAATCTATGAAAGAGAAAGGTATTAAAGCTGAAGATGTTAAGAATTTACCTCCTATTGAAGAAATACATGGTCTTAATTCACCGCCTGTTGAAGAAACATATTTTCTCAATTATTTATTTACTGAAGAACCTCCTGATCCCGATATCCCGACACAAGTAGTAAAGGTAAATTCTCTCTATAGATATGATAAAGCTGAAGTCCCTCCTACTAAAATTGCTAGTCAGTGCTTGGATGAGTTTGATAACTTTATGTTTAAGCAAGACGACTTCAATGCTTATTTTGGTAGACAATTAAAAGAAAATGCTTATATGATTAGATGCTTGGGTGATTATATGGCTGATATTAAAGGTGAACTTAAACTTGTTAGCAAACGTGCTTCTATGGTTAACACCCAAGTAGAACAAGTACTTAAGGCTCAAAAAGAAGTGCTTAATGAATTGAATAGTAAGAACAATGATTATGTTGTTAAAGTGGCTACTAGAACTGGTAGAATGACTCAGGAACCTTTGTATCCAGAAGGCCACCCTAAGAGAATCGAGCAAGATTCTCAAAGAAATAATATTGATGTTCCTAGTTCTTCTAAAAAGAAGAAGAAGAAAAATGACAGAACTGTGCAAACTTCTAGTGAACCTATTGTTGAACCACCTGATAATCCAAATGATATATCTATGTCTGATGCTGAAACACAATCTGGTAATGAACATGAACCTAGTAAAAATATTAATGCTGATGTTCATGATGATGCTCGACCTAGTAATGACAATGATGTAGAAATTGAACCTCCTGTTGATCTTGATAACCCACAATCAAAGAATTAGCGTTATGATAAAAGAGACTTTGTTGCTAGGAAACATGGTAAAGAAAGGGAACCTTGGGTTCAGAAACCCATGCCTTTTCCTCCGAAACCATCCAAGAAAAAGGATGATGAGGATTTTGAGCGCTTTGCTGAAATGATTAGGCCTATCTTTTTGCGTATGAGATTAACTGATGTGCTCAAAACAAATCCTTATGATAAATATATGAAAGATATAATTACTAATAAAAGAAATATACCGGAAGCTGAAATTTCCACCATGCTTGCTAATTATACTTTTAAGGGTGGAATACCAAAGAAACATGGAGATCCCGGAGTACCTACTATACCTTGCTCCATTAAAAGAAATTATATTAAAACTGCTTTATGTGATCTTGGAGCCGGTGTTAGTGTTATGCCTCTCTCTTTATATCGTAGACTTGACTTGAATAAGCTGACACCTACTGAAATATCTTTGCAAATGGCTGATAAATCAACTGCTATACCTGTCGGTATTTGTGAGGATGTGCCCGTTGTGGTTGCAAACGTTGCTATTTTAACGGACTTTGTTATTCTTGATACTCCCGACGATGATAGTATGTCTATTATTCTTGGAAGACCTTTTCTTAATACTGCAAGGGCTGTTATTGATTGCAACAAAGGCAATGTCACTTTTCATGTTAATGGTAGTGAGCATACGGTACACTTTCCGAGGAAACAACCTCAAGTTCATAGTATCAACTCTATTGGAAAAATTCCATCAATTATATTTGGAGGTTTTGAATTTCCTCCTCCTACTGTCAAGAAGAAATATGATATACTTATTATAGGGGATGTGCATATCCCCGTTGAGGTAACTTAGTGCTATTCGAAATTTCTCCGGTTTCATGATTATCGGAATGAGTTTGTTAACAAGACTTGATCAACCTTGTTAGTGGATTCTTTTTGATGAGCATGAGATGGATGAAACTAGAAGCACAAACTTCTGTACCCCACTTTTACTTTCTGTTATTTATATTAAATAAAGTAAAAATAGTATTTTTCTGTCTGTTATCTGATTATCCATGCAATATAAAAATATCCTGAAAATAAAAGTCCTCAGAATGCCATGCCAATTTAATATGATTTTTCGGGAATATTTGAGAATTTACTGTGCAAAAATTACCGCGGGAGGAGCTGCCACCTGGCCACGAGGGTGGTAGGCGCCCCCCCCCTATAGGGCGCGCCCCCCTGCCTCGTGGGCCCACGGTGGCCCTCCTCCACTTATCCCAGCACCCATCTTCTTCCTCTATCTCACACAAACCCGAAAAACCAACTCAAGCACGAGTTCCAGCCACTTTTGCTATGATTTTCGATCTCCTTGCTCAAAGCACCTCTCGCAAAACTGCTTGGGGAGATTGTTCCTTGGTATGTGACTCCTCCATTGGTCCAATTAGTTTTTTTCTAGTGCTCTATTCTTTGCAAATTTGTGCTGCATAGGTGACCATGTTCTTGAGCTTGCATGTTAAATTTATATGGTTCCAAGTAATTCTAATGCTTGATATAGGCTCTAGGCACTTGTAGGAGTAGTTACTATCAGTTTTATTGAGTTTGGTTTACTTTTATTTTGAAGTTATTAAAAATTTCAGATTGTTTCAAAAAAATGATGAGGAGATTATTGAGGGGCTCATTGAGCCAAAGCTCAAAGGAAAAGGCACCGAAGCCTAAGTATAATTTGCCACGCACAGCGGAGATTCGGGCGTGTGAATGGCCTTCTGAAGATTTCTTGAGAGCAGCCGGTATCTATGAAGATTTTCATGAATTGGCCCACAATGCAGGCCTCACCGCTTTCCTCCACGACCAATGCGATCAGTATCTCTTACTCACAAATACCTTTGTGCAAAACTTTTATTTTCATCCTAGGAACTCACCACCTACGGTGGAATTTCATTTATATGATGAGCCTAAGGAGATGTCACTTTATGATTTCTGTCGGATTTGTTTAGTCCCTTTTGAGGGCAAGACAGAAGAACCACATCATGATGATGTGGCTAGGTTTATTGATAATATCACTGTAGGAGAGACCAGGAAGGTTTTCGATGCATGAATCACTAGCATACATTTTCCTATTTTGCGTTACTTTGCATTATTTGCTAGTCGTTGTTTAATTGGACGCGGAAACTCTGGAAACCTTAGTATCCCTGATTTAATTATTCTGCTCCAAGGTTTATATAGTGATAACACTTTTAGTTTGGGCGGTATTATTGCTAGATGATTAAATATGAACCGTACTAAGGGTCCCATCTTTGGAGGCATTTATGCTACACGCCTAGCAGCACAGTTTAACATACCTATTAGGCATGCTGAGAAGGAAGAAAAAGTGCTACCCCGTGTTTATCTAGATCGTAAAAGTATGGTGGCACATGATTTTATTGTTAAGAATAGGGCAGGGGAGCTTAGATATCAATTGTTCTTTAATAAACATCATCCTGAGACTATTACCTTGCCTGCTCCTTCTTTGTTTGACTTGACTGTAGGCACGTACCTTGTTCCGTTGACGGCTATTCACGCCTACCGAAACCCTGCACCAGTCAAGGAGCCAGAACAGGAACCACAAGATGAGCCTCCACGACAATCTGTTTATTCTTGGGATCCAGAGATGACTGTCAGCCAGTGGCAGTCAGAGTCTTCTTCTTCATCACAGTATGATCCCAACTATTCCTCTTCATCACAGTACGACCCCAACAACTATTATTATGGATATCCGCCAGGCCAGCCGTGGCCATAGACCAACTTAGGATAAAAGCCTAAGCTTGGGGGAGTATGTATTTCTCACCGGCATTACATTTATGTTCACACACACTCATTGCCAGATGTCGGTGCTCATACTTTTTCATTGTAATATCCATGCTAGTTTATTTTCTTTTTCCTGCTTTCTTCTTCTGTGTTTAGTAAACCTTAAGAAAAACCAAAAAATTTAATTAGTAGTAGTTTATTTTTCTGCTGTAGTAGTAATAATTAAAAAGAAAACCCAAAAATATTTCCCGTTCTTCTTTTGCTTGTTGAGAGCTTTCCCGTGTAAATAGTTTTATTTCTTTTCTTTTCTTTGGGGGTCAGTAGGAGAACACCATAATTAAATTGTTGAAGTGGCTCTTTTATGCATTATTGTTGATTTAACCAAGAGCCCATATTGTCTTGTCTTCTCCTGTTTATTGAATGCTCGCGGATTCCACCTTAGTCCAATGCACGTGCACTCTTATTATTATTCACACCGTTCGGTCATGCAAGTGCAAGGCAATTATGATGATATATGATGGACTGACTGAGATGAGAAAAGCTGGTATGAACTCGACCTCTTTTGTTTTTGTAAATATGATGAGTCCCGCGTTCTTGATTCAGCTTATTATGAATAAACATGTTTGCAATGACAATTAGAGATCATAGTTTCTTGTGCCATGCTTGATTAGCTATGAGTTATGATTTACCTTGTATGCCAACATGCTATTGAGATGATTATGATGTGGTATGATGGGGTGGTATCCTCCTTTGAATGATTTAAGTGACTTGACTAGGCACATGTTCATGCATGTAGTTGAAACAAAATCAACATAGCCTTCACGATATTTATGTTCATGGTGGATTATATCCTACTCATGCTTGCATCCAATGTTTATTAATTTTAATGCATGTACATGGCTGTTGTCGCTCTCTAGTTGGTCGCTTCCCAGTCTTTTGCTAGCCTTCACTTGTACTAAGCGGGAATACTGCTTGTGCATCCAAACCCTTAAACCCCAAAGTTATTCCAGATGAGTCCACTATACCTTCCTATATGCGGCATCTACCTGCTGTTCCAAGTAAATTTGTGTGTGCCAAACTCTAAACCTTCAAATAAACATTCTGTTTTGTATGCTCGAATAGCTCATGTATCAACAAAGGATGTCCTTATCTTCCGTGTTAGGCGGGTTATTCTCAAGAGGAGTGGACTCCGCTCCTCACTCACGAGAAAATGGCTGGTCACCGGGATGCCCAGTCCCATGCTTTATGCAAACTAAATCAAAATTAATTGCAAACAAAACTCCCCCTGGGACCTGATGTATGTTGGAGGCACTCGTTGTTTCGAGCAAGCCATGGATTGATGCTTGTTGGTGGAGGGGGAGTATAAACTTTACCATTCTGTTTGGGAACCGCCTATAATGTGTTTAGCATGGAAGATATCGCCATCTCTTATTTGCTACGTTGACAATGAAAGTATACCGCTCAAAATACAATTTATCTCTATTTCAAAACCGAGCTCTGGCACCTCTACAAATCCCTGCTTCCATCTGCGAAGGGCCTATCCATTTACTTTTATGCTGAGACATCACCCTCTTATTAAAAAGCACTAGCTGGAGAGCACAGCCGTCATTTGCATTCATCACTATTAATCTATGTTGGGTATGACTATGATTGGATCTCTTTTACCATGAATTACAATGTCTAGTCAGTTCTTGATCTTTAAAGGTGCTCTGCACTTATGTTTTGCGGTCTCAGAAAGGGTTAGCGAGATACCATCTTGTTATATCATATTATGATTGTTTTGAGAAAGTGTTGTCATCCGAGATTTATTATTATGACTTTCTAGTTGATTATGCTATTGATATGAGTAATTGTGAGACCTGAGAATTATTGCAAATGTGGTTAGTTATGATCTATGCTGAAAACTTGAATGTTGGCTTGACATAGTTACAAAAACAAGAGCAAACAGAGTTTGTAAAAGTTTTTCTTTCTTTCAGTTTGTCAACTGAATTGCTTGAGGACAAGCAAGGGTTTAAGCTTGGGGGAGTTGATACGTCTCCGTCGTATCTACTTTTCCAAACACTTTTGCCCTTGTTTTGGACTCTAACTTGTATGATTTGAATGGAACTAACCCGGACTGACGCTGTTTTCAGCAGAATTACCATGATGTTGTTTTATGTGCAGAAAACAAATATTCTCAGAATGACCTGAAACTCCACGGGAGGTCTTAGAAAAAATAATAAAAAATCCTCGCCAAATATGAAGACCAGGGGCCCACACCCTTTCCACGAGGGTGGGGGCGCCCCCCCCCTAGGGTGTGCCCCCCTACCTCGTGGGCCCCCTGTTGACCCTCCGACGCCAACTCCAACTCTATATATTTGCTTTCGGAGAGAAAAAATCAGAGAGAAGAAATCATCGCGTTTTACGATACGAAGCCGCCGCCAAGCCCTAAAACCTCTCAGGAGGGCTGATCTGGAGTCCGTTCGGGGCTCCGGAGAGGGGGATTCATTGCCGTCGTCATCATCAACCATCCTCCATCACCAATTTCATGATGCTCACCACCGTGCGTGAGTAATTCCATCATAGGCTTGTTGGACGGTGATGGGTTGGATGAGATTTATCATGTAATCTAGTTTTGTTAGGGTTTGATCCCTAGTATCTATTATGTTCTGAGATTGATGTTGCTATGACTTTGCTATGCTTAATGCTTGTCACTACGGCCCGAGTGCCATGATTTCAGATCTGAACCTATTATGTTTTCATAAATATATGTGAGTTCTTGATCCTATCTTGCAAGTCTATAGTCACCTACTATGTGTTATGATCCGGCAACCCCGAAGTGACAATAATCGGGACCACTCCCGGTGATGACCATAGTTTGAGGAGTTCATGTATTCACTATGTGCTAATGCTTTGTTCCGATTCTCTATTAAAAGGAGGCCTTAATATCCCTTAGTTTCCGATAGGACCCCGCTGCCACGGGAGGGTAGGACAAAAGATGTCATGCAAGTTCTTTTCCATAAGCACGTATGACTATATACGGAATACATGCCTACATTACATTGATGAATTGGAGCTAGTTCTGTGTCACCGTATGTTATGACGGTTACATGATGAACCGCATCCGGCATAATTATCCATCACTGATCCGGTGCCTACGAGTTTTCCATATACTGGTTTACGCTTATTTACTTTTCCGTTGCTACTGTTACAATCAGTACAAAATACCAAAAACATTACTCTTGCTGTCTTTACTTTTGTTGCCGCTACCACCACTATCATATTACTTTGCTACTAAACACTTTGCTGCAGATACTAAGTTTCCAGGTGTGGTTGCATTGACAACTCAGCTGCTAATACTTGAGAATATTCTTTGGCTCCCCTTGTGTCAAATCAATAAATTTGGGTTGAATACTCTACCCTCGAAAGCTGTTGCGATCCCCTATACTTGTGGGTTATCAGGTACCATGTATCTGGCATAGACGATCGAGTATGCGATCCAGGCTGGATGGTCACTCACTGTTCCTTTTGTAGGGCTTCTTTCGCTGGCTGTACTTGGAGCCATTGAATCCGGCGTTAACGGTGGTGTCATCGGTGTTGTCGCCGTTGCTTTGGCGTTTGTGTCTGTTGCACCGGAGCTTGCCGGAGCTGTTCTTGGCCTCGGAGGGGCCTGTCTCGCTGGCTGTGTTTTTGCTACGAGCTAGCCAGCTGTCCTCACCCACGCAAAAGCGTGTCATGAGTGCCGTAAGGGCTGCCATGGACTTCGGCTTTTCTTGGCCAAGGTGGCGTGCCAGCCATTCGTCACGGATGTTGTGTTTAAAGGCCGCTAGGGCTTCGGCATTCGGACAGTCAACGATCTGGTTATTTTTGGTTAGGAACCTAGTCCAGAATTTTCTGGCTGATTCTCCAGGTTGTTGGACTATGTGGCTTAAGTCATTGGCATCGGGTGGTCGGACATATGTACCCTGGAAGTTGTCAAGGAAGGCCTCTTCCAAGTCCTCCCAGCTGCTGATGGAATTCTCGGGCAGGCTATTTAGCCAGTGTCGAGCTGGCCCTTTGAGTTTTAGTGGGAGGTATTTGATGGCGTGGAGGTCGTCTCCACGGGCCATGTGGATGTGGAGAATAAAGTCCTCAATCCATACTGCGGGATCGGTTGTTCCATCATATGATTCAATATTGACGGGCTTGAACCTCTCAGGGAATTCATGATCCAGCACCTCATCTGTGAAGCAGAGAGAGTGTGCGGCGCCTCTATATCGGGCCGCGTCACGGCGCACCTCCGATGAAGTCCGTCTGTGGTATCGGCCCAGGTGTGACTAGGTTGGTCACATCCGAATAGGTAGCCGTCATCCCAAGTCGGGAAGTGTCCTCGCGATCCGTAGATTGATCTGGTATGTCCTGCTCTTCTGTCCAGATCCTGCTGAAGGTCGTATGTATGGTCCCGAGTTGTTCTGTCCCTACTTTTGCGAGGCGGTGGGGCGGGTTGTTGTTCAGCCTAAGTTGTCGTTTTATCCCGTCCGCGGGGTGGTCGGTCCGCCGCACTATCCCGACCACCTGGTGGTCGGTCCGCATTGCGTGAGGGAGGTATGGGATCTGGTGCTTCCTCATTGAACTGAGGTAGCAGTCTGGGCTTTGGGTAACCCTTGGCTGGGCGCTTGAGGCCGTATTCTTCGGCTGCCAAGACATCAGTCCACCTGTCAATGAGCAGGTCTTGATCATCTTGGAGCTGCTGCTTCTTCTTCTTCAGGCTTCTTGCAGTGGCTATTAACTGGCACTTGAAGCGCTCCTGCTCGAGGAGTGCCTCAGGCACGATGAAGTCCTCATTGTCGAGGCTCCCATCATCCTCGGAGACTAGACGATAACTATCATCAACTAGATCATTGGGCATGGCCTGTTTATCAGGGTTATCTTGCCCGTTGTCTTGTTCCTCCTGTTCGGATGCAGCCCCGACATGGTCTTCATTGTTTTCGGCGTCGCCCGGAGTACTATTTTCTCTGGTGCTAGTGTCGTCATCTTTTGCACGATGAGGCTTAGAGTGGCGCTTAGGGCGCTGGCGCTTGGACTGTGTCTCATAAGGTTTATTCGCAACTGGATCTTCTTTGTCATCGTCGCTAGCTTTTTTAGGTGTGTCGACCATGTAGACATCGTACGAAGAAGTGGCCGTCCAACGTCTAGTAAATGGCGGGTCTTGGCCTTGCTCCTGGTCGGCATCGTCGACCATACTGTCGATGTCTTCGGAGCCGTAATCAATCACGTCAGTTAAGTCATCGACAGTGGCTATGAAGTGGGTGGCGGGTGGGAAGCAAAATTTCCCATCATCAGCCTCTGGCTCGAACCGAACATAGTTCGGCTGTGAGTCCTTCTCCAAGGACAAGTTCTTTAAAGAGTTTAGCACATCATCCAAAGTGAGTGCTGGAAGATGTCTGCGGCGCTAAATTTGAAAATCGATAACCGATCCACCTCAGTGTCCGCAGGCGTACCCGGTCCGGGGATTATAGCCGGAGACGAGTCCAAAGTTCCATTGATGCAAATATTGCGGGGTGCCGAGTCCGTGTGCAGCTCCAACACCGCGGACTATGTGGCCTCGGATGGCATGATCTGCTCCGGTTCTAAGGCCGTTGCAGCAACAAGGACCATCTCCTGGATGTGATCCAATGACAGATTTATGTCATGTTCATCGGGGCGAGGGGGAGCGATCGCTGCGGTCTCAAATCCATTGAAGATCAAGTCTCCATGGATATCCGCAACATAGTTCAGGCATCCAAATTTGACCCGGTGGCTAGGGGCGTAGCTATCGATCTGCTCCAGATGGCCAAGCGAGTTGGCCCGCAGTACAAAGCTGCCGAACACGAAAATTTGTCCGGGGAGGAAGGATTCTCCTTGGACAGCGTCACTATAGACGATTGAAGGGGCCATCGAACCTTTCGTTGACGGCACAGTGGAACTCTCAATGAAAGCACCAATGTCAGTGTCAAAACCAGCAGATCTCGGGTAGGGGGTCCCGAACTGTGCGTCTCGGATCGATGGTAACAGGAGACGGGGGACACAATGTTTACCCAGGTTCGAGCCCTCTCTATGGAGGTAATACCCTACGTCCTACTTGATTGATTTTGATGAATATGAGTGTTACAAGAGTTGATCTACCACAAGATCGTAATGGCTAAACCCTAGAAGCCTAGCTTGTATGACTATGGTAATGAATATATCCTTTCTGGATAACCCCTCCGGTTTATATAGGCACCGGGGGGGATCTAGGGTTTACATAGAGTCGGCTACATAAGAAGGGATCTTCATCTTCGGTCGCCAAGCTTGCCTTCCATGCCAAGGAGAGTCCAATCCGGACACGGGTATAGTCTTCGGCCTTCATGTCTTTACAGCCCATCAGTCCGGCCCATGGATAACAGGCCAGACACCCGAGGACCCCTTAGTCCAGGACTCCCTCACAAGACTGCTGAGACAGCAAGGCGGTGACTCGGTATGGCAGCGACGAATGGCGGGCGACGGCGAGGCGGCCCGGCGGCCCAAGACGCGGGCCATGGCAGAAGAAAGCTGGCGGAGGTGAACCTTAGCGGCGATGCCAGCAGGCGGAGGCGGAATCGGACCCAATCCATATCCGGGTTCTCCTCTGATTTGTTGTTGGTTTGACTTTTCTTCTTGTGCTGATGGATCAATGGATGGATTACTTTATACGAACAGCCGCCGCAGAGTATTACTATCGTAGTATTGCTTCCATGAGAACAGTAGCACCATCAAAGTAGTAGATCACTTTACGAAACCACCTTGGGGTCTTGACCTTTGCCTGCCCACGCGCTGGTTGATTGATCGGATTCGACGGATCACTTTGTATCGGGGGCGCACAGCAGAACTCCAAACCCTAATTTGTCTTGAACTCAAAACTCATAATATCAAATTTAATTAACCCGGCCGCGGATCTGCCCTATATTGTTGCTCCATGCTAGTTCTTCTTCATCCGTAAATCGTGAGCTTCTTGATCCTTAAAGATCTCCCTTCAAGAACTCAACACCACTGTGCGCAAGCCCCATGATGGGTGCCAACTGTCATGGAATTGTCACGACAGATGTCCTTAGTGTGAGGACTTAGTCATGAGGCCAACGCATCTATGTGGTAGCTTGAGAGGGGTTGGTCGGAACCGAGAGACGCGAGGTTTTACCCAGGTTCGGCCCCTCATGGTGGAGGTAAAAGCCTACATCCTGCTTCATTGATATTGATGATGATGATCCCGATTACAAGGGTGCTCTATCCTGAGAGCTATAGACTTGTTTGTCTAACCCTAACTTGTGAGACTTATCCAAACTTGTCCCTTTTGGGGTGCCCTGCCCCTCCTTATATATGTTGAAGGGACGGCTTACATGACTAGTCCTATTAGGATTAGGATTACAAGTGGAGTCCTAGTCTTGCTTCCTTTGTAGGAGAATATTCCTTATGCCTTTCATCTTAAGCCGGCCCACCATAATACGAGTCGGTCTTCCATGAACCGCCTGTTGGGCCACCGGGTCTTCTCACTCTCTGACCCGCCTACCGGGTCACCAATGAGTCACCTGGCTCGGCCGGGTCATCAGTGAGTGGAGAGATCGGGGCGGGTCACTTAGTGAGTCGCCAAGTCACGGCGGGTCACTAAGTGAGTCACCAAGTCACGGTGGGTCACCAGTGAATCGCCAAGTCCGGCCGGGTCATACCGCAGGGTATATCCCTGACACTTGCCGGGAACGACCACGATACCACGGCAAGACCCTTGTCGAGGCCCCGGGAAGACTCTTGCCGAAGACATCCGCGGGGCCGCAGCCAGGCCCGCATCTGCGAAGACTCCGCCGCCGTTCCCATGTAGCTGCCAGCCCGCTAGCTAGGCCGGCACCTGCGTGGCGAGGTGCAGCCTCTAGGCCGAGTCGGCAAGCACCTGCGTGGTGGCATGCAGATCTTCATGAAGACTCTGCCATCGCACCAACTCAGCAGCTAGCCAGCGTGGCGCTACACGCCTCGTCAGTGCGGACGCGTGTCGAAGCCAGGCGAGGCGTTGCCGTCCTCGATAAAGCAAGAAGGGCACGTCAGCAGCGCTTTAAATGTGTTTGTCCTACGGTGTCAGGAGATAGACTCGACTACTATATAACTTTCCACCTCGTGTGTGCCACTGTGGTAGCCCCTTTGGCTATAAAAGGAGGCCCGCGGCGTACTAAGGGAGGATTCAGATTTTTTTGGACCCTGCACGCCTTGTAGCTAGTCCAAGAACATCAGATAACACAAACCAGCAGGAGTAGGGTATTACGCATCACTTGTGGCCCGAACCTAGATAATCCCACTGCGTTGATCTCTCAATCCCGCTCTTTCCACAGC
The DNA here is from genome assembly GCF_003073215.2 of Triticum urartu. Lineage (NCBI taxonomy): Eukaryota > Viridiplantae > Streptophyta > Magnoliopsida > Poales > Poaceae > Triticum > Triticum urartu. The sequence continues at coordinate 323,191,959 of NC_053025.1, forward strand.
CCCGTGCCTGCCAACCGTAGTAAAAGGGATTCCTCGTGATCCCGTAGGTGTCGTTTCCCCTAACACACATTGTAGATAATTTGTTGTTACTCATTGTGTAAAAATTTCAAGATTTTATCATGTTCTGACTATTGACAAATATTCAAAACATAACAACAAACTTTCTGTTTTTAAAACAGCAACATATGGATTTGCAAAATAAGCATGGTAAAGGCTATACTTGACCTTTTTGAACTAAAAGATGCAAAACATTACTCTTAATAACAGCAAGAAAATCCTAATAAAACAAAATGACGCTCCAAGCAAAACACATATCATGTGGTGAATAAAAATATAGCCTTAAGTAAAGTTACCGATAAACGAAGATGAAAGAGGGGATGCCATCCGGGGCATCCCCAAGCTTAGATGCTTGGTTGTGCTTGAATATTACCTTGGGGTGCCTTGGGCATCCCCAAGCTTAGGATCTTGCCACTCCTTATTCTATAGTCCATCGAATCTTTACCCAAAACTTGAAAACTTCGCAACACAAAACTTAACAGAAAACTCGTAAGCTCCGTGAGTATAAGAAAACAAATAACCACTTAGGTACTGTCAAGACAAGATTCATAATTTTTCTCACATGATGCCTACTGTGCCCTATCATTTCTACAATTTATATTAATAAATATAAGCCATAGATACTAGAAAATAAGCAAACTATGCATCGAAAACAGAATCTGTGAAAAAACAAGACAGTCTATAGTAATATGTAGCTCTCAAATACTTATATAACTCCAAAAATTATGAATAATTAGGACAACCTTAGAAATTTGTTCATTAATTTCCTGCAAAAAGAATCAATATTTTATCAGCTTATGTTAAAAATGAGAATTGTTTTCCAAAGCGCAAAAGTTTCTGTTTTTCAGCCAGATCAAATCAACTATCACCACAGATCATCCCAAAGGTCTTACTTGGCACTTTATTGAAACAAAAGCTATAAAACATGATTACTACAGTAGCTTAATCATGTGAACACACAAAAACAGTAGGTAAAGGTGTTGGGTTGTCTCCCAACAAGCGCTTTTCTTTAATGCCTTTCTAGCTAGGCATGATAATTTCAATGATGCTCTCATAAAAGATAAGAAGTGAAACATAACGTGAGCATCATGAAGCATATGAGAAGCACATTTAAGTCTAACCCACTTCCTATGTATAGGGATTTTGTGATCAAACGACTTGTGGGAAAAACAATCAACTTGCAAAGGAAGGTAAAACAAGGATAGCTTTAAGATTTTCAACAGTGGAAACTTGATATTATTGCAATATGTAAAAGCATGTGTTACTATCTCATAATAATTTTCAATGGCATCATGAATGAATTCAACAATATAACCATCACATAAAGCACTCTTTTCATGATTCATAAGCATAGAAAATTTACTACTCTCCACATAAGCAAAATCCTTCTCATTCGAAATAGTGGGAGCAAATTCAACAAAATAACTATCATGGGATTGAAAATTGAAATCAAGATGACAAGTTCCATCGTCATCATTACTCTCTATAGCATACGTGTCATCACAATAATCATCATAGATAGGAGGCATTCTTTCATCGTAGTAAATTTTCTCATCAAAACTTGGGGGACAAAAAGTGTCATCTTCATCAAACATAGCATCCCCAAGCTTGTGGCCTTGCATATCATTAGCATCATGGATATTCAAAGAATTCATACTAACAACATTACAATCATGCTCAACATCCAAAGATTTAGTGCCAAACATTATAATACATTCTCCTTCTAACACTTTAGCACAATTATCGGAGTTCTTATTTTCACGAAAGATATTAAAAAGATGAAGCATATGAGGCAACCTCAATTCCATTTTTTGTAGTTTTCTTTTATAGCCTAAACTAGTGATAAAACAAGAAACAAAAAGTTTCGATTGCAATATCTAAAGATATACCTTCAAGCACTCGCGTCCCCGGCAACGGCGCCAGAAAAGAGCTTGATGTCTACTACACAACCTTCTTCTTGTAGACGTTGTTGGGCCTCCAAGTGCAGAGGTTTGTAGGACAGTAACAAATTTCCCTCAAGTGGATGACCTAAGGTTTATCAATCCGTGGGAGGCGTAGGATGACGATGGTCTCTCTCAAACAACCCTGCAACCAAATAACAAAAAGTCTCTTGTGTCCCCACCACACCCAATACAATGGTAAATTGTATATGTGCACTAGTTCGGCGAAGAGATGGTGATACAAGTGCAATATGGATGGTAGATATAGGTTTTTATAATCTGAAATTATAAAAACAGAAAGGTAACTAATGATAAAAGTGAGCGAAAATGGTATTGCAATGCATTGAAACAAGGCCTAGGGTTCATACTTTCACTAGTGCAAGTTCTCTCAAGAAGGATAACATAATTAGATCATATAACTATCCCTCAACATGCAAAAATGAGTCACTCCAAAGTCACTAATAGCGGAGAACAAACGAAGAGATTATTGTAGGCTACGAAACCACCTCAAAGTTATTCTTTCCGATCAATCCATTGGACTATTCCTATAAGTGTCACAAACAGCCCTAGAGTTCGTAGTAAAATAACACCATAAGACACAAATCAACTAAAAACCCTAATTTCACCTAGATACTCCAATGTCACCTCAATTATCCGTGGGTATGATTATACGATATGCATCACACAATCTCAGATTCATCTATTCAACCAACACAAAGAACTTCAAAGAGTGCCCCAAAGTTTCTACGAGAGAGTCAAGATGAAAACGTGTGCCAACCCCTATGAATAGATTCCCAAGGTCACAGAACCCGCAAGTTGATCACCAAAACATACATCAAGTGAATCAATACAATACCCCATTGTCACCACGAGAATCCCACGCAAGACATACATCAAGTGTTCTCAAATCCTTAAAGACTCAATCCGATAAGATAACTTCAAAGGGAAAACTCAGTCCATTACAAGAAGGTAGAGGGGGAGAAACATCATAAGATCCAACTATAGTAGCAAAGCTCGCGGTACATCAAGATCGTGCCAAATCAAGAACAGGAGAGAGAGAGAGAGATCAAACACATAGCTACTGGTACATACCCTCAGCCCCGAGGGTGAACTACTCCCTCCTCGTCATGGAGAGCGCCGGGATGATGAATATGGCCACCGGTGATGATTCCCCCTTCGGCAGGGTGCCGGAACAGGGTCCCGATTGGTTTTTGGTGGCTACAAAGGCTTGTGGCGGCGGAACTCCCGATCTAGGTTTCTTTTCGGGGGTTTCTGTATTTATAGGAATTTTTGGCGTCGGTCTCACGTCAGGGGGGTCTCCGAGTCATCCACGAGGCAGGGGGCGTGCCCAGGGGGGTAGGGCATGCCCTCCACCCTCGTGGATCGCTCGGGACTCTTCTGGCCCAACTATTTTACTCTAGGGGCTTCTTTTCTTCCATGAAAAATCATCAAAAATTGGCACGTCAATTGGACTCCATTTGGTATTCCTTTTCTGTAAAACTCAAAAACAAGGAAAAAAACAGAAATTGGCACTAGGCTCTAGGTTAATAGGTTAGTCCCAAAAATGATATAAAATAGCATATAAATACATATAAAACATCGAAGATGGATAATATAATAACATGAAACAATAAAAAATTATAGATACGTTGGATATGTATCAGCGTGCTGACCGATGCAGGAGGGCGATGGATGGACCGTGCGGTCCGGACGGTTCCGGGTTTTAAGGGTTGGCATTGGAGATGTCCTAAGGGCATCTCCAACACCGTCTGTCCAATACCCGTAAACGTCCGGACCATGCTATTCGGACACTTTAAGCTCTCGAACAATGTCAATTAAACATCTGCAGGCCGGTCTGCACATTGAAATCCCACAAAGTGAAAGCAAACAAGTAGGAGGTTTGCGGGCGTACGGACCTCTACCACATAGGCGCCTGCGCAGACCACAGAAAAGCATCTCCCCCTCCAAATACCTATATGTGGCTTCTACACAACATGTCGATCATTATCAAAATACTTGAAATGCATGTGAGGCGGGATCAACATGATGCTGGAAAGATATTTATACTAAATATTCAACAACTAACAAAGTAGATTTATTCAGCACCAACATCATCAATGGCTTAGTCTAGATATCATTACAAATTAAGCTATGCATATTCTTGGTTGGCTTGAATCACATCGCAACTTGTCGGGTATGCAAAGGTCATCCATTGTGTGGAACCTCGATGCCTTTCACACTGTAAACTTCATTTTGTGATATGGTGCTTCGTGAAATCCATGGTATGATGTGTACACACAGTTCTCCTCAGTGAATGGAAGCGTGTTGGCACTATAATCATCACTAGTGATATGTTGTGTGACTGGTTGAATGATTGAATAATTGAGTACTAGGAACAAAGAATGGTTGTTGAGGCTGTAAAACATGCCCCAAAGTAAGACGACTGGCCCAACGGAGATGGGATCCTTCTCGAAGATGTGGCATCCATTGACAAGATAGTTGGCAAGTCCCAACTCATGTGTTCGATTTAGTTTCTTGAAATGGGTTGCTCATGTACGTATGTGATAATGACCATCAAATGTTCACCATGAACTGATCAAGCAATAAATCACCACCCTAGGCATCTATGTCTGGAGGTCCTGAGATTATGAAGGGTAGGAAACTAGCACCTAATATAACATATAAAATTGGGAACCAATAGGACATGCATTATTAATTATATGGGAACAAAAATATACAATTATGTTCAAAGTATATGTGAATATGATAGTGTTGGTTGTAGTCACGAAAAGTGTTATGAACAAAAATCTGCAATTACTCTAACAGTGGTACAAAAAGTAACAAGAGGGAAATAAGCTATGGTTGTAGTCATGTCCTAAATCACGGAAATGAGAGGAAAATAACACTCCTATGGTCCCAAAATCATGAAAATGCAATGAGAATTGCAATGCCATTGTTATAATCATATCCTAATTTGAATAAGTGTCAATGATTTTCATATTCTAGCAATGCCATAGTTCAAAGATGTCGGTGCAACAAACCCTGGGTCTGTTGCCCAGACTGTGCACAGGCACGAGAACAAGACCCCAGCACCAAGTTCAGATTGGAGCACCAGGAGTCAGCTCTTCGAAGGACCGATAATCAGATCAAGAGAACCAAGACTAGCCAGAGAAGCAAGACATTGATAAGGGAAAAGCCTCCCTTGCTAGGCAGGCGAGCCTGGCAAGGATGGGGTTCCCCCTGGAAGCAAGCCTTTGGGTCGTCCCGGCAAGCCTGCCGGGACTTGCGAAGGCAGAGCCACTCCACCGCACCACCTCACCATGACCCAAGTCATCAATCAGTGCGGTGTCAAGCTCCAAGGTGACTAAGTGGATGTTATTCACAACATGGCAGCCACCTTCTACAGAAAATGCCTCCAAGTGACAACCGTCCTACGACGTGTCAAGCAAGCAGGCTAGAAGCTGGCAAGACAGCCCGCCAGGGCCTACCAGGCAAGCTATGATGTGATGTTGAGTGGCGCATTTAATGTGCTCTGTCAGCCTGCAGAGTTAGGTATGATAGCACAGTTTGATATCTAATCAGTGCATAATGACTAATTTGCCACTATGGTGACCCATTGTCTATAAAAGGAGGCCCAAGGCAACCGTGGAATGGGTTGGACACTGGATTAGCTAGCCCATCCCCGCACGCGCGTAGCCGTTTTTCCCCAAGGCAACCCTGCCGGGAAAGCCTGTTGCGCTCACCACCATTTTTTCACCATCAATCCACCAAAGCAGGAGTAGGAGTTTACTCCTCACGGCGGCCCGAACCTGGGAAAAACTTCCCGTGTGATCTCTGCTGTGCTGCTCCACGCTCCTCTGCTCTTTGTGCAACGTGCCATCCCCCCACCGAACTAGAGAGAGGCCTTTGGTCCCATAGGTGACTGTGGTTGCCCACGACATCTTTGGCACGCCAAGTAGGGGGTCACTTGCGCAAACCTGAAAGTGTGATCAGCGCGTCATCTTCATCGCCATCTTCATCATCAACGGCTCCATCGACTATGGCGCCCAAGAAGAAGCTCGGTGCCGCAGCTCACTCGTCCACTTCGTAGGCTCCGCCGCCCGTGGCTGCCGACGCCGCGGAGAGCGCGGGGCGCACGAGGATGTGGGTGCTGCAGGGGATGCGGTCGGCGTAGGCGGCGGCATCACCTCCTCCCCCACAGCCGAAGTTGTAGCAAGAGGCATCGGGGGAGAGCAGCATCAACAACATCCCAGTGGCCATGCTCGGTGAGGTACGAACGAAGGAGTCATTATGTCCGTACCTTTTCTCCTCGTCGAACGGCACATCCACAGCGGTGGCACCCGGTCTGGGGCGAATCGCCGCCCTCCGGCCGTCCCCGTAATGGACGGGACCGCAATGCGCGCACCTCCCCCGGAGCGAGTTGACCCCGCCACTGTGCCCAATGGAGCCACTGGCCCTCAAGTGCCTCCATAGCGTCACCATGCCATCCAAGCGGCTGGTTCGCAACAGAGAGGGCGCGGCGCAGTCGCCACCGGCACCGTCAGGAGTCGGGCGACGATGTTGTCTACATCATCATCACGGATGCCAAGCACCGCTACAGAGGCTATGGCGCAGGCCCAGTTGCTGTTGAGGTTCCCACCGGCGGCCGACCAGATGGATGAATAGAGAGCCACCATTCAAAGTCTGATTGGCTTCATCGAGGCTGGGGGCTCATAGTGAGTTGGCCTTCTGTAGCGACCCGACCCGAATGGATCGAGTCTCTATGCTTAAGTGTCATCCCTGGATCGGTATGCTGACACACACAGTACTCGAGGATTTATAACAGAGGTAAATCACATGTATAAAGTAACGTAAATACTATTACCTAAATCCAAATAGCGGAAGTAACAAGGTTGTGGATTCCCATCAACACCAATGGCAAAGTTGAGTGTAGAATTCATAACCCTAACGTATCACTTACTCGTCGTAAGATAATCCTGCAACATGAGACATTGCGGCCACAAAGGGTCAGTACATTGAATGTACTGGCAAATTCACACCAGAGGATAATGATGATTTAAGGCTATCACTACATGCATATTTGGCTGGTGGAAAGACTCTATGGTTATAATGTTTTTATGAAAAGCCAATTTTTCCCTACTGCAAAGGAACAAATTTTATTTAACTATCATGGTGGTTGTTGAACATTGAGAATGGTTGACAGCATTCTCAATCCCAATTAAGTAACATCATTAAACCCAACAAAATTAATTTAAAGTAACATGATGAGATTCACATGATAATCCAAGTACTAGATACTCAAAACGTCCATAACTGGGGACACGGCTAATCATGATTAGTTTATACACTCTGCAGAGGTTTGCGCACTTTTCCCCACAAGACTCGATCTCCTCCTTTGGATTTCTCGCACTACATGGTGTTTGAGAAACGGATGAACGAGACATAGTCTTTCAAAAGCGCTAGCACCTTATGGTGGGTAGACCGTACCACCTACATCCCCTACATCTGCTAGTTTACCACTGTAAGAGTCCACACGACTTAGTCAACTATGCTAGAGCCCATAGTAGCTTGTGGCTGCACACGGAAGTTTCTAGCATGAATAATCTCATGATCCCTTTGAGCCTGGGTGGCAATCCATAAAAAACAGGCAATCCTGGAATACCCAGGTGCCTAGACAGGCAATCGCTAGAATACCCAGGTGCCTCAATCCACCCAGATGTGTGTTAAAGTTTCCACCTTAAGTAAACCATTAATTAACAATCTCACATCTTTCATGAAATACCCTCAAACCCAATCCACGTCTACGAGCATAGCATGGCAATTTAAGCATAACGTAATAGTAACTCCCAAGGTTTGAATGCAGGGCAGTAGGTTCCTACCTCATCAACTACTTCCCAATACCCACATGTTATCAATCCTACTCATGCAATGTTTGAGGGTGAAACTAATGCATAAAAATTGGGTATGAAAGGGATATGATCAAAGTGTGAACTTGCCCGCAATGTTGATGAAGAGGATTCGCACTCATAACCCTTGATAGTTCTACTCGTCACACTCCGGTCAATCTATCGTAAGCAAGCAATAGTAACCACACATAAGCAATCACTCAAAATATCAGAAAGATCGAAGAAGGCAATTTGGAAAACATCAAAACCAAGAAAATAACTCTTGTAACATAAAACAATTTCTAACAGTACCAAAATTATATGAATTTGGCCTTATCAGAAAGTTTAGGTCAAGAGCTTCGATTTGCAAAAAGAATCAACTCAAACGGAGCTACGAAACTCAAGTTATGATCAAACGAAGTTTGAATTCAAATCTGATCTAATTCAAATTTTAAACTTTTCAAAAACATGTTTGAGTTGGATTACTGGATATAGGGGATCATAACGAAGACATGAGCGTTGGTTTCGTCTAATTCCGACTAACGAGCAAAAAGTTATAGTCGTTTGAAAACCAGGGGCTGATCTGTAAAGAAGATATTCACGGATGGGTCCCTGGACTGAAATTAAAAAGAAAAAGAAAAAAATCTATCGAGCGAACGCTCGCTAACAGAACCTAAAGAACGAAAATCGTTCGCTACCGATCTAAACGAACGAATGATCGCTATTCAATAAAACCTAGAAAAAAACAGATCTAGTCTAGGGTTTTTTAAAAAAACCAAACTTAAAAGAAAAACCGGATTGGACCGGGTTCGGGTTTATACCGGTTGGCAGCGGTTTTCGTCAAAGAACCGGCGATGGCGGTTACTCCGGCGAGGCGAGGCGACGGCGAGCGGCGCTTGGGCGGTGTCTTCGACGGCGAGCGGAGGCGGCGGCGTGGGAAGTGAGGCGCGGCAGCGGCGGCGAGTGCAAGCGGCAGCGGCGCGGTTCGGGCGACGGCGGCGGCAGCAAGTGCGGCGGTGGCGCGAGGCGAGGGCAGCGGGCTGCGGGTCCAGCGGCGGCGGACTGCGGTCCAGGGGGCCCGGGATTTATAGGGGAGGGGGCGGAGGAGACGTGGAGGAGGGGCAAGGGGAGGCGTGCCTGGCCGGGACTCGACGGCGGCGGCGGAGTCGGCCACGCTCGGGACGAAGTCCCGAGCTCGAAGACAGGGCGGTTGGAAGCTGGGCCGCGGCCTGGCGAGATGCTGGGCCAGCCCAGTCGGCGAGGCTGAACAGTTTTTTTTAACTTTTTTTTAACACAGACAAACAAAAAGAAATAAAACAAAAGAAATACAAATAGTAAATAGGCATATAATATATCAAAATTTTCAGAAAAAGATTTTCTACGACATGAACATTTTTCTAGATTCAAATAAATTTCATACAAATTCAGGTAAAACAAAAGAGTGCTACTGGTCTATTAAAGTCCAACAAAAATCATTTTAAAAATACCAAAATGATTTCAAATAAATTTTTCTCCAATTTTCTAATGTAGGGAATCATGTTACCCTATTTTCCATATATTTATTTTTGGAGAAAAATAATTTGCATAAAACTCAAACGATTCCAAATAAAAAAATAATTTCAAAGGACTTTGAATTTGATCCTTGAAACTCCCAATTCATATTTCATAATTTGAAGAAGTCATTTTATCTCCTCTCGTGAAAATCATTGAGTTGCTTAAAGTTTCTGAATTGGAAATATTTTCCAAATGAAATTCAAATGTTTTCAAAAACCCTTGTCATTTTAAATAAATGGAAGAAGTCATGTCATCTTCTCTCGAGGGTTTTTTATTTGAAAAGAATTTGAATTCATGGAGATCAAAATGCAAAATGAAAGTTTGGGAAAGTCCTTTTATTCCCTCTCATTTAACTTTCAAAAAGTTTCGAATTTCACTCACTTTGAATCAATCAATCAAACAGTCAATCAAATCTATCTATAACATTCCAAAATTTAGAATTTTGGGATGTTACAAACCTACCACCCTTAAAATGAATCTTGTCCTCGAGATTCGGAGAGGCTAGCAAGAAAAGGTTAGGGTTTGGGGGTCTCCTCAAAATCCATCGATCATCACAAGGGTCTGGGGTGCTACCACCCTTAAAAGCATGGTTACTGTTCCATCAAAACTCATATACTCCATCCTTGTTCTTGATAGTGTCGGTCTTCTCAGATCGTAAGGATAATTCCTTCTCTGGGCTCTTCCAGTAGTGGCATAACCTTTTTCCTCAATTCTTCTGTCCTTTCCTCTTGGTAAGGTTATTCCGAGATTGGGCCTCTAGCTGACGGGTCTGGCGCCAATACTAAATAACTATCGATATCTCATGGTGGTTAACAATTTAGGGTTTCTCCTGCACGAAATGGGTCTAGTTGATCCTCACCGTATAACCTACGGTTGGCAAAAACTGCCTTGTACAAGGGAAAAATACCTATACCATTCTAAGGCTTAAACAAGGTTTCGATCGTCGTCGCTCTACTATGGGTAAGTCACTCAGATTTACCATCCCATATAGCAAGGCGAATAACAAGAGTAAGTCGGTATGGTGATCAATCCATCCCGCACCCAAATCATTACCTTGTACATGGTTTAGTGAATCTCGCATTCTAACACTCAGTCATCCTCACAAGCATTGCAGAATTTCTCTTGTCGATGAACCAAGTTTGGATATATCCATTGATTCTGCAAGCCAAACATCATCTATCGTTCCTTCACAACTCTCAGGTTTTGTGTTACTCCTATAAGATCGACTGTCGATAAACGTAACCTCTTCCAGGGGTTTTCCTTAAACAAGAATGTGCTTGCTTCCTGGCAGGTCCTGGGGCCTGTGGGTTATGGCCCATCTCATCACTTATAGTCCTTGAACTTATCATCGGGCAATTGATCTTTATTCCAACATCCAACTTCATAGCTTCCTAGCATACTTAAAATCCATCCAATTGTATTGTCTCCCTTCCTTCTATTGGCACCAAACTATGACATGATTACTCAGACTCATCATGGAATTTCCCTTGATCCATATCTCCTTTATATCCAATAGTAATTCACCTCTTCGTCATCGTGGGATATCCCACATACCGAGATAAAAGCTTATACTTATGGAGTCCATATTCCACTTCATGGAACATCATTATCCTTTCCAGGGTCAAGCGTACTTACAGGGGAATATTGGCCATCTCTGCATGGCACTTCTTCAACTGGGGAACGTGAAACACATCTTGAACTCCGGACAGTCCTTCGGGTGACTCCAACTTGTTGGCCACTTTTCCCATACACTCCAAAACTCGGTATGGTCCTAAAAATCTCGGGGCTAACTTTCCCTTAACTCCAAGTTGTTTAACTCCTCGCAGAGGGGACACACGGAGACATGCTCTGTCTCCAATTTCATAGACTACCTCCTTGCGTTTTTGAGTCCGCATAACTCTTCTTCTTGGACTGAGCTACCTTCAGTCTATCTCGAATCAACTTAACATTCTCTTCTGACTCCTTGATCACATTTGGTCCAAACAACTAACGTCTCCAACTTCATCCCACACACTTCTGGGGTATCACACATATCGAGACAAAACTCGTATTCATTTTGTCTGAAATCCACTCAGTGGAGTATCCTTATCTTTTCCAGGGGTCAAGGGTTCTTACGGGGGACTACCACCCTTAAAATGCACAAATCTTCCATAGACCATATTTATCATATCCTCAGAAATGGTCAAAATCCTTCTTCATAGAGTAACAACTCATAAAATCCATATCAGTACCAATGATGCTAACTTTATTCACTCTCAATTGATTACAATCTCCCGCTTTTCCATTATATGTCTCAACTCAACACCTCAATATAAAAGAAAATGTTCTCACTTCTACTACTCCATTTCTTTTGTTGCAAACTCAACTATCTAGCACAAGTTTCCTTCTCCTTGGGGCATTCTCTGGCAAAGTGCCCTGCTCCATTACAACTAAAACATATTACTTCTGACAAGTATCGAGGTTTCCTTTTTGGGCAACTGTTGAGGTAGTGCCCTGACTCCTTGCACCTGTAACAGGTGATATGACTTAGGTCCTTCCTGGAATCCACTCTGCTTCTCTTTCTGGACTTTTCCATTCCAATTAGGGCTTCTATTTCCTGTGGGTCATACTCTACTTCCTCTGTCGGGAATTCTACTAGATCCCCATTCAAACAATTTTGGGAGATGTGTCCTTCTTCTCCATATGAATAGCAAGACTTAGTGCAGGGTTTACTCGGGTCTTCTTTAGGTGTGTCCTCCATCTCTTCCTTCATCACAGCTTCTTCTAAAATTTCCATGAGGGCTCCTTTCATTACTTCTTTCTTCTGTTGGATGGTTCGTTGTACCATGGGGTAAATGTGACACTGAGCAGGATAGTGGGTAGTCCCTTCACACAAGAAACAAGTAATCTGCCTAGTTGGGCATTCTTCAACTGGGTGACTTCATTCACAATTAGGGCATTCATCCTTGTGTTCTTTATGGGTGTCCTATTTCTCCACAAATCTTGCATGCACAAGGTTTCTTCATATCCTTTCCATAAGGCTTCAACTTCTGGGACACAAGTCGAGACTTTGGCAGAGTCAACTTAAATTCTTTCCAAGTGGTTACTCCTTGCCATCCATTGATGGTTTGGTACATTGTCCACCAAGTAGCAGCACCTCTTTCAAAGCACTGAAGAGCATGTTGGGTCATATCATTTCCGACTATAGGGTTATTCTTCATGTGATCCTCCATGTTCTGAATCCATTGGTCCGTCTCCAATTGACTCATCGGTCCAGAAAATATAAGCTCATCTTCATTCATCCTCTATTGGGTCCATGGGTTTGGGGTGAGATAAGAGAGATAGAGAGGGATACACACAATACAAACAAAAGTTTTGAAAAGACAGATTTTATTTGTGGCTGTCGGGAAAAACATCAAACAAATGACAGCTCACAAACGTCGCATCTAACGTAGGTATATAACAGGGGTTTGGTCTTCTAAAGGTCAACAAATCTTCAACGTCTCCAAACTCTTCAAGCCTTGTTCATGCCTCCAATGGCTTCTTCTGATCATTCTTGTCTTCTCAAGTTCTTTTGCCAGATCATCTCTGTTGACGTGAAATCTCTCATGACATCCTTTAATATTCCGGAGTTGCATTTCAAACTTCTAGGTTTCAACATCCTTGGCATGAACCATGGTCTAGTTCCTGACGAATCTCCGGTTTCTCGAGGTTTTGCTCCTCCAGCTTGGCTACTCTCATCTTTAGGGTCCTGAGTTCCTCATGAAATACTTCCTTGTCAAAATACTGCTTCTTGTAGGTCCATCTTAACTTCTTGATGTAACACTCCAGATCCTGTTGATACACTAGCTAAGGCTAAAACTTCACCTCTTGCTGATAGATGCTCCATCAGCCTTCTACCATCCAATCCTTCCATGCATATGCATGCTTAACTCAGCATGGTGACAATAGCATAAGCGGGCGATAACATCATGGATAGCTGTGTTTCTGCTCTTGTCATTTCCATGAGCTATCTCTCCATAGTTGATATCTCCTTCCTTAGGGTTTTCCTTGAAAAAACTTTAAGTTTTTTTAACTCTCCATGCTTCGGTCTTTCTCCGATACACCCTAATCTCGGGCATTGACATAATCTGTCAAGTTCCATAAGGGTAGCCTTCCTAGGTCATACAAATCTAGGGATTCTTCAGAGCCTTCAAATTCTCCTAGTCTCCGGAGTCTTCAACCGTTGTAGTTTCCATTATTCAGATGCACAGTAAAATCCTCTTCATTCCGAAGCGGTCTTAGTTATCCAATATTGTGTACTTCTTGGAGTGGTCTCATCTATCGAATCTTCGAGTGATCCAAAGGGAAAAGGGATATGGTCTCACTAAAAGGGAATTTTTGAATAAGCTCAGAAGAGAAGAGAGGTAAAAGATCTTTTTGAAAGGGAAAGTTGTAGAGAAAAATCTTTACTATGGGCTTGCCAGTTTCTAGGGTCATGTCCGACAGTCAACATGTGCTCTGATACCATCTTGTAGCAACCCGACCCGAATGGATCAAGTCTCTGTGCTTAAGTGTCATCCCTGGATCGGTATGCTGACACACACAGTACTCGAGGATTTATAACAGAGGTAAATCACATGTATAAAGTAACGTAAATACTATTACCTAAATCCAAATAGCGGAAGTAACAAGGTTGTGGATTCCCATCAACACCAATGGCAAAGTTGAGTGTAGAATTCGTAACCCTAACGTATCACTTACTCGTCGTAAGATAATCCTGCAACATGAGACATTGCGGCCACAAAGGGTCAGTACATTGAATGTACTGGCAAATTCACACCAGAGGATAATGATGATTTAAGGCTATCACTACATGCATATTTGGCTGGTGGAAAGACTCTATGGTTATAATGTTTTTATGAAAAGCCAATTTTTCCCTACTGCAAAGGAACAAATTTTATTTAACTATCATGGTGGTTGTTGAACATTGAGAATGGTTGACAGCATTCTCAATCCCAATTAAGTAACATCATTAAACCCAACAAAATTAATTTAAAGTAACATGATGAGATTCACATGATAATCCAGTACTAGATACTCAAGATGTCCATAACCGGGACACGGCTAATCATGATTAGTTTATACACTCTGCAGAGGTTTGCGCACTTTTCCCCACAAGACTCGATCTCCTCCGTTTGGATTTCTCGCACTACATGGTGTTTGAGAAACGGATGACCGAGACATAGTCTTTCAAAAGCGCTAGCACCTTATGGTGGGTAGACCGTACCACCTACATCCCCTACATCTACTAGTCTACCACTGTAAGAGTTCGCACGACTTAGTCAACTATGCTAGAGCCCATAGTAGCTTGTGGCTGCACACGGAAGTTTCTAGCATGAATAATCTCATGATCCCTTTGAGCCTGGGTGGCGGTCCATAAAAAACAGGCAATCCTGGAATACCCAGGTGCCTAGACAGGCAATCGCTGGAATACCCAGGTGCCTCAATCCACCCAGATGTGTGTTAAAGTTTCCACCTTAAGTAAACCATTAATTAACAATCTCACATCTGTCATGAAATACCCTCAAACCCAATCCACGTCTACGAGCATAGCATGGCAATATAAGCATAACGTAATAGTAACTCCCAAGGTTTGAATGCAGGGCAGTAGGTTCCTACCTCATCAACTACTTCCCAATACCCACATGTTATCAATCCTACTCATGCAATGTTTAAGGGTGAAACTAATGCATAAAAACTGGGTATGGAAGGGATATGATCAAAGTGTGAACTTGCCTGCAATGTTGATCAAGATGATTCGAACTCAAAACCCTTGATAGTTCTACTCGTCACACTCCCGTCAATCTATCGTAAGCAAGCAATAGTAACCACACATAAGCAATCACTCAAAATATCAGAAAGATCGAAGAAGGCAATTCGGAAAACATCAAAACCAAGCAAATAACTCTTGCAACATAAAACAATTTCTAACAGTACCAAAATTATATGAATTTGGCCTTATCAGAAAGTTTAGGTTAAGAGCTTTGATTTGCAAAAAGAATCAACTCAAACGGAGCTACGAAACTCAAGTTATGATCAAACGAAGTTTGAATTCAAATCTGATCTAATTCAAATTTTAAACTTTTCAAAAACATGTTTGAGTTCTATTACTGGATAGAGGGGATCATAACGAAGATGTGAGCGTTGGTTTCATCTAATTCTGACTAACGAGCAAAAAGTTATAGTCGTTTGAAAACCAAGGGCTGATCTGTAAAGAAAATATTCACGGATGGGTCCCTGGACTGAAATTAAAAAGAAAAAGAAAAAATATCGAGCGAACGCTCGCTAACAGAACCTAAAGAACAAAAATCGTTCGCTACCTATCTAAACGAACGAATGTTCGCTATTTAATAAAACCTAGAAAAAAATAAATCTAGTCTAGGGTTTTTTTAAAAAAACCAAAGTTAAAAGAAAAACCGGATTGGACCGGGTTCGGGTTTATACCAGTTGGCAGCGCTTTTCATCGAAGAACCAGCTACGGCAGTTACTCCGGCGAGGCGAGGCGACAGCGAGCGGCGCTTGGGCGGCGACTTCGACGGTGAGCGGAGGCGGCGGCGTGGGAAGTGAGGCGCGGCGGCGGCGGCGATTGCAAGCGGCAGCGGCGCGGTTCGGGCGACGGCGGCGGCAGCAAGTGCGGCGGTGGCGCGAGCGAGGGCAGCGGGCTGCGGGTCCAGCGGCGGCGGACTGGGGTCCAGGGGGCCTGGGATTTATAGGGGAGGGGCGGAGGAGACGTGGAGGAGGGACAAGGGGAGGCGTGCCCGGCCGGGACTCGACGGCGGCGGCGGAGTCGGCCACGCTCGGGACTTCGTCCCGAGCTCGAAGACGGGGCGGTTGGAAGCTGGGCCGCGGCCTGGTGAGATGCTGGGCCGGCCCAGTCGGCGAGGCTGAATAGTTTTTTTTAACTTTTTTTTAACACAGAAAAACAAAAAGAAATAAAACAAAAGAAATACAAATAGTAAATAGGCATATAATATATCAGAATTTTCAGAAAAATATTTTCTACGACATGAACATTTTTCTAGAGTCAAATAAAATTCGTACAAATTCGGGTAAAACAAAGAGTGCTACTGGTCTATTAAAATCCAACAAAAATCATTTTAAAAATACCAAAATGATTTCAAATAAATTTTTCTCCAATTTTCTAATATAGGGAATCATGTTACCCTATATTCCATATATTTGTTTTTGGAGAAAAATAATTTGCAGAAAACTCAAATGATTCCAAATAAAAAAATAATTTCAAAAGCACTTTGAATTTGATCCTTGAAACTCCCAACTCATATTTCATAATTTGAAGAAGTCATTTTATCTCCTCTCGTGAAAATCATTGAGTTACTTAAAGTTTCTGAATTGGAAATATTTTCCAAATGAAATTCAAATGTTTTCAAAAACCCTTGTCATTTTAAATAAATGGAAGAAGTCATGTCATCTTCTCTCGAGGGTTTTGTATTTGAAAATAATTTGAATTCACGGAGATCAAAATGCAAAATGAAAGTTTGGGAAAGTCCTTTTATTCCCTCTCATTTAACTTTCGAAAAGTTTCAAATTTCACTCACTTTTAGTCAATCAATCAAACAGTCAATCAAATCTATCTATAACATTCCAAAATTTAGAATTTTGGGATGTTACACCTTCCACGGCCTCCCCATGCGGCGACCATGGCTCATGTTGCTGGCCGTACAGAAGGGGGCACCCCACTGTGCAGTCCCCACCATGGCAGGAGGCGCGGGAGGTGCGGAATCAAGAGCATGACGACGTCTCGATGGCCTCTTCCAACCCCCAAGCATGTCCAGGCCAACGGCGAACCCCGGAGGAACGGCAGATGGGAGGCGCACGCGTCGTCATCGAGCGATGCTGCGATGACCATCGTCGGACCGGTGGGTGCAATGGCCCCGGCGTCGTCGAGCCTGTGCTTGAGGATGGCAAGTCCGCTGGCCATCCACTCGCACGTTCAAGCCAGAGATACGTGAGAAGTACGACGGGGGGCTGAACCCAACAGAGTTCTTGAGCATCTACACCGTCACCGTTCAAGCTGCCGGGGGAAGAGATGGGAAGGTGTTCGCCAACTACTTCCCTTTGGCACTCAAGTCCAATGTGAGGTCTTGGCTGATGCACATGCCAGAGAACTCCATTTCATCATGGGCTGACTTGTTCCATGTGTTCATTGGCGCCTTCATGAGCGGCCACCAAGAACTAGGACGGCCCAGTGACTTGCGGCTTCTCCAGCAAAAAGAAGGAGAGACTCTACGGAAGTATTTGCATAGATTCGGCCGAGTCCACAGGAATATCCCAGATATCCACCCGGCAGCTATGATAGTTGCCTTCCAATCCAATGTGCGCAACTGCAGGATACGTTCCAAGATGAACATGAAGTTGCCCAAGACGGTGAAGGAGCTTTACACCTTGGTGGACAAGTGTGCTCAAGTGGAGGAAGGGAGGAAACTCCCTGGAGAGGAGGATTGCATCGACATCGACTCAGAGGATGACGATGAATCTACCAGTCAGAAGAACAAGAACAATAAGCGCAACAAGAGGCGCAAGGATAAGGCAGTGATGACCGTCAAAGGATCGGGCACACCTAGTACCGGCAAGAAGGCTAAGGCCGAAGCCCCCGGCAAGGAAGTTTCCGCGTGCGCTGACTGCCGGGAAGCTAGGGCTGCCGAGAAAGCTGGGAAAGGCAATGGGCCGTACTGCAAGATCCATCAGACCAAAGGCCATGATCTCCAAGAGTGTCATCAGGTTGAGGAACTAATCAAGAGGCAAAGGGATGAATATGAGAAGCGTGACAAGCAAAAAGGTCAGAATGGCACTGGCGGGAAGGGCCGGGGTGGTGAAGCAAATCGCCCCGGCAAGGCTTTTCAGAACCAAGTAAAGCTCGCTAGGGGCCGCGAGAAGGAAGTTTGGAATGATGAAAGTGATGGAGGGGATGAAGTGGAAACTAGCGAGAAGGAATTCCATAAGGCTACTGATGCCCTATGCATTGACGAGGGTGCATCTTTGCACTCCTCTCACCGCCAGCTTAAACGGTGGGCACGTGAGGTCAATGTCGTGGAGCCGACGGTAGAGTCTTGGAAGCCACGCAAATGGTCATGCACGCCCATCATATTTGACGAAGAGGACCATCCTGACCACACCACTGCGGTAGGATGTTTGCCGTTGTTGGTCTCTTCAACAATTCGCAACCTCAAAGTCACAAAGATGTTGGTTGACGGCAGGGCCGGGTTGAATCTGATTTCCCCAAAGGTTATCAGCAAGCTTCAAATAGCAGAGGAAGAATTAAAGGTCACAGGCACGTTTCAAGGAATCAATCATGGCAGGAGTCGTCCTAAGGGAAAGATCACGTTGCGGTGACATTTGGGGGAGAATTGAACTACCGGACCGAGAAGGTTGTGTTTGATGTGGTCGAGCTCCCCCTACCGTACAATGGGATTCTTGGACGCCCAGCCTTGGCAAAGTTCATGGCATCCCACTATGTCTACAACACTCGAAAGATGTCAGGGCCGGTGGGAGTCATTTCCATTCCGTCATATGAGAACGACGCAATAATTTGCGTGGATAAGATGTATCGGGACGCAGTCGCGGCAGAGGCCGCGGCAGCAGCAGTTCCCGCTAAGGAAAACAAAGGAAAGAAGAAGGATAGCGGGGACACCGGCAAGGAATACGGTAAGTGTACAGATACGTCTCCGTCGTATCTACTTTTTCAAAATCTTTTGCCCTTGTTTTGGACTCTAATTTGCATGATTTGAATGGAACTAACCCGGACTGACGCTGTTTTCAGCAGAATTTCCATGGTGTTATTTTTGTGCAGAATAAAAAGTTCTCGAACTGACCTAAAAATTCATGTAGATAACTTTTGGAATTAATAAAAAATATTGGTAAAAGAATCAGTAGCAGGGGCCCACACCCTAGCCATAAGGGTGGGGGCACGCCCATCCCCCTGGGCCGCGCCTTCCGACCTTGTGCGCCCCCTGGACCTCCACCGACCTCATCTCCAACTCCATATATTCACTTTCGGGGAGAAAAATATTAGAGAGAAGGATTCATCACGTTTAACGATACGGAGCCGCCACCAAGCCCTGTTCTTCCTCGAGAGGGCAAATCTGGAGTACGTTCGGGGCTTCGGAGAGGGGAATCTGCCGCCATCGTCATCATCAACCATCCTCCATCACTAATTTCATGATGCTCACCGCCGTGCATGAGTAATTCCATCATAGGCTTGTTGGACCGTGATGGGTTGGATGAGATTTACCATGAAGTCGAGTTAGTTTTGTTAGGGTTTGATCCCTAGTATCCACTATGTTCTAAGATTGATGTTGCTATGACTTTGCTATGCTTAATGCTTGTCACTAGGGCCCGAGTGCCATGATTCCAGATCTGAACCTCTTATGTTTTCAAGAATATATTTGTGTTCTTGATCCGATATTGCAAGTTATAGTCACCTACTACATGTTATGATCCATCAACCCCGGAGTGACAATAGTCGGGACCACTCCCGGTGATGACCGCAGTTTGAGGAGTTCATGTATTCACTAAGTGCTAATGCTTTGGTCTGGTACTCTATTAAAAGGAGGCCTTAATATCCCTTAGTTTCCAATAGGACCCCGCTGCCACGGGAGGGTAGGACAAAAGATGTCATGCAAGTTCTTTTCCATAAGCACGTATGACTATATTCGGAATACATGCCAACATTATATTGATGAATTGGAGCTAGTTCTGTATCACCTATGTTATAACTGTTGCATGTTGAATGCCATCCGACGTAATCATCCATCATGGATCCATTGCCTACGAGCTTTTCACATATTGATCTTCGCTCCGTTACTTTTCCCTTGCCACTGTTACGATTGCTACAATACTTCTACTATCACTTTTGCCTCTGTTACTATTACTTCCATACTACTTTGCTACTAAATACTTTGCTGTAGATATTAAGTCTTTCAGGTGTGGTTGAATTGATAACTCGGCTGCTGATACTTGAGAATATTCTTTGGCTCCCCTTGTGTCAAATCAATAAATATGGGTTGAATACTCTACCCTCGAAAACTGTTGTGATCCCCTATACTTGTGGGTTATCAAGACCTTTTTCTGGCGCCGTTGCCGGGGAGCATAGCTCTATTCTTTGAGTCACTTGGGATTTATTTCTGTTGATCACTATGAGGAACTTGAAAGATCAAAGAACCAAGATTTTCCCCTCAACTACGAGGGGAGGTAAGGAACTGCCATCTAGCTCTGCACTTGATTCTCCTTCTGTTTTGAGTAAACTTGCAACACCTACACCTGCTATTGATTCCGATATGTCGCATGTTATTGATGATGCCACTTCTGCTATGCATGATGCTTATGATGATACTACCTATGTGCATGATAATATTGTGCCACTAGGTGAATTTCTTGACAAACAACTTGCTAGGGTTAGAGAGAATGAAATTACTAAAACTGATGATATTATTGAAAATGATGATTATGGTATGAATGAATTGCCTGTTGTTCCTTAGGCTTATGGTATGGATGAAGAAACTGCTAGAGACTTCTTTTCTTGCAATGATAGAGAGGACCTTAAGAAACTGTTAGCTAAGCTAAAAGAAAAAACCTTGAATGCTAGAATGAAATATGATCCCACTTTTGCTGCTTCACCTATCTTTGTTACTGATAAGGATTATGAATTCTCTGTCGATCCTTAGTTAATTACTTCGGTTGAATCTGATCCTTTTCATGGTTATGAATCTGAAACTGTAGTGGCATGTCTTACTAAATTAAATGATATAGCCACCCTATTTCCTCATGAGGAAAACATCCATTGTTATTATATTCTCAAATTGTTTCCTTTCTCGTTAAAGGGTGATGCTAAGATATGGTTTAATTCTCTTGCTCCTGGTTGTGTG